>NW_026291738.1:313639-627278 GCF_023091745.1 Budorcas taxicolor
CGAGCCGGTGAAGGGAAAAGAGGTTCCTCTGGAATGGACTGAGACATCTGGGGGACTCTTGGAATGGTGGCACGACCCTGGAGTTCCTCTCGCCGTTCCTGTTGAGAGGGCCTCCTCTTGAGATTCGACGGGAACGCCGGGAACTCTTCCCCGACGAAGCAGGGAAAGGATCCCTCATCTCGAGCTACGAGGCGGAAACGGGGCTCCTCTGGATGTGGGCGGGACCCTCGTGATTCCTCTCGAGTGGAGACGGGTATGTCGGGGAACTTCTTGATTTGCACCAAGGGTGTGAAGGACCCTTTCGAAGTTCCAGAGGTGAGGTGTGATCCGCCTCGAGACGCCTCAGCGGAAATGGGCCTCATCTCGCCTGGAGGGGAGAACCTCCTGGATTTTCTCGAGTTGCGGCAGGTCTTCTCTAGTTACGACGGGGACCTCAGGGACCCGCTCTGGTGGCCTCAGGAAAGGCCAGTCCCCATGCGAGTTGCTAGAGGACCTCTCGGGATTCCTCTCCCGTCCATGCCGGGGCCTCAGTCCTTGTGTGGAGTCGGGGCCGGAACCTGAGGATTCCTCTCCAGTGTTGCCATGGATCTTGGGGTGCTTCTGAGTCTCCCCAGGTGTGTCAGGCTTCGTCTCGAGTGGGGGCATGCACGTGCGCTTTCCTCCCGAGCTGCAGCAGTAGTGTCATGCTTCATGTCACGTGGATCAAGGGATCTGTGGCTTTCCCTCGAGGCTGTCCCTCGAGGGTTTCCCGCGAGGCTTTCCCACAGGGCTGTGCCACGTGCCACCTTGGTGTGAGTCGATCCTCGGCGTGAAAGACGAGCCGGTGAAGGGAAAAGAGGTTCCTCTGGAATGGACTGAGATATCTGGGTGACTCTTGGAATGGTGGCACGACCCTGGAGTTCCTCTCGCCGTTCCTGTTGAGAGGGCCTCCTCTTGAGATGCGACGGGAACGCCGGGAACTCTTTCCCGACGAAGCAGGGAAAGGATCCCTCATCTCGAGCTACGAGGCGGAAACGGGGCTCCTATGGATGTGGGCGGGACCCTCGTGATTCCTCTCGTGTGGAGACGGGTATGTCGGGGAACTTCTTGATTTGCACCAAGGGTGTGAAGGACCCTTTCGAAGTTCCAGAGGTGAGGTGTGATCAGCCTCGAGACGCCTCAGCAGAAATGGGCCTCATCTCGCCTGGAGGGGAGAACCTCCTGGATTTTCTCGAGTTGCGGCAGGTCTTCTCGAGTTACGACGGGGACCTCAGGGACCCGCTCTGGTGGCCTCAGGAAAGGCCAGTCCCCATGCGAGTTGCTAGGGGACCTCTCGGGATTCCTCTCCCGTCCATGCCGGGGCCTGAGTCCTTGTGTGGAGTCGGGGCCGGAACCTGAGGATTCCTCTCCAGTGTTGCCATGGATCTTGGGGTGCTTCTGAGTCTCCCCAGGGGAGTCAGGCCTCGTCTCGAGTGGGGGCATGCACGTGCGCTTTCCTCCCGAGCTGCAGCAGTAGTGTCACGCTTCCTGTCACGTGGATCAAGGGATCTGTGGCTTTCCCCTCGAGGCTGTCCCTCGAGGCTTTCCCACGAGGCTTTCCACAGGGCTGTGCCACGTGCCACCTTGGTGTGAGTCGATCCTCGGCGTGAAAGACGAGCCGGTGAAGGGAAAAGAGGTTCCTCTGGAATGGACTGAGACATCTGGGGGACTCTTGGAATGGTGGCACGACCCTGGAGTTCCTCTCGCCGTTCCTGTTGAGAGGGCCTCCTCTTGAGATTCGACGGGAACGCCGGGAACTCTTCCCCGACGAAGCAGGGAAAGGATCCCTCATCTCGAGCTACGAGGCGGAAACGGGGCTCCTCTGGATGTGGGCGGGACCCTCGTGATTCCTCTCGAGTGGAGACGGGTATGTCGGGGAACTTCTTGATTTGCACCAAGGGTGTGAAGGACCCTTTCGAAGTTCCAGAGGTGAGGTGTGATCCGCCTCGAGACGCCTCAGCGGAAATGGGCCTCATCTCGCCTGGAGGGGAGAACCTCCTGGATTTTCTCGAGTTGCGGCAGGTCTTCTCTAGTTACGACGGGGACCTCAGGGACCCGCTCTGGTGGCCTCAGGAAAGGCCAGTCCCCATGCGAGTTGCTAGAGGACCTCTCGGGATTCCTCTCCCGTCCATGCCGGGGCCTCAGTCCTTGTGTGGAGTCGGGGCCGGAACCTGAGGATTCCTCTCCAGTGTTGCCATGGATCTTGGGGTGCTTCTGAGTCTCCCCAGGTGAGTCAGGCTTCGTCTCGAGTGGGGGCATGCACGTGCGCTTTCCTCCCGAGCTGCAGCAGTAGTGTCATGCTTCATGTCACGTGGATCAAGGGATCTGTGGCTTTCCCTCGAGGCTGTCCCTCGAGGGTTTCCCGCGAGGCTTTCCCACAGGGCTGTGCCACGTGCCACCTTGGTGTGAGTCGATCCTCGGCGTGAAAGACGAGCCGGTGAAGGGAAAAGAGGTTCCTCTGGAATGGACTGAGATATCTGGGGTGACTCTTGGAATGGTGGCACGACCCTGGAGTTCCTCTCGCCGTTCCTGTTGAGAGGGCCTCCTCTTGAGATGCGACGGGAACGCCGGGAACTCTTTCCCGACGAAGCAGGGAAAGGATCCCTCATCTCGAGCTACGAGGCGGAAACGGGGGCTCCTATGGATGTGGGCGGGACCCTCGTGATTCCTCTCGTGTGGAGACGGGTATGTCGGGGAACTTCTTGATTTGCACCAAGGGTGTGAAGGACCCTTTCGAAGTTCCAGAGGTGAGGTGTGATCAGCCTCGAGACGCCTCAGCAGAAATGGGCCTCATCTCGCCTGGAGGGGAGAACCTCCTGGATTTTCTCGAGTTGCGAGGTCTTCTCGAGTTACGACGGGGACCTCAGGGACCCGCTCTGGTGGCCTCAGGAAAGGCCAGTCCCCATGCGAGTTGCTAGGGGACCTCTCGGGATTCCTCTCCCGTCCATGCCGGGGCCTCAGTCCTTGTGTGGAGTCGGGGCCGGAACCTGAGGATTCCTCTCCAGTGTTGCCATGGATCTTGGGGTGCTTCTGAGTCTCCCCAGGGGAGTCAGGCCTCGTCTCGAGTGGGGGCATGCACGTGCGCTTTCCTCCCGAGCTGCAGCAGTCGTGTCACGCTTCCTGTCACGTGGATCAAGGGATCTGTGGCTTTCCCTCGAGGCTGTCCCTCGAGGCTTTCCCACGAGGCTTTCCCACAGGGCTGTGCCACGTGCCACCTTGGTGTGAGTCGATCCTTGGCGTGAAAGACGAGCCGGTGAAGGGAAAAGAGGTTCCTCTGGAATGGACTGAGACATCTGGGGGACTCTTGGAATGGTGGCACGACCCTGGAGTTCCTCTCGCCGTTCCTGTTGAGAGGGCCTCCTCTTGAGATGCGACGGGAAGGCCGGGAACTCTTTCCCAACGAAGCAGGGAAAGGATCCCTCATCTCGAGCTACGAGGCGGAAACGGGGCTCCTCTGGATGTGGGCGGGACCCTCGTGATTCCTCTCGTGTGGAGACGGGTATGTCGGGGAACTTCTTGATTTGCACCAAGGGTGTGAAGGACCCTTTCGAAGTTCCAGAGGGGAGGTGTGATCAGCCTCGAGACGCCTCAGCGGAAATGGGCCTCATCTCGCCTGGAGGGGAGAACCTCCTGGATTTTCTCGAGTTGCGGCAGGTCTTCTCGAGTTACGACGGGGACCTCAGGGACCCGCTCTGGTGGCCTCAGGAAAGGCCAGTCCCCATGCGAGTTGCTAGGGGACCTCTCGGGATTCCTCTCCCGTCCATGCCGGGGCCTGAGTCCTTGTGTGGAGTCGGGGCCGGAACCTGAGGATTCCTCTCCAGTGTTGCCATGGATCTTGGGGTGCTTCTGAGTCTCCCCAGGGGAGTCAGGCCTCGTCTCGAGTGGGGGCATGCACGTGCGCTTTCCTCCCGAGCTGCAGCAGTAGTGTCACGCTTCCTGTCACGTGGATCAAGGGATCTGTGGCTTTCCCTCGAGGCTGTCCCTCGAGGCTTTCCCACGAGGCTTTCCCACAGGGCTGTGCCACGTGCCACCTTGGTGTGAGTCGATCCTCGGCGTGAAAGACGAGCCGGTGAAGGGAAAAGAGGTTCCTCTGGAATGGACTGAGACATCTGGGGGACTCTTGGAATGGTGGCACGACCCTGGAGTTCCTCTCGCCGTTCCTGTTGAGAGGGCCTCCTCTTGAGATGCGACGGGAAGGCCGGGAACTCTTTCCCGACGAAGCAGGGAAAGGATCCCTCATCTCGAGCTATGAGGCGGAAACGGGGCTCCTCTGGATGTGGGCGGGACCCTCGTGATTCCTCTCGAGTGGAGACGGGTATGTCGGGGAACTTCTTGATTTGCACCAAGGGTGTGAAGGACCCTTTGGAAGTTCCAGAGGTGAGGTGTGATCAGCCTCGAGACGCCTCAGCGGAAATGGGCCTCATCTCACCTGGAGGGGAGAACCTCCTGGATTTTCTCGAGTTGCGGCAGGTCTTCTTGAGTTACGACGGGGACCTCAGGGACCCGCTCTGGTGGCCTCAGGAAAGGCCAGTCCCCATGCGAGTTGCTAGGGGACCTCTCGGGATTCCTCTCCCGTCCATGCCGGGGCCTCAGTCCTTGTGTGGAGTCGGGGCCGGAACCTGAGGTTTCCTCTCCAGTGTTGCCATGGATCTTGGGGTGCTTCTGAGTCTCCCCAGGGGAGTCAGGCCTCGTCTCGAGTGGGGGCATGCACGTGCGCTTTCCTCCCGAGCTGCAGCAGTAGTGTCACGCTTCCTGTCACGTGGATCAAGGGATCTGTGGCTTTCCCTCGAGGCTGTCCCTCGAGGCTTTCCCACGAGGCTTTCCCACAGGGCTGTGCCACGTGCCACCTTGGTGTGAGTCGATCCTCGGCGTGAAAGACGAGCCGGTGAAGGGAAAAGAGGTTCCTCTGGAATGGACTGAGACATCTGGGTGACTCTTGGAATGGTGGCACGACCCTGGAGTTCCTCTCGCCGTTCCTGTTGAGAGGGCCTCCTCTTGAGATGCGACGGGAAGGCCGGGAACTCTTTCCCGACGAAGCAGGGAAAGGATCCCTCATCTCGAGCTACGAGGCGGAAACGGGGCTCCTCTGGATGTGGGCGGGACCCTCGTGATTCCGCTCGAGTGGAGACGGGTATGTCGGGGAACTTCTTGATTTGCACCAAGGGTGTGAAGGACCCTTTGGAAGTTCCAGAGGTGAGGTGTGATCAGCCTCGAGAAGCCTCAGCGGAAATGGGCCTCATCTCACCTGGAGGGGAGAACCTCCTGGATTTTCTCGAGTTGCGGCAGGTCTTCTCGAGTTACGACGGGGACCTCAGGGACCCGCTCTGGTGGCCTCAGGAAAGGCCAGTCCCCATGCGAGTTGCTAGGGGACCTCTCGGGATTCCTCTCCCGTCCATGCCGGGGCCTCAGTCCTTGTGTGGAGTCGGGGCCGGAACCTGAGGATTCCTCTCCAGTGTTGCCATGGATCTTGGGGTGCTTCTGAGTCTCCCCAGGGGAGTCAGGCCTCGTCTCGAGTGGGGGCATGCACGTGCGCTTTCCTCCCGAGCTGCAGCAGTAGTGTCACGCTTCCTGTCACGTGGATCAAGGGATCTGTGGCTTTCCCTCGAGGCTGTCCCTCGAGGCTTTCCCACGAGGCTTTCCCACAGGGCTGTGCTACGTGCCACCATGGTGTGAGTCGATCCTCGGCGTGAAAGACGAGCCGGTGAAGGGAAAAGAGGTTCCTCTGGAATGGACTGAGACATCTGGGGGACTCTTGGAATGGTGGCACGACCCTGGAGTTCCTCTCGCCGTTCCTGTTGAGAGGGCCTCCTCTTGAGATGCGACGGGAACGCCGGGAACTCTTTCCCGACGAAGCAGGGAAAGGATCCCTCATCTCGAGCTACGAGGCGGAAACGGGGCTCCTCTGGATGTGGGCGGGAACCTCGTGATTCCTCTCGAGTGGAGACGGGTATGTCGGGGAACTTCTTTTTTTGCACCAAGGGTGTGAAGGACCCTTTCGAAGTTCCAGAGGTGAGGTGTGATTAGCCTCAAGACGCCTCAGCGGAAATGGGCCTCATCTCGCCTGGAGGGGAGAACCTCCTGGATTTTCTCGAGTTGCGGCAGGTCTTCTCGAGTTACGACGGGGACCTCAGGGACCCGCTCTGGTGGCCTCAGGAAAGGACAGTCCCCATGCGAGTTGCTAGGGGACCTCTCGGGATTCCTCTCCCGTCCATGCCGGGGCCTCAGTCCTTGTGTGGAGTCGGGGCCGGAACCTGAGGATTCCTCTCCAGTGTTGCCATGGATCTTGGGGTGCTTCTGAGTCTCCCCAGGGGAGTCAGGCCTCGTCTCGAGTGGGGGCATGCACGTGCGCTTTCCTCCCGAGCTGCAGCAGTAGTGTCACTCTTCCTGTCACGTGGATCAAGGGATCTGTGGCTTTCCCTCGAGGCTGTCCCTCGAGGCTTTCCCACGAGGCCTTCCCACAGGGCTGTGCCACGTGCCACCTTGGTGTGAGTCGATCCTCGGCGTGAAAGACGAGCCGGTGAAGGCAAAAGAGGATCCTCTGGAATGGACTGAGATATCTGGGGGACTCTTGGAATGGTGGCACGACCCTGGAGTTCCTCTCGCCGTTCCTGTTGAGAGGGCCTCCACTTGAGATGCGACGGGAAGGCCGGGAACTCTTTCCCGACGAAGCAGGGAAAGGATCCCTCATCTCGAGCTACGAGGCGGAAACGGGGCTCCTCTGGATGTGGGCGGGACCCTCGTGATTCCTCTCGTGTGGAGAGGGGTATGTCGGGGAACTTCTTGATTTGCACCAAGGGTGTGAAGGACCCTTTGGAAGTTCCAGAGGTGAGGTGTGATCAGCCTCGAGACGCCTCAGCGGAAATGGGCCTCATCTCGCCTGGAGGGGAGAACCTCCTGGATTTTCTCGAGTTGCGGCAGGTCTTTTCGAGTTACGACGGGGACCTCAGGGACCCGCTCTGGTGGCCTCAGGAAAGGCCAGTCCCCATGCGAGTTGCTAGGGGACCTCTCGGGATTCCTCTCCCGTCCATGCCGGGGCCTCAGTCCTTGTGTGGAGTCGGGGCCGGAACCTGAGGATTCCTCTCCAGTGTTGCCATGGATCTTGGGGTGCTTCTGAGTCTCCCCAGGGGAGTCAGGCCTCGTCTCGAGTGGGGGCATGCACGTGCAATTTCCTCCCGAGCTGCAGCAGTAGTGTCACGCTTCCTGTCACGTGGATCAAGGGATCTGTGGCTTTCCCTCGAGGCTGTCCCTCGAGGCTTTCCCACGAGGCTTTCCCACAGGGCTGTGCCACGTGCCACCTTGGTGTGAGCGATCCTCGGCGTGAAAGACGAGCCGGTGAAGGGAAAAGAGGTTCCTCTGGAATGGACTGAGACATCTGGGGGACTCTTGGAATGGTGGCACGACCCTGAAGTTCCTGTCGCCGTTCCTGTTGAGAGGGCCTCCTCTTGAGATGCGACGGGAACGCCGGGAACTCTTTCCCGACGAAGCAGGGAAAGGATCCCTCATCTCGAGCTATGAGGCGGAAACGGGGCTCCTCTGGATGTGGGCGGGAACCTCGTGATTCCCCTCGAGTGGAGACGGGTATGTCGGGGAACTTCTTGATTTGCACCAAGGGTGTGAAGGACCCTTTGGAAGTTCCAGAGGTGAGGTGTGATCAGCCTCGAGACGCCTCAGCGGAAATGGGCCTCATCTCACCTGGAGGGGAGAACCTCCTGGATTTTCTCGAGTTGCGGCAGGTCTTCTTGAGTTACGACGGGGACCTCAGGGACCCGCTCTGGTGGCCTCAGGAAAGGCCAGTCCCCATGCGAGTTGCTAGGGTAGCTCTCGGAATTCCTCTCCCGTCCATGCCGGGGCCTCAGTCCTTGTGTGGAGTTGGGGCCGGAACCTGAGGATTCCTCTCCAGTGTTGCCATGGATCTTGGGGTGCTTCTGAGTCTCCCCAGGGGAGTCAGGCCTCGTCTCGAGTGGGGACATGCACGTGCGCTTTCCTCCCGAGCTGCAGCAGTAGTGTCACGCTTCCTGTCACGTGGATCAAGGGATCTGTGGATTTCCCTCGAGGCTGTCCCTCGAGGCTTTCCCACGAGGCTTTCCCACAGGGCTGTGCCACGTGCCACCTTGGTGTGAGTCGATCCTCGGCGTGAAAGACGAGCCGGTGAAGGGAAAAGAGGTTCCTCTGGAATGGACTGAGACATCTGGGGGACTCTTGGAATGGTGGCACGACCCTGGAGTTCCTCTCGCCATTCCTGTTGAGAGGGCCTCCTCTTGAGATGCGACGGGAACGCCGGGAACTCTTTCCCGACGAAGCAGGGAAAGGATCCCTCATCTCGAGCTACGAGGCGGAAACGGGGCTCCTCTGGATGTGGACGGGACCCTCGTGATTCCTCTCGTGTGGAGACGGGTATGTCGGGGAACTTCTTGATTTGCACCAAGGGTGTGAAGGACCCTTTCGAAGTTCCAGAGGGGAGGTGTGATCAGCCTCGAGACGCCTCAGCGGAAATGGGCCTCATCTCGCCTGGAGGGGAGAACCTCCTGGATTTTCTCGAGTTGCGGCAGGTCTTCTCGAGTTACGACGGGGACCTCAGGGACCCGCTCTGGTGGCCTCAGGAAAGGCCAGTCCCCATGCGAGTTGCTAGGGGACCTCTCGGGATTCCTCTCCCGTCCATGCCGGGGCCTCAGTCCTTGTGTGGAGTCGGGGCCGGAACCTGAGGATTCCTCTCCAGTGTTGCCATGGATCTTGGGGTGCTTCTGAGTCTCCCCAGGGGAGTCAGGCCTCGTCTCGAGTGGGGGCATGCACGTGCGCTTTCCTCCCGAGCTGCAGCAGTAGTGTCACGCTTCCTGTCACGTGGATCAAGGGATCTGTGGCTTTCCCTCGAGGCTGTCCCTCGAGGCTTTCCCACGAGGCTTTCCCACAGGGCTGTGCCACGTGCCACCTTGGTGGGAGTCGATCCTCGGCGTGAAAGACGAGCCGGTGAAGGGAAAAGAGGTTCCTCTGGAATGGACTGAGACATCTGGGGGACTCTTGGAATGGTGGCACGACCCTGGAGTTCCTCTCGCCGTTCCTGTTGAGAGGGCCTCCTCTTGAGATGCGACGGGAAGGCCGGGAACTCTTTCCCGACGAAGCAGGGAAAGGATCCCTCATCTCGAGCTACGAGGCGGAAACGGGGCTCCTCTGGATGTGGGCGGGACCCTCGTGATTCCTCTCGAGTGGAGACGGGTATGTCGGGGAACTTCTTGATTTGCACCAAGGGTGTGAAGGACCCTTTGGAAGTTCCAGAGGGGAGGTGTGATCAGCCTCGAGACGCCTCAGCGAAATGGGCCTCATCTCACCTGGAGGGGAGAACCTCCTGGATTTTCTCGAGTTGCGGCAGGTCTTCTCGAGTTACGACGGGGACCTCAGGGACCCGCTCTGGTGGCCTCAGGAAAGGCCAGTCCCCATGCGAGTTGCTAGGGGACCTCTCGGGATTCCTCTCCCGTCCATGCCGGGGCCTCAGTCCTTGTGTGGAGTCGGGGCCGGAACCTGAGGATTCCTCTCCAGTGTTGCCATGGATCTTGGGGTGCTTCTGAGTCTCCCCAGGGGAGTCAGGCCTCGTCTCGAGTGGGGGCATGCACGTGCGCTTTCCTCCCGAGCTGCAGCAGTAGTGTCACTCTTCCTGTCACGTGGATCAAGGGATCTGTGGCTTTCCCTCGAGGCTGTCCCTCGAGGCTTTCCCACGAGGCCTTCCCACAGGGCTGTGCCACGTGCCACCTTGGTGTGAGTCGATCCTCGGCGTGAAAGACGAGCCGGTGAAGGCAAAAGAGGATCCTCTGGAATGGACTGAGATATCTGGGGGACTCTTGGAATGGTGGCACGACCCTGGAGTTCCTCTCGCCGTTCCTGTTGAGAGGGCCTCCACTTGAGATGCGACGGGAAGGCCGGGAACTCTTTCCCGACGAAGCAGGGAAAGGATCCCTCATCTCGAGCTACGAGGCGGAAACGGGGCTCCTCTGGATGTGGGCGGGACCCTCGTGATTCCTCTCGTGTGGAGAGGGGTATGTCGGGGAACTTCTTGATTTGCACCAAGGGTGTGAAGGACCCTTTGGAAGTTCCAGAGGTGAGGTGTGATCAGCCTCGAGACGCCTCAGCGGAAATGGGCCTCATCTCGCCTGGAGGGGAGAACCTCCTGGATTTTCTCGAGTTGCGGCAGGTCTTCTCGAGTTACGACGGGGACCTCAGGGACCCGCTCTGGTGGCCTCAGGAAAGGCCAGTCCCCATGCGAGTTGCTAGGGGACCTCTCGGGATTCCTCTCCCGTCCATGCCGGGGCCTCAGTCCTTGTGTGGAGTCGGGGCCGGAACCTGAGGATTCCTCTCCAGTGTTGCCATGGATCTTGGGGTGCTTCTGAGTCTCCCCAGGGGAGTCAGGCCTCGTCTCGAGTGGGGGCATGCACGTGCAATTTCCTCCCGAGCTGCAGCAGTAGTGTCACGCTTCCTGTCACGTGGATCAAGGGATCTGTGGCTTTCCCTCGAGGCTGTCCCTCGAGGCTTTCCCACGAGGCTTTCCCACAGGGCTGTGCCACGTGCCACCTTGGTGTGAGCGATCCTCGGCGTGAAAGACGAGCCGGTGAAGGGAAAAGAGGTTCCTCTGGAATGGACTGAGACATCTGGGGGACTCTTGGAATGGTGGCACGACCCTGAAGTTCCTGTCGCCGTTCCTGTTGAGAGGGCCTCCTCTTGAGATGCGACGGGAACGCCGGGAACTCTTTCCCGACGAAACAGGGAAAGGATCCCTCATCTCGAGCTATGAGGCGGAAACGGGGCTCCTCTGGATGTGGGCGGGACCCTCGTGATTCCCCTCGAGTGGAGACGGGTATGTCGGGGAACTTCTTGATTTGCACCAAGGGTGTGAAGGACCCTTTCGAAGTTCCAGAGGTGAGGTGTGATCAGCCTCGAGACGCCTCAGCGGAAATGGGCCTCATCTCACCTGGAGGGGAGAACCTCCTGGATTTTCTCGAGTTGCGGCAGGTCTTCTTGAGTTACGACGGGGACCTCAGGGACCCGCTCTGGTGGCCTCAGGAAAGGCCAGTCCCCATGCGAGTTGCTAGGGTACCTCTCGGAATTCCTCTCCCGTCCATGCCGGGGCCTCAGTCCTTGTGTGGAGTTGGGGCCGGAACCTGAGGATTCCTCTCCAGTGTTGCCATGGATCTTGGGGTGCTTCTGAGTCTCCCCAGGGGAGTCAGGCCTCGTCTCGAGTGGGGACATGCACGTGCGCTTTCCTCCCGAGCTGCAGCAGTAGTGTCACGCTTCCTGTCACGTGGATCAAGGGATCTGTGGCTTTCCCTCGAGGCTGTCCCTCGAGGCTTTCCCACGAGGCTTTCCCACAGGGCTGTGCCACGTGCCACCTTGGTGTGAGTCGATCCTCGGCGTGAAAGACGAGCCGGTGAAGGCAAAAGAGGTTCCTCTGGAATGGACTGAGACATCTGGGGGACTCTTGGAATGGTGGCACGACCCTGGAGTTCCTCTCGCCGTTCCTGTTGAGAGGGCCTCCTCTTGAGATGCGACGGGAACGCCGGGAACTCTTTCCCGACGAAGCAGGGAAAGGATCCCTCATCTCGAGCTACGAGGCGGAAACGGGGCTCCTCTGGATGTGGACGGGACCCTCGTGATTCCTCTCGTGTGGAGACGGGTATGTCGGGGAACTTCTTGATTTGCACCAAGGGTGTGAAGGACCCTTTCGAAGTTCCAGAGGGGAGGTGTGATCAGCCTCGAGACGCCTCAGCGGAAATGGGCCTCATCTCGCCTGGAGGGGAGAACCTCCTGGATTTTCTCGAGTTGCGGCAGGTCTTCTCGAGTTACGACGGGGACCTCAGGGACCCGCTCTGGTGGCCTCAGGAAAGGCCAGTCCCCATGCGAGTTGCTAGGGGACCTCTCGGGATTCCTCTCCCGTCCATGCCGGGGCCTCAGTCCTTGTGTGGAGTCGGGGCCGGAACCTGAGGATTCCTCTCCAGTGTTGCCATGGATCTTGGGGTGCTTCTGAGTCTCCCCAGGGGAGTCAGGCCTCGTCTCGAGTGGGGGCATGCACGTGCGCTTTCCTCCCGAGCTGCAACAGTAGTGTCACGCTTCCTGTCACGTGGATCAAGGGATCTGTGGCTTTCCCTCGAGGCTGTCCCTCGAGGCTTTCCCACGAGGCTTTCCCACAGGGCTGTGCCACGTGCCACCTTGGTGGGAGTCGATCCTCGGCGTGAAAGACGAGCCGGTGAAGGGAAAAGAGGTTCCTCTGGAATGGACTGAGACATCTGGGGGACTCTTGGAATGGTGGCACGACCCTGGAGTTCCTCTCGCCGTTCCTGTTGAGAGGGCCTCCTCTTGAGATGCGACGGGAAGGCCGGGAACTCTTTCCCGACGAAGCAGGGAAAGGATCCCTCATCTCGAGCTACGAGGCGGAAACGGGGCTCCTCTGGATGTGGGCGGGACCCTCGTGATTCCTCTCGAGTGGAGACGGGTATGTCGGGGAACTTCTTGATTTGCACCAAGGGTGTGAAGGACCCTTTGGAAGTTCCAGAGGGGAGGTGTGATCAGCCTCGAGACGCCTCAGCGAAATGGGCCTCATCTCACCTGGAGGGGAGAACCTCCTGGATTTTCTCGAGTTGCGGCAGGTCTTCTCGAGTTACGACGGGGACCTCAGGGACCCGCTCTGGTGGCCTCAGGAAAGGCCAGTCCCCATGCGAGTTGCTAGGGGACCTCTCGGGATTCCTCTCCCGTCCATGCCGGGGCCTCAGTCCTTGTGTGGAGTCGGGGCCGGAACCTGAGGATTCCTCTCCAGTGTTGCCATGGATCTTGGGGTGCTTCTGAGTCTCCCCAGGGGAGTCAGGCCTCGTCTCGAGTGGGGGCATGCACGTGCGCTTTCCTCCCGAGCTGCAGCAGTAGTGTCACGCTTCCTGTCACGTGGATCAAGGGATCTGTGGCTTTCCCTCGAGGCTGTCCCTCGAGGCTTTCCCACGAGGCTTTCCCACAGGGCTGTGCCACGTGCCACCTTGGTGTGAGTCGATCCTCGGCGTGAAAGACGAGCCGGTGAAGGCAAAAGAGGTTCCTCTGGAATGGACTGAGATATCTGGGGGACTCTTGGAATGGTGGCACGACCCTGGAGTTCCTCTCGCCGTTCCTGTTGAGAGGGCCTCCTCTTGAGATGCGACGGGAAGGCCGGGAACTCTTTCCCGACGAAGCAGGGAAAGGATCCCTCATCTCGAGCTACGAGGCGGAAACGGAGCTCCTCTGGATGTGGGCGGGACCCTCGTGATTCCTCTCGTGTGGAGACGGGTATGTCGGGGAACTTCTTGATTTGCACCAAGGGTGTGAAGGACCCTTTGGAAGTTCCAGAGGTGAGGTGTGATCAGCCTCGAGACGCCTCAGCGGAAATGGGCCTCATCTCGCCTGGAGGGGAGAACCTCCTGGATTTTCTCGAGTTGCGGCAGGTCTTCTCGAGTTACGACGGGGACCTCAGGGACCCGCTCTGGTGGCCTCAGGAAAGGCCAGTCCCCATGCGAGTTGCTAGGGGACCTCTCGGGATTCCTCTCCCGTCCATGCCGGGGCCTCAGTCCTTGTGTGGAGTCGGGGCTGGAACCCGAGGATTCCTCTCCAGTGTTGCCATGGATCTTGGGGTGCTTCTGAGTCTCCCCAGGGGAGTCAGGCCTCGTCTCGAGTGGGGGCATGCACATGCGCTTTCCTCCCGAGCTGCAGCAGTAGTGTCACGCTTCCTGTCACGTGGATCAAGGGATCTGTGGCTTTCCCTCGAGGCTGTCCCTCGAGGCTTTCCCGCGAGGCTTTCCCACAGGGCTGTGCCACGTGCCACCTTGGTGTGAGGCGATGCTCGGCGTGAAAGACGAGCCGGTGAAGGGAAAAGAGGTTCCTCTGGAATGGACTGAGACATCTGGGGGACTCTTGGAATGGTGGCACGACCCTGGAGTTCCTCTCGCCGTTCCTGTTGAGAGGGCCTCCTCTTGAGATGCGACGGGAACGCCGGGAACTCTTTCCCGACGAAGCAGGGAAAGGATCCCTCATTTCGAGCTACGAGGCGGAAACGGGGCTCCTCTGGATGTGGGCGGGACCCTCGTGATTCCTCTCGAGTGGAGACGGCTAGGTCGGGGAACTTCTTGATTTGCACCAAGGGTGTGAAGGACCCTTTCGAAGTTCCAGAGGTGAGGTGTGATCAGCCTCGAGACGCCTCACGGAAATGGGCCTCATCTCGCCTGGAGGGGAGAACCTCCTGTATTTTCTCGAGTTGCGGCAGGTCTTCTCGAGTTACGACGGGGACCTCAGGGACCCGCTCTGGTGGCCTCAGGAAAGGCCAGTCCCCATGCGAGTTGCTAGGGGACCTCTCGGGATTCCTCTCCCGTCCATGCCGGGGCCTCAGTCCTTGTGTGGAGTCGGGGCCGGAACCTGAGGATTCCTCTCCAGTGTTTCCATGGATCTTGGGGTGCTTCTGAGTCTCCCCAGGGGAGTCAGGCCTCGTCTCGAGTGGGGGCCTGCACGTGCGCTTTCCTCCCGAGCTGCAGCAGTAGTGTCACGCTTCCTGTCACGTGGATCAAGGGATCTGTGGCTTTCCCTCGAGGCTGTCCCTCGAGGCTTTCCCACGAGGCTTTCCCACAGGGCTGTGCCACGTGCCACCTTGGTGGGAGTCGATCCTCGGCGTGAAAGACGAGCCGGTGAAGGGAAAAGAGGTTCCTCTGGAATGGACTGAGACATCTGGGGGACTCTTGGAATGGTGGCACGACCCTGGAGTTCCTCTCGCCGTTCCTGTTGAGAGGGCCTCCTCTTCACATGCGACGGGAACGCCGGGAACTCTTTCCCGACGAAGCAGGGAAAGGATCCCTCATCTCGAGCTACGAGGCGGAAACGGGGCTCCTCTGGATGTGGGCGGGACCCTCGTGATTCCTCTCGAGTGGAGACGGCTAGGTCGGGGAACTTCTTGATTTGCACCAAGGGTGTGAAGGACCCTTTCAAAGTTCCACAGGTGAGGTGTGATCAGCCTCGAGACGCCTCAGCGGAAATGGGCCTCATCTCGCCTGGAGGGGAGAACCTCCTGGATTTTCTCGAGTTGCGGCAGGTCTTCTCGAGTTACGACGGGGACCTCAGGGACCCGCTCTGGTGGCCTCAGGAAAGGCCAGTCCCCATGCGAGTTGCTAGGGGACCTCTCGGGATTCCTCTCCCGTCCATGCCGGGGCCTGAGTCCTTGTGTGGAGTCGGGGCCGGAACCTGAGGATTCCTCTCCAGTGTTGCCATGGATCTTGGGGTGCTTCTGAGTCTCCCCAGGGGAGTCAGGCCTCGTCTCGAGTGGGGGCATGCACGTGCGCTTTCCTCCCGAGCTGCAGCAGTAGTGTCATGCATCCTGTCACGTGGATCAAGGGATCTGTGGCTTTCCCTCGAGGCTGTCCCTCGAGGGTTTCCCGCGAGGCTTTCCCACAGGGCTGTGCCACGTGCCACCTTGGTGTGAGTCGATCCTCGGCGTGAAAGACGAGCCGGTGAAGGGAAAAGAGGTTCCTCTGGAATGGACTGAGACATCTGGGGGACTCTTGGAATGGTGGCACGACCCTGGAGTTCCTCTCGCCGTTCCTGTTGAGAGGGCCTCCTCTTGAGATGCGACGGGAACGCCGGGAACTCTTTCCCGACGAAGCAGGGAAAGGATCCCTCATCTCGAGATACGAGGCGGAAACGGGGCTCCTCTGGATGTGGGCGGGACCCTCGTGATTCCTCTCGAGTGGAGACGGCTAGGTCGGGGAACTTCTTGATTTGCACCAAGGGTGTGAAGGACCCTTTCGAAGTTCCAGAGGTGAGGTGTGATCAGCCTCGAGACGCCTCAGCAGAAATGGGCCTCATCTCGCCTGGAGGGGAGAACCTCCTGGATTTTCTCGAGTTGCGGCAGGTCTTCTCGAGTTACGACGGGGACCTCAGGGACCCGCTCTGGTGGCCTCAGGAAAGGCCAGTCCCCATGCGAGTTGCTAGGGGACCTCTCGGGATTCCTCTCCCGTCCATGCCGGGGCCTCAGTCCTTGTGTGGAGTCGGGGCCGGAACCTGAGGATTCCTCTCCAGTGTTGCCATGGATCTTGGGGTGCTTCTGAGTCTCCCCAGGGGAGTCAGGCCTCGTCTCGAATGGGGGCATGCACGTGCGCTTTCCTCCCGAGCTGCAGCAGTAGTGTCACGCTTCCTGTCACGTGGATCAAGGGATCTGTGGCTTTCCCTCGAGGCTGTCCCTCGAGGCTTTCCCGCGAGGCTTTCCCACAGGGCTGTGCCACGTGCCACCTTGGTGTGAGTCGATCCTCGGCGTGAAAGACGAGCCGGTGAAGGGAAAAGAGGTTCCTCTGGAATGGACTGAGACATCTGGGGGACTCTTGGAATGGTGGCACGACCCTGGAGTTCCTCTCGCCGTTCCTGTTGAGAGGGCCTCCTCTTCACATGCGACGGGAACGCCGGGAACTCTTTCCCGACGAAGCAGGGAAAGGATCCCTCATCTCGAGCTACGAGGCGGAAACGGGGCTCCTCTGGATGTGGGCGGGACCTTCGTGATTCCTCTCGAGTGGAGACGGCTAGGTCGGGGAACTTCTTGATTTGCACAAAGGGTGTGAAGGACCCTTTCGAAGTTCCAGAGGTGAGGTGTGATCAGCCTCGAGACGCCTCAGCGGAAATGGGCCTCATCTCGCCTGGAGGGTAGAACCTCCTGGATTTTCTCGAGTTGCGGCAGGTCTTCTCGAGTTACGACGGGGACCTCAGGGACCCGCTCTGGTGGCCTCAGGAAAGGCCAGTCCCCATGCGAGTTGCTAGGGGACCTCTCGGGATTCCTCTCCCGTCCATGCCGGGGCCTCAGTCCTTGTGTGGAGTCGGGGCCGGAACCTGAGGATTCCTCTCCAGTGTTGCCATGGATCTTGGGGTGCTTCTGAGTCTCCCCAGGGGAGTCAGGCCTCGTCTCGAGTGGGGGCCTGCACGTGCGCTTTCCTCCCGACCTGCAGCAGTAGTGTCACGCTTCCTGTCACGTGGATCAAGGGATCTGTGGCTTTCCCTCGAGGCTGTCCCTGGAGGCTTTCCCACGAGGCTTTCCCACAGGGCTGTGCCACGTGCCACCTTGGTGGGAGTCGATCCTCGGCGTGAAAGACGAGCCGGTGAAGGGAAAAGAGGTTCCTCTGGAATGGACTGAGACATCTGGGGGACTCTTGGAATGGTGGCACGACCCTGGAGTTCCTCTCGCCGTTCCTGTTGAGAGGGCCTCCTCTTGAGCTGCGACGGGAACGCCGGGAACTCTTTCCCGACGAAGCAGGGAAAGGATCCCTCATCTCGAGCTACGAGGCGGAAACGGGGCTCCTCTGGATGTGGGCGGGACCCTCGTGATTCCTCTCGAGTGGAGACGGCTAGGTCGGGGAACTTCTTGATTTGCACCAAGGGTGTGAAGGACCCTTTCAAAGTTCCACAGGTGAGGTGTGATCAGCCTCGAGACGCCTCAGCGGAAATGGGCCTCATCTCGCCTGGAGGGGAGAACCTCCTGGATTTTCTCGAGTTGCGGCAGGTCTTCTCGAGTTACGACGGGGACCTCAGGGACCCGCTCTGGTGGCCTCAGGAAAGGCCAGTCCCCATGCGAGTTGCTAGGGGACCTCTCGGGATTCCTCTCCCGTCCATGCCGGGGCCTCAGTCCTTGTGTGGAGTCGGGGCCGGAACCTGAGGATTCCTCTCCAGTGTTGCCATGGATCTTGGGGTGCTTCTGAGTCTCCCCAGGGGAGTCAGGCCTCGTCTCGAGTGGGGGCATGCACGTGCGCTTTCCTCCCGAGCTGCAGCAGTAGTGTCATGCATCCTGTCACGTGGATCAAGGGATCTGTGGCTTTCCCTCGAGGCTGTCCCTCGAGGGTTTCCCGCGAGGCTTTCCCACAGGGCTGTGCCACGTGCCACCTTGGTGGGAGTCGATCCTCGGCGTGAAAGACGAGCCGGTGAAGGGAAAAGAGGTTCCTCTGGAATGGACTGAGACATCTGGGGGACTCTTGGAATGGTGGCACGACCCTGGAGTTCCTCTCGCCGTTCCTGTTGAGAGGGCCTCCTCTTGAGATGCGACGGGAACGCCGGGAACTCTTTCCCGACGAAGCAGGGAAAGGATCCCTCATCTCGAGCTACGAGGCGGAAACGGGGCTCCTCTGGATGTGGGCGGGACCCTCGTGATTCCTCTCGAGTGGAGACGGCTAGGTCGGGGAACTTCTCGATTTGCACCAAGGGTGTGAAGGACCCTTTCGAAGTTCCAGAGGTGAGGTGTGATCAGCCTCGAGACGCCTCAGCAGAAATGGGCCTCATCTCGCCTGGAGGGGAGAACCTCCTGGATTTTCTCGAGTTGCGGCAGGTCTTCTCGAGTTACGACGGGGACCTCAGGGACCCGCTCTGGTGGCCTCAGGAAAGGCCAGTCCCCATGCGAGTTGCTAGGGGACCTCTCGGGATTCCTCTCCCGTCCATGCCGGGGCCTCAGTCCTTGTGTGGAGTCGGGGCCGGAACCTGAGGATTCCTCTCCAGTGTTGCCATGGATCTTGGGGTGCTTCTGAGTCTCCCCAGGGGAGTCAGGCCTCGTCTCGAGTGGGGGTATGCACGTGCGCTTTCCTCCCGAGCTGCAGCAGTAGTGTCACGCTTCCTGTCACGTGGATCAAGGGATCTGTGGCTTTCCCTCGAGGCTGTCCCTCGAGGCTTTCCCGCGAGGCTTTCCCACAGGGCTGTGCCACGTGCCACCTTGGTGTGAGTCGATCCTCGGCGTGAAAGACGAGCCGGTGAAGGGAAAAGAGGTTCCTCTGGAATGGACTGAGACATCTGGGGGACTCTTGGAATGGTGGCACGACCCTGGAGTTCCTCTCGCCGTTCCTGTTGAGAGGGCCTCCTCTTCACATGCGACGGGAACGCCGGGAACTCTTTCCCGACGAAGCAGGGAAAGGATCCCTCATCTCGAGCTACGAGGCGGAAACGGGGCTCCTCTGGATGTGGGCGGGACCTTCGTGATTCCTCTCGAGTGGAGACGGCTAGGTCGGGGAACTTCTTGATTTGCACAAAGGGTGTGAAGGACCCTTTCGAAGTTCCAGAGGTGAGGTGTGATCAGCCTCGAGACGCCTCAGCGGAAATGGGCCTCATCTCGCCTGGAGGGTAGAACCTCCTGGATTTTCTCGAGTTGCGGCAGGTCTTCTCGAGTTACGACGGGGACCTCAGGGACCCGCTCTGGTGGCCTCAGGAAAGGCCAGTCCCCATGCGAGTTGCTAGGGGACCTCTCGGGATTCCTCTCCCGTCCATGCCGGGGCCTCAGTCCTTGTGTGGAGTCGGGGCCGGAACCTGAGGATTCCTCTCCAGTGTTGCCATGGATCTTGGGGTGCTTCTGAGTCTCCCCAGGGGAGTCAGGCCTCGTCTCGAGTGGGGGCCTGCACGTGCGCTTTCCTCCCGAGCTGCAGCAGTAGTGTCACGCTTCCTGTCACGTGGATCAAGGGATCTGTGGCTTTCCCTCGAGGCTGTCCCTGGAGGCTTTCCCACGAGGCTTTCCCACAGGGCTGTGCCACGTGCCACCTTGGTGGGAGTCGATCCTCGGCGTGAAAGACGAGCCGGTGAAGGGAAAAGAGGTTCCTCTGGAATGGACTGAGACATCTGGGGGACTCTTGGAATGGTGGCACGACCCTGGAGTTCCTCTCGCCGTTCCTGTTGAGAGGGCCTCCTCTTCACATGCGACGGGAACGCCGGGAACTCTTTCCCGACGAAGCAGGGAAAGGATCCCTCATCTCGAGCTACGAGGCGGAAACGGGGCTCCTCTGGATGTGGGCGGGACCCTCGTGATTCCTCTCGAGTGGAGACGGCTAGGTCGGGGAACTTCTTGATTTGCACCAAGGGTGTGAAGGACCCTTTCAAAGTTCCACAGGTGAGGTGTGATCAGCCTCGAGACGCCTCAGCGGAAATGGGCCTCATCTCGCCTGGAGGGGAGAACCTCCTGGATTTTCTCGAGTTGCGGCAGGTCTTCTCGAGTTACGACGGGGACCTCAGGGACCCGCTCTGGTGGCCTCAGGAAAGGCCAGTCCCCATGCGAGTTGCTAGGGGACCTCTCGGGATTCCTCTCCCGTCCATGCCGGGGCCTCAGTCCTTGTGTGGAGTCGGGGCCGGAACCTGAGGATTCCTCTCCAGTGTTGCCATGGATCTTGGGGTGCTTCTGAGTCTCCCCAGGGGAGTCAGGCCTCGTCTCGAGTGGGGGCATGCACGTGCGCTTTCCTCCCGAGCTGCAGCAGTAGTGTCATGCATCCTGTCACGTGGATCAAGGGATCTGTGGCTTTCCCTCGAGGCTGTCCCTCGAGGGTTTCCCGCGAGGCTTTCCCACAGGGCTGTGCCACGTGCCACCTTGGTGTGAGTCGATCCTCGGCGTGAAAGACGAGCCGGTGAAGGGAAAAGAGGTTCCTCTGGAATGGACTGAGACATCTGGGGGACTCTTGGAATGGTGGCACGACCCTGGAGTTCCTCTCGCCGTTCCTGTTGAGAGGGCCTCCTCTTGAGATGCGACGGGAACGCCGGGAACTCTTTCCTGACGAAGCAGGGAAAGGATCCCTCATCTCGAGCTACGAGGCGGAAACGGGGCTCCTCTGGATGTGGGCGGGACCCTCGTGATTCCTCTCGAGTGGAGACGGCTAGGTCGGGGAACTTCTCGATTTGCACCAAGGGTGTGAAGGACCCTTTCGAAGTTCCAGAGGTGAGGTGTGATCAGCCTCGAGACGCCTCAGCAGAAATGGGCCTCATCTCGCCTGGAGGGGAGAACCTCCTGGATTTTCTCGAGTTGCGGCAGGTCTTCTCGAGTTACGACGGGGACCTCAGGGACCCGCTCTGTTGGCCTCAGGAAAGGCCAGTCCCCATGCGAGTTGCTAGGGGACCTCTCGGGATTCCTCTCCCGTCCATGCCGGGGCCTCAGTCCTTGTGTGGAGTCGGGGCCGGAACCTGAGGATTCCTCTCCAGTGTTGCCATGGATCTTGGGGTGCTTCTGAGTCTCCCCAGGGGAGTCAGGCCTCGTCTCGAGTGGGGGCATGCACGTGCGCTTTCCTCCCGAGCTGCAGCAGTAGTGTCACGCTTCCTGTCACGTGGATCAAGGGATCTGTGGCTTTCCCTCGAGGCTGTCCCTCGAGGCTTTCCCGCGAGGCTTTCCCACAGGGCTGTGCCACGTGCCACCTTGGTGGGAGTCGATCCTCGGCGTGAAAGACGAGCCGGTGAAGGGAAAAGAGGTTCCTCTGGAATGGACTGAGACATCTGGGGGACTCTTGGAATGGTGGCACGACCCTGGAGTTCCTCTCGCCGTTCCTGTTGAGAGGGCCTCCTCTTGAGATGCGACGGGAACGCCGGGAACTCTTTCCCGACGAAGCAGGGAAAGGATCCCTCATCTCGAGCTACGAGGCGGAAACGGGGCTCCTCTGGATGTGGGCGGGACCCTCGTGATTCCTCTCGAGTGGAGACGGCTAGGTCGGGGAACTTCTTGATTTGCACCAAGGGTGTGAAGGACCCTTTCGAAGTTCCAGAGGTGAGGTGTGATCAGCCTCGAGACGCCTCAGCGGAAATGGGCCTCATCTCGCCTGGAGGGGAGAACCTCCTGGATTTTATCGAGTTGCGGCAGGTCTTCTCGAGTTACGACGGGGACCTCAGGGACCCGCTCTGGTGGCCTCAGGAAAGGCCAGTCCCCATGCGAGTTGCTAGGGGACCTCTCGGGATGCCTCTCCCGTCCATGCCGGGGCCTCAGTCCTTGTGTGGAGTCGGGGCCGGAACCTGAGGATTCCTCTCCAGTGTTGCCATGGATCTTGGGGTGCTTCTGAGTCTCCCCAGGGGAGTCAGGCCTCGTCTCGAGTGGGGGCATGCACGTGCGCTTTCCTCCCGAGCTGCAGCAGTAGTGTCACGCTTCCTGTCACGTGGATCAAGGGATCTGTGGCTTTCCCTCGAGGCTGTCCCTCGAGGCTTTCCCACGAGGCTTTCCCACAGGGCTGTGCCACGTGCCACCTTGGTGGGAGTCGATCCTCGGCGTGAAAGACGAGCCGGTGAAGGGAAAAGAGGTTCCTCTGGAATGGACTGAGACATCTGGGGGACTCTTGGAATGGTGGCACGACCCTGGAGTTCCTCTCGCCGTTCCTGTTGAGTGGGCCTCCTCTTCACATGCGACGGGAACGCCGGGAACTCTTTCCCGACGAAGCAGGGAAAGGATCCCTCATCTCGAGCTACGAGGCGGAAACGGGGCTCCTCTGGATGTGGGCGGGACCCTCGTGATTCCTCTCGAGTGGAGACGGCTAGGTCGGGGAACTTCTTGATTTGCACCAAGGGTGTGAAGGACCCTTTCAAAGTTCCACAGGTGAGGTGTGATCAGCCTCGAGACGCCTCAGCGGAAATGGGCCTCATCTCGCCTGGAGGGGAGAACCTCCTGGATTTTCTCGAGTTGCGGCAGGTCTTCTCGAGTTACGACGGGGACCTCAGGGACCCGCTCTGGTGGCCTCAGGAAAGGCCAGTCCCCATGCGAGTTGCTAGGGGACCTCTCGGGATTCCTCTCCCGTCCATGCCGGGGCCTCAGTCCTTGTGTGGAGTCGGGGCCGGAACCTGAGGATTCCTCTCCAGTGTTGCCATGGATCTTGTGGTGCTTCTGAGTCTCCCCAGGGGAGTCAGGCCTCGTCTCGAGTGGGGGCATGCACGTGCGCTTTCCTCCCGAGCTGCAGCAGTAGTGTCATGCATCCTGTCACGTGGATCAAGGGATCTGTGGCTTTCCCTCGAGGCTGTCCCTCGAGGGTTTCCCGCGAGGCTTTCCCACAGGGCTGTGCCACGTGCCACCTTGGTGTGAGTCGATCCTCGGCGTGAAAGACGAGCCGGTGAAGGGAAAAGAGGTTCCTCTGGAATGGACTGAGACATCTGGGGGACTCTTGGAATGGTGGCACGACCCTGGAGTTCCTCTCGCCGTTCCTGTTGAGAGGGCCTCCTCTTGAGATGCGACGGGAACGCCGGGAACTCTTTCCCGACGAAGCAGGGAAAGGATCCCTCATCTCCAGCTACGAGGCGGAAACGGGGCTCCTCTGGATGTGGGCGGGACCCTCGTGATTCCTCTCGAGTGGAGACGGCTAGGTCGGGGAACTTCTTGATTTGCACCAAGGGTGTGAAGGACCCTTTCGAAGTTCCAGAGGTGAGGTGTGATCAGCCTCGAGACGCCTCAGCAGAAATGGGCCTCATCTCGCCTGGAGGGGAGAACCTCCTGGATTTTCTCGAGTTGCGGCAGGTCTTCTCGAGTTACGACGGGGACCTCAGGGACCCGCTCTGGTGGCCTCAGGAAAGGCCAGTCCCCATGCGAGTTGCTAGGGGACCTCTCGGGATTCCTCTCCCGTCCATGCCGGGGCCTCAGTCCTTGTGTGGAGTCGGGGCCGGAACCTGAGGATTCCTCTCCAGTGTTGCCATGGATCTTGGGGTGCTTCTGAGTCTCCCCAGGGGAGTCAGGCCTCGTCTCGAGTGGGGGCATGCACGTGCGCTTTCCTCCCGAGCTGCAGCAGTAGTGTCACGCTTCCTGTCACGTGGATCAAGGGATCTGTGGCTTTCCCTCGAGGCTGTCCCTCGAGGCTTTCCCGCGAGGCTTTCCCACAGGGCTGTGCCACGTGCCACATTGGTGTGAGTCGATCCTCGGCGTGAAAGACGAGCCGGTGAAGGGAAAAGAGGTTCCTCTGGAATGGACTGAGACATCTGGGGGACTCTTGGAATGGTGGCACGACCCTGGAGTTCCTCTCGCCGTTCCTGTTGAGAGGGCCTCCTCTTCACATGCGACGGGAACGCCGGGAATTCTTTCCCGACGAAGCAGGGAAAGGATCCCTCATCTCGAGCTACGAGGCGGAAACGGGGCTCCTCTGGATGTGGGCGGGACCTTCGTGATTCCTCTCGAGTGGAGACGGCTAGGTCGGGGAACTTCTTGATTTGCACCAAGGGTGTGAAGGACCCTTTCGAAGTTCCAGAGGTGAGGTGTGATCAGCCTCGAGACGCCTCAGCGGAAATGGGCCTCATCTCGCCTGGAGGGTAGAGCCTCCTGGATTTTCTCGAGTTGCGGCAGGTCTTCTCGAGTTACGACGGGGACCTCAGGGACCCGCTCTGGTGGCCTCAGGAAAGGCCAGTCCCCATGCGAGTTGCTAGGGGACCTCTCGGGATTCCTCTCCCGTCCATGCCGGGGCCTCAGTCCTTGTGTGGAGTCGGGGCCGGAACCTGAGGATTCCTCTCCAGTGTTGCCATGGATCTTGGGGTGCTTCTGAGTCTCCCCAGGGGAGTCAGGCCTCGTCTCGAGTGGGGGCCTGCACGTGCGCTTTCCTCCCGAGCTGCAGCAGTAGTGTCACGCTTCCTGTCACGTGGATCAAGGGATCTGTGGCTTTCCCTCGAGGCTGTCCCTGGAGGCTTTCCCACGAGGCTTTCCCACAGGGCTGTGCCACGTGCCACCTTGGTGGGAGTCGATCCTCGGCGTGAAAGACGAGCCGGTGAAGGGAAAAGAGGTTCCTCTGGAATGGACTGAGACATCTGGGGGACTCTTGGAATGGTGGCACGACCCTGGAGTTCCTCTCGCCATTCCTGTTGAGAGGGCCTCCTCTTCACATGCGACGTGAACGCCGGGAACTCTTTCCCGACGAAGCAGGGAAAGGATCCCTCATCTCGAGCTACGAGGCGGAAACGGGGCTCCTCTGGATGTGGGCGGGACCCTCGTGATTCCTCTCGAGTGGAGACGGCTAGGTCGGGGAACTTCTTGATTTGCACCAAGGGTGTGAAGGACCCTTTCAAAGTTCCACAGGTGAGGTGTGATCAGCCTCGAGACGCCTCAGCGGAAATGGGCCTCATCTCGCCTGGAGGGGAGAACCTCCTGGATTTTCTCGAGTTGCGGCAGGTCTTCTCGAGTTACGACGGGGACCTCAGGGACCCGCTCTGGTGGCCTCAGGAAAGGCCAGTCCCCATGCGAGTTGCTAGGGGACCTCTCGGGATTCCTCTCCCGTCCATGCCGGGGCCTCAGTCCTTGTGTGGAGTCGGGGCCGGAACCTGAGGATTCCTCTCCAGTGTTGCCATGGATCTTGGGGTGCTTCTGAGTCTCCCCAGGGGAGTCAGGCCTCGTCTCGAGTGGGGGCATGCACGTGCGCTTTCCTCCCGAGCTGCAGCAGTAGTGTCACGCTTCCTGTCACGTGGATCAAGGGATCTGTGGCTTTCCCTCGAGGCTGTCCCTCGAGGCTTTCCCACGAGGCTTTCCCACAGGGCTGTGCCACGTGCCACCTTGGTGGGAGTCGATCCTCGGCGTGAAAGACGAGCCGGTGAAGGGAAAAGAGGTTCCTCTGGAATGGACTGAGACATCTGGGGGACTCTTGGAATGGTGGCACGACCCTGGAGTTCCTCTCGCCGTTCCTGTTGAGAGGGCCTCCTCTTGAGATGCGACGTGAACGCCGGGAACTCTTTCCCGACGAAGCAGGGAAAGGATCCCTCATCTCGAGCTACGAGGCGGAAACGGGGCTCCTCTGGATGTGGGCGGGACCCTCGTGATTCCTCTCGAGTGGAGACGGCTAGGTCGGGGAACTTCTTGATTTGCACCAAGGGTGTGAAGGACCCTTTCGAAGTTCCAGAGGTGAGGTGTGATCAGCCTCGAGACGCCTCAGCGGAAATGGGCCTCATCTCGCCTGGAGGGGAGAACCTCCTGGATTTTCTCGAGTTGCGGCAGGTCTTCTCGAGTTACGACGGGGACCTCAGGGACCCGCTCTGGTGGCCTCAGGAAAGGCCAGTCCCCATGCGAGTTGCTAGGGGACCTCTCGGGATTCCTCTCCCGTCCATTCCGGGGCCTCAGTCCTTGTGTGGAGTCGGGGCCGGAACCTGAGGATTCCTCTCCAGTGTTGCCATGGATCTTGGGGTGCTTCTGAGTCTCCCCAGGGGAGTCAGGCCTCGTCTCGAGTGGGGGCATGCACGTGCGCTTTCCTCCCGAGCTGCAGCAGTAGTGTCACGCTTCCTGTCACGTGGATCAAGGGATCTGTGGCTTTCCCTCGAGGCTGTCCCTCGAGGGTTTCCCGTGAGGCTTTCCCACAGGGCTGTGCCACGTGCCACCTTGGTGTGAGTCGATCCTCGGCGTGAAAGACGAGCCGGTGAAGGGAAAAGAGGTTCCTCTGGAATGGACTGAGACATCTGGGGGACTCTTGGAATGGTGGCACGACCCTGGAGTTCCTCTCGCCGTTCCTGTTGAGAGGGCCTCCTCTTGAGATGCGACGGGAACGCCGGGAACTCTTTCCCGACGAAGCAGGGAAAGGATCCCTCATCTCGAGATACGAGGCGGAAACGGGGCTCCTCTGGATGTGGGCGGGACCCTCGTGATTCCTCTCGAGTGGAGACGGCTAGGTCGGGGAACTTCTTGATTTGCACCAAGGGTGTGAAGGACCCTTTCGAAGTTCCAGAGGTGAAGTGTGATCAGCCTCGAGACGCCTCAGCGGAAATGGGCCTCATCTCGCCTGGAGGGGAGAACCTCCTGGATTTTCTCGAGTTGCGGCAGGTCTTCTCGAGTTACGACGGGGACCTCAGGGACCCGCTCTGGTGGCCTCAGGAAAAGCCAGTCCCCATGCGAGTTGCTAGGGGACCTCTCGGGATTCCTCTCCCGTCCATGCCGGGGCCTCAGTCCTTGTGTGGAGTCGGGGCCGGAACCTGAGGATTCCTCTCCAGTGTTGCCATGAATCTTGGGGTGCTTGTGAGTCTCCCCAGGGGAGTCAGGCCTCGTCTCGAGTGGGGGCATGCACGTGCGCTTTCCTCCCGAGCTGCAGCAGTAGTGTCACGCTTCCTGTCACGTGGATCAAGGGATCTGTGGCTTTCCCTCGAGGCTGTCCCTCGAGGCTTTCCCGCGAGGCTTTCCCACAGGGCTGTGCCACGTGCCACCTTGGTGTGAGTCAATCCTCGGCGTGAAAGACGAGCCGGTGAAGGGAAAAGAGGTTCCTCTGGAATGGACTGAGACATCTGGGGGACTCTTGGAATGGTGGCACGACCCTGGAGTTCCTCTCGCCGTTCCTGTTGAGAGGGCCTCCTCTTCACATGCGACGGGAACGCCGGGAACTCTTTCCCGACGAAGCAGGGAAAGGATCCCTCATCTCGAGCTACGAGGCGGAAACGGGGCTCCTCTGGATGTGGGCGGGACCTTCGTGATTCCTCTCGAGTGGAGACGGCTAGGTCGGGGAACTTCTTGATTTGCACAAAGGGTGTGAAGGACCCTCTCGAAGTTCCAGAGGTGAGGTGTGATCAGCCTCGAGACGCCTCAGCGGAAATGGGCCTCATCTCGCCTGGAGGGTAGAACCTCCTGGATTTTCTCGAGTTGCGGCAGGTCTTCTCGAGTTACGACGGGGACCTCAGGGACCCGCTCTGGTGGCCTCAGGAAAGGCCAGTCCCCATGCGAGTTGCTAGGGGACCTCTCGGGATTCCTCTCCCGTCCATGCCGGGGCCTCAGTCCTGGTGTGGAGTCGGGGCCGGAACCTGAGGATTCCTCTCCAGTGTTGCCATGGATCTTGGGGTGCTTCTGAGTCTCCCCAGGGGAGTCAGGCCTCGTCTCGAGTGGGGGCATGCACGTGCGCTTTCCTCCCGAGCTGCAGCAGTAGTGTCACGCTTCCTGTCACGTGGATCAAGGGATCTGTGGCTTTCCCTCGAGGCTGTCCCTCGAGGCTTTCCCACGAGGCTTTCCCACAGGGCTGTGCCACGTGCCACCTTGGTGGGAGTCGATCCTCGGCGTGAAAGACGAGCCGGTGAAGGGAAAAGAGGTTCCTCTGGAATGGACTGAGACATCTGGGGGACTCTTGGAATGGTGGCACGACCCTGGAGTTCCTCTCGCCGTTCCTGTTGAGAGGGCCTCCTCTTGAGATGCGACGGGAACGCCGGGAACTCTTTCCCGACGAAGCAGGGAAAGGATCCCTCATCTCGAGGTACGAGGCGGAAACGGGGCTCCTCTGGATGTGGGCGGGACCCTCGTGATTCCTCTCGAGTGGAGACGGCTAGGTCGGGGAACTTCTTGATTTGCACCAAGGGTGTGAAGGACCCTTTCGAAGTTCCAGAGGTGAGGTGTGATCAGCCTCGAGACGCCTCAGCAGAAATGGGCCTCATCTCGCCTGGAGGGGAGAACCTCCTGGATTTTCTCGAGTTGCGGCAGGTCTTCTCGAGCTACGACGGGGACCTCAGGGACCCGCTCTGGTGGCCTCAGGAAAGGCCAGTCCCCATGCGAGTTGCTAGGGGACATCTCGGGATTCCTCTCCCGTCCATGCCGGGGCCTCAGTCCTTGTGTGGAGTCAGGGCCGGAACCTGAGGATTCCTCTCCAGTGTTGCCATGGATCTTGGGGTGCTTCTGAGTCTCCCCAGGGGAGTCAGGCCTCGTCTCGAGTGGGGGCATGCACGTGCGCTTTCCTCCCGAGCTGCAGCAGTAGTGTCACGCTTCCTGTCACGTGGATCAAGGGATCTGTGGCTTTCCCTCGAGGCTGTCCCTCGAGGCTTTCCCGCGAGGCTTTCCCACAGGGCTGTGCCACGTGCCACCTTGGTGTGAGTCGATCCTCGGCGTGAAAGACGAGCCGGTGAAGGGAAAAGAGGTTCCTCTGGAATGGACTGAGACATCTGGGGGACTCTTGGAATGGTGGCACGACCCTGGAGTTCCTCTCGCCGTTCCTGTTGAGAGGGCCTCCTCTTCACATGCGACGGGAACGCCGGGAACTCTTTCCCGACGAAGCAGGGAAAGGATCCCTCATCTCGAGCTACGAGGCGGAAACGGGGCTCCTCTGGATGTGGGCGGGACCCTCGTGATTCCTCTCGAGTGGAGACGGCTAGGTCGGGGAACTTCTTGATTTGCACCAAGGGTGTGAAGGACCCTTTCGAAGTTCCAGAGGTGAGGTGTGATCAGCCCCGAGACGCCTCAGCGGAAATGGGCCTCATCTCGCCTGGAGGGGAGAACCTCCTGGATTTTCTCGAGTTGCGGCAGGTCTTCTCGAGTTACGACGGGGACCTCAGGGACCCGCTCTGGTGGCCTCAGGAAAGGCCAGTCCCCATGCGAGTTGCTAGGGGACCTCTCGGGATTCCTCTCCCGTCCATTCCGGGGCCTCAGTCCTTGTGTGGAGTCGGGGCCGGAACCTGAGGATTCCTCTCCAGTGTTGCCATGGATCTTGGGGTGCTTCTGAGTCTCCCCAGGGGAGTCAGGCCTCGTCTCGAGTGGGGGCATGCACGTGCGCTTTCCTCCCGAGCTGCAGCAGTAGTGTCACGCTTCCTGTCACGTGGATCAAGGGATCTGTGGCTTTCCCTCGAGGCTGTCCCTCGAGGGTTTCCCGCGAGGCTTTCCCACAGGGCTGTGCCACGTGCCACCTTGGTGTGAGTCGATCCTCGGCGTGAAAGACGAGCCGGTGAAGGGAAAAGAGGTTCCTCTGGAATGGACTGAGACATCTGGGGGACTCTTGGAATGGTGGCACGACCCTGGAGTTCCTCTCGCCGTTCCTGTTGAGAGGGCCTCCTCTTGAGATGCGACGGGAACGCCGGGAACTCTTTCCCGACGAAGCAGGGAAAGGATCCCTCATCTCGAGATACGAGGCGGAAACGGGGCTCCTCTGGATGTGGGCGGGACCCTCGTGATTCCTCTCGAGTGGAGACGGCTAGGTCGGGGAACTTCTTGATTTGCACCAAGGGTGTGAAGGACCCTTTCGAAGTTCCAGAGGTGAAGTGTGATCAGCCTCGAGACGCCTCAGCGGAAATGGGCCTCATCTCGCCTGGAGGGGAGAACCTCCTGGATTTTCTCGAGTTGCGGCAGGTCTTCTCGAGTTACGACGGGGACCTCAGGGACCCGCTCTGGTGGCCTCAGGAAAGGCCAGTCCCCATGCGAGTTGCTAGGGGACCTCTCGGGATTCCTCTCCCGTCCATGCCGGGGCCTCAGTCCTTGTGTGGAGTCGGGGCCGGAACCTGAGGATTCCTCTCCAGTGTTGCCATGGATCTTGGGGTGCTTCTGAGTCTCCCCAGGGGAGTCAGGCCTCGTCTCGAGTGGGGGCATGCACGTGCGCTTTCCTCCCGAGCTGCAGCAGTAGTGTCACGCTTCCTGTCACGTGGATCAAGGGATCTGTGGCTTTCCCTCGAGGCTGTCCCTCGAGGCTTTCCCACGAGTCTTTCCCACAGGGCTGTGCCACGTGCCACCTTGGTGTGAGTCGATCCTCGGCGTGAAAGACGAGCCGGTGAAGGGAAAAGAGGTTCCTCTGGAATGGACTGAGACATCTGGGGGACTCTTGGAATGGTGGCACGACCCTGGAGTTCCTCTCGCCGTTCCTGTTGAGAGGGCCTCCTCTTCACATGCGACGGGAACGCCGGGAACTCTTTCCCGACGAAGCAGGGAAAGGATCCCTCATCTCGAACTACGAGGCGGAAACGGGGCTCCTCTGGATGTGGGCGGGACCTTCGTGATTCCTCTCGAGTGGAGACGGCTAGGTCGGGGAACTTCTTGATTTGCACCAAGGGTGTGAAGGACCCTTTCGAAGTTCCAGAGGTGAGGTGTGATCAGCCTCGAGACGCCTCAGCGGAAATGGGCCTCATCTCGTCTGGAGGGGAGAACCTCCTGGATTTTCTCGAGTTGCGGCAGGTCTTCTCGAGTTACGACGGGGACCTCAGGGACCCGCTCTGGTGGCCTCAGGAAAGGCCAGTCCCCATGCGAGTTGCTAGGGGACCTCTCGGGATTCCTCTCACGTCCATTCCGGGGCCTCAGTCCTTGTGTGGAGTCGGGGCCGGAACCTGAGGATTCCTCTCCAGTGTTGCCATGGATCTTGGGGTGCTTCTGAGTCTCCCCAGGGGAGTCAGGCCTCGTCTCGAGTGGGGGCATGCACGTGCGCTTTCCTCCCGAGCTGCAGCAGTAGTGTCACGCTTCCTGTCACGTGGATCAAGGGATCTGTGGCTTTCCCTCGAGGCTGTCCCTCGAGGCTTTCCCACGAGGCTTTCCCACAGGGCTGTGCCACTTGCCACCTTGGTGTGAGTCGATCCTCGGCGTGAAAGACGAGCCGGTGAAGGGAAAAGAGGTTCCTCTGGAATGGACTGAGACATCTGGGGGACTCTTGGAATGGTGGCACGACCCTGGAGTTCCTCTCGCCGTTCCTGTTGAGAGGGCCTCCTCTTGAGATGCGACGGGAACGCCGGGAACTCTTTCCCGACGAAGCAGGGAAAGGATCCCTCATCTCGAGGTACGAGGCGGAAACGGGGCTCCTCTGGATGTGGGCGGGACCCTCGTGATTCCTCTCGAGTGGAGACGGCTAGGTCGGGGAACTTCTTGATTTGCACCAAGGGTGTGAAGGACCCTTTCGAAGTTCCAGAGGTGAAGTGTGATCAGCCTCGAGACGCCTCAGCGGAAATGGGCCTCATCTCGCCTGGAGGGGAGAACCTCCTGGATTTTCTCGAGTTGCGGCAGGTCTTCTCGAGTTACGACGGGGACCTCAGGGACCCGCTCTGGTGGCCTCAGGAAAGGCCAGTCCCCATGCGAGTTGCTAGGGAACCTCTCGGGATTCCTCTCCCGTCCATGCCGGGGCCTCAGTCCTTGTGTGGAGTCGGGGCCGGAACCTGAGGATTCCTCTCCAGTGTTGCCATGGATCTTGGGGTGCTTCTGAGTCTCCCCAGGGGAGTCAGGCCTCGTCTCGAGTGGGGGCATGCACGTGCGCTTTCCTCCCGTGCTGCAGCAGTAGTGTCACACTTCCTGTCACGTGGATCAAGGGATCTGTGGCTTTCCCTCGAGGCTGTCCCTCGAGGGTTTCCCGCGAGGCTTTCCCACAGGGCTGTGCCACGTGCCACCTTGGTGTGAGTCGATCCTCGGCGTGAAAGACGAGCCGGTGAAGGGAAAAGAGGTTCCTCTGGAATGGACTGAGACATCTGGGGGACTCTTGGAATGGTGGCACGACCCTGGAGTTCCTCTCGCCGTTCCTGTAGAGAGGGCCTCCTCTTGAGATGCGACGGGAACGCCGGGAACTCTTTCCCGACGAAGCAGGGAAAGGATCCCTCATCTTGAGCTACGAGGCGGAAACGGGGCTCCTCTGGATGTGGGCGGGACCCTCGTGATTCCTCTCGAGTGGAGACGGCTAGGTCGGGGAACTTCTTGATTTGCACCAAGGGTGTGAAGGACCCTTTCGAAGTTCCAGAGGTGAGGTGTGATCAGCCTCGAGACGCCTCAGCGGAAATGGGCCTCATCTCGCCTGGAGGGGAGAACCTCCTGGATTTTCTCGAGTTGCGGCAGGTCTTCTCGAGTTACGACGGGGACCTCAGGGACCCGCTCTGGTGGCCTCAGGAAAGGCCAGTCCCCATGCGAGTTGCTAGGGGACCTCTCGGGATTCCTCTCCCGTCCATGCCGGGGCCTCAGTCCTTGTGTGGAGTCGGGGCCGGAACCTGAGGATTCCTCTCCAGTGTTGCCATGGATCTTGGGGTGCTTCTGAGTCTCCCCAGGGGAGTCAGGCCTCGTCTCGAGTGGGGGCATGCACGTGCGCTTTCCTCCCGAGCTGCAGCAGTAGTGTCATGCATCCTGTCACGTGGATTAAGGGATCTGTGGCTTTCCCTCGAGTCTGTCCGTCGAGGGTTTCCCGCGAGGCTTTCCCACAGGGCTGTGCCACGTGCCACCTTGGTGTGAGTCGATCCTCGGCGTGAAAGACGAGCCGGTGAAGGGAAAAGAGGTTCCTCTGGAATGGACTGAGACATCTGGGGGACTCTTGGAATGGTGGCACGACCCTGGAGTTCCTCTCGCCGTTCCTGTTGAGAGGGCCTCCTCTTGAGATGCGACGGGAACGCCGGGAACTCTTTCCCGACGAAGCAGGGAAAGGATCCCTCATCTCGAGCTACGAGGCGGAAACGGGGCTCCTCTGGATGTGGGCGGGACCCTCGTGATTCCTCTCGAGTGGAGACGGCTAGGTCGGGGAACTTCTTGATTTGCACCAAGGGTGTGAAGGACCCTTTCGAAGTTCCAGAGGTGAGGTGTGATCAGCCTCGAGACGCCTCAGCAGAAATGGGCCTCATCTCGCCTGGAGGGGAGAACCTCCTGGATTTTCTCGAGTTGCGGCAGGTCTTCTCGAGTTACGACGGGGACCTCAGGGACCCGCTCTGGTGGCCTCAGGAAAGGCCAGTCCCCATGCGAGTTGCTAGGGGACCTCTCGGGATTCCTCTCACGTCCATTCCGGGGCCTCAGTCCTTGTGTGGAGTCGGGGCCGGAACCTGAGGATTCCTCTCCAGTGTTGCCATGGATCTTGGGGTGCTTCTGAGTCTCCCCAGGGGAGTCAGGCCTCGTCTCGAGTGGGGGCATGCACGTGCGCTTTCCTCCCGAGCTGCAGCAGTAGTGTCACGCTTCCTGTCACGTGGATCAAGGGATCTGTGGCTTTCCCTCGAGGCTGTCCCTCGAGGCTTTCCCACGAGGCTTTCCCACAGGGCTGTGCCACGTGCCACCTTGGTGGGAGTCGATCCTCGGCGTGAAAGACGAGCCGGTGAAGGGAAAAGAGGTTCCTCTGGAATGGACTGAGACATCTGGGGGACTCTTGGAATGGTGGCACGACCCTGGAGTTCCTCTCGCCGTTCCTGTTGAGAGGGCCTCCTCTTCACATGCGACGGGAACGCCGGGAACTCTTTCCCGACGAAGCAGGGAAAGGATCCCTCATCTCGAGCTACGAGGCGGAAACGGGGCTCCTCTGGATGTGGGCGGGACCCTCGTGATTCCTCTCGAGTGGAGACGGCTAGGTCGGGGAACTTCTTGATTTGCACCAAGGGTGTGAAGGACCCTTTCAAAGTTCCACAGGTGAGGTGTGATCAGCCTCGAGACGCCTCAGCGGAAATGGGCCTCATCTCGCCTGGAGGGGAGAACCTCCTGGATTTTCTCGAGTTGCGGCAGGTCTTCTCGAGTTACGACGGGGACCTCAGGGACCCGCTCTGGTGGCCTCAGGAAAGGCCAGTCCCCATGCGAGTTGCTAGGGGACCTCTCGGGATTCCTCTCCCGTCCATGCCGGGGCCTCAGTCCTTGTGTGGAGTCGGGGCCGGAACCTGAGGATTCCTCTCCAGTGTTGCCATGGATCTTGGGGTGCTTCTGAGTCTCCCCAGGGGAGTCAGGCCTCGTCTCGAGTGGGGGCATGCACGTGCGCTTTCCTCCCGAGCTGCAGCAGTAGTGTCATGCATCCTGTCACGTGGATCAAGGGATCTGTGGCTTTCCCTCGAGGCTGTCCCTCGAGGGTTTCCCGCGAGGCTTTCCCACAGGGCTGTGCCAGGTGCCACCTTGGTGTGAGTCGATCCTCGGCGTGAAAGACGAGCCGGTGAAGGGAAAAGAGGTTCCTCTGGAATGGACTGAGACATCTGGGGGACTCTTGGAATGGTGGCACGACCCTGGAGTTCCTCTCGCCGTTCCTGTTGAGAGGGCCTCCTCTTCACATGCGACGGGAACGCCGGGAACTCTTTCCCGACGAAGCAGGGAAAGGATCCCTCATCTCGAGCTACGAGGCGGAAACGGGGCTCCTCTGGATGTGGGCGGGACCCTCGTGATTCCTCTCGAGTGGAGACGGCTAGGTCGGGGAACTTCTTGATTTGCACCAAGGGTGTGAAGGACCCTTTCGAAGTTCCAGAGGTGAGGTGTGATCAGCCTCGAGACGCCTCAGCAGAAATGGGCCTCATCTCGCCTGGAGGGGAGAACCTCCTGGATTTTCTCGAGTTGCGGCAGGTCTTCTCGAGTTACGACGGGGACCTCAGGGACCCGCTCTGGTGGCCTCAGGAAAGGCCAGTCCCCATGCGAGTTGCTAGGGGACCTCTCGGGATTCCTCTCCCGTCCATGCCGGGGCCTCAGTCCTTGTGTGGAGTCGGGGCCGGAACCTGAGGATTCCTCTCCAGTGTTGCCATGGATCTTGGGGTGCTTCTGAGTCTCCCCAGGGGAGTCAGGCCTCGTCTTGAGTGGGGGCATGCACGTGCGCTTTCCTCCCGAGCTGCAGCAGTAGTGTCACGCTTCCTGTCACGTGGATCAAGGGATCTGTGGCTTTCCCTCGAGGCTGTCCCTCGAGGCTTTCCCGCGAGGCTTTCCCACAGGGCTGTGCCACGTGCCACATTGGTGTGAGTCGATCCTCGGCGTGAAAGACGAGCCGGTGAAGGGAAAAGAGGTTCCTCTGGAATGGACTGAGACATCTGGGGGACTCTTGGAATGGTGGCACGACCCTGGAGTTCCTCTCGCCGTTCCTGTTGAGAGGGCCTCCTCTTCACATGCGACGGGAACGCCGGGAACTCTTTCCCGACTAAGCAGGGAAAGGATCCCTCATCTCGAGCTACGAGGCGGAAACGGGGCTCCTCTGGATGTGGGCGGGACCTTCGTGATTCCTCTCGAGTGGAGACGGCTAGGTCGGGGAACTTCTTCATTTGCACAAAGGGTGTGAAGGACCCTCTCGAAGTTCCAGAGGTGAGGTGTGATCAGCCTCGAGACGCCTCAGCGGAAATGGGCCTCATCTCGCCTGGAGGGGAGAACCTCCTGGATTTTCTCGAGTTGCGGCAGGTCTTCTCGAGTTACGACGGGGACCTCAGGGACCCGCTCTGGTGGCCTCAGGAAAGGCCAGTCCCCATGCGAGTTGCTAGGGGACCTCTCGGGATTCCTCTCCCGTCCATGCCGGGGCCTCAGTCCTTGTGTGGAGTCGGGGCCGGAACCTGAGGATTCCTCTCCAGTGTTGCCATGGATCTTGGGGTGCTTCTGAGTCTCCCCAGGGGAGTCAGGCCTCGTCTCGAGTGGGGGCCTGCACGTGCGCTTTCCTCCCGAGCTGCAGCAGTAGTGTCACGCTTCCTGTCACGTGGATCAAGGGATCTGTGGCTTTCCCTCGAGGCTGTCCCTGGAGGCTTTCCCACGAGGCTTTCCCACAGGGCTGTGCCACGTGCCACCTTGGTGGGAGTCGATCCTCGGCGTGAAAGACGAGCCGGTGAAGGGAAAAGAGGTTCCTCTGGAATGGACTGAGACATCTGGGGGACTCTTGGAATGGTGGCACGACCCTGGAGTTCCTCTCGCCGTTCCTGTTGAGAGGGCCTCCTCTTCACATGCGACGGGAACGCCGAGAACTCTTTCCCGACGAAGCAGGGAAAGGATCCCTCATCTCGAGCTACGAGGCGGAAACGGGGCTCCTCTGGATGTGGGCGGGACCCTCGTGATTCCTCTCGAGTGGAGACGGCTAGGTCGGGGAACTTCTTGATTTGCACCAAGGGTGTGAAGGACCCTTTCGAAGTTCCAGAGGTGAGGTGTGATCAGCCTCGAGACGCCTCAGCGGAAATGGGCCTCATCTCGCCTGGAGGGGAGAACCTCCTGGATTTTCTCGAGTTGCGGCAGGTCTTCTCGAGTTACGACGGGGACCTCAGGGACCCGCTCTGGTGGCCTCAGGAAAGGCCAGTCCCCATGCGAGTTGCTAGGGGACCTCTCGGGATTCCTCTCCCGTCCATGCCGGGGCCTCAGTCCTTGTGTGGAGTCGGGGCCGGAACCTGAGGATTCCTCTCCAGTGTTGCCATGGATCTTGGGGTGCTTCTGAGTCTCCCCAGGGGAGTCAGGCCTCGTCTCGAGTGGGGGCATGCACGTGCGCTTTCCTCCCGAGCTGCAGCAGTAGTGTCATGCATCCTGTCACGTGGATCAAGGGATCTGTGGCTTTCCCTCTAGGCTGTCCCTCGAGGGTTTCCCGCGAGGCTTTCCCACAGGGCTGTGCCACGTGCCACCTTGGTGGGAGTCGATCCTCGGCGTGAAAGACGAGCCGGTGAAGGGAAAAGAGGTTCCTCTGGAATGGACTGAGACATCTGGGGGACTCTTGGAATGGTGGCACGACCCTGGAGTTCCTCTCGCCGTTCCTGTTGAGAGGGCCTCCTCTTGAGATGCGACGGGAACGCCGGGAACTCTTTCCCGACGAAGCAGGGAAAGGATCCCTCATCTCGAGCTACGAGGCGGAAACGGGGCTCCTCTGGATGTGGGCGGGACCCTCGTGATTCCTCTCGAGTGGAGACGGCTAGGTCGGGGAACTTCTTGATTTGCACCAAGGGTGTGAAGGACCCTTTCGAAGTTCCAGAGGTGAGGTGTGATCAGCCTCGAGACGCCTCAGCAGAAATGGGCCTCATCTCGCCTGGAGGGGAGAACCTCCTGGATTTTCTCGAGTTGCGGCAGGTCTTCTCGAGTTACGACGGGGACCTCAGGGACCCGCTCTGGTGGCCTCAGGAAAGGCCAGTCCCCATGCGAGTTGCTAGGGGACCTCTCGGGATTCCTCTCCCGTCCATGCCGGGGCCTCAGTCCTTGTGTGGAGTCGGGGCCGGAACCTGAGGATTCCTCTCCAGTGTTGCCATGGATCTTGGGGTGCTTCTGAGTCTCCCCAGGGGAGTCAGGCCTCGTCTCGAGTGGGGGCATGCACGTGCGCTTTCCTCCCGAGCTGCAGCAGTAGTGTCACGCTTCCTGTCACGTGGATCAAGGGATCTGTGGCTTTCCCTCGAGGCTGTCCCTCGAGGCTTTCCCGCGAGGCTTTCCACAGGGCTGTGCCACGTGCCACCTTGGTGTGAGTCGATCCTCGGCGTGAAAGACCAGCCGGTGAAGGGAAAAGAGGTTCCTCTGGAATGGACTGAGACATCTGGGGGACTCTTGGAATGGTGGCACGACCCTGGAGTTCCTCTCGCCGTTCCTGTTGAGAGGGCCTCCTCTTCACATGCGACGGGAACGCCGGGAACTCTTTCCCGACGAAGCAGGGAAAGGATCCCTCATCTCGAGCTACGAGGCGGAAACGGGGCTCCTCTGGATGTGGGCGGGACCTTCGTGATTCCTCTCGAGTGGAGACGGCTAGGTCGGGGAACTTCTTGATTTGCACAAAGGGTGTGAAGGACCCTCTCGAAGTTCCAGAGGTGAGGTGTGATCAGCCTCGAGACGCCTCAGCGGAAATGGGCCTCATCTCGCCTGGAGGGTAGAACCTCCTGGATTTTCTCGAGTTGCGGCAGGTCTTCTCGAGTTACGACGGGGACCTCAGGGACCCGCTCTGGTGGCCTCAGGAAAGGCCAGTCCCCATGCGAGTTGCTAGGGGACCTCTCGGGATTCCTCTCCCGTCCATGCCGGGGCCTCAGTCCTTGTGTGGAGTCGGGGCCGGAACCTGAGGATTCCTCTCCAGTGTTGCCATGGATCTTGGGGTGCTTCTGAGTCTCCCCAGGGGAGTCAGGCCTCGTCTCGTGTGGGGGCATGCACGTGCGCTTTCCTCCCGAGCTGCAGCAGTAGTGTCACGCTTCCTGTCACGTGGATCAAGGGATCTGTGGCTTTCCCTCGAGGCTGTCCCTCGAGGCTTTCCCGCGAGGCTTTCCCACAGGGCTGTGCCACGTGCCACCTTGGTGGGAGTCGATCCTCGGCGTGAAAGACGAGCCGGTGAAGGGAAAAGAGGTTCCTCTGGAATGGACTGAGACATCTGGGGGACTCTTGGAATGGTGGCACGACCCTGGAGTTCCTCTCGCCGTTCCTGTTGAGAGGGCCTCCTCTTGAGATGCGACGGGAACGCCGGGAACTCTTTCCCGACGAAGCAGGGAAAGGATCCCTCATCTCGAGCTACGAGGCGGAAACGGGGCTCCTCTGGATGTGGGCGGGACCCTCGTGATTCCTCTCGAGTGGAGACGGCTAGGTCGGGGAACTTCTTGATTTGCACCAAGGGTGTGAAGGACCCTTTCGAAGTTCCAGAGGTGAGGTGTGATCAGCCTCGAGACGCCTCAGCGGAAATGGGCCTCATCTCGCCTGGAAGGGAGAACCTCCTGGATTTTCTCGAGTTGCGGCAGGTCTTCTCGAGTTACGACGGGGACCTCAGGGACCCGCTCTGGTGGCCTCAGGAAAGGCCAGTCCCCATGCGAGTTGCTAGGGGACCTCTCGGGATTCCTCTCCCGTCCATGCCGGGGCCTCAGTCCTTGTGTGGAGTCGGGGCCGGAACCTGAGGATTCCTCTCCAGTGTTGCCATGGATCTTGGGGTGCTTCTGAGTCTCCCCAGGGGAGTCAGGCCTCATCTCGAGTGGGGGCATGCACGTGCGCTTTCCTCCCGAGCTGCAGCAGTAGTGTCACGCTTCCTGTCACGTGGATCAAGGGATCTGTGGCTTTCCCTCGAGGCTGTCCCTCGAGGGTTTCCCGCGAGGCTTTCCCACAGGGCTGTGCCACGTGCCACCTTGGTGGGAGTCGATCCTCGGCGTGAAAGACGAGCCGGTGAAGGGAAAAGAGGTTCCTCTGGAATGGACTGAGACATCTGGGGGACTCTTGGAATGGTGGCACGACCCTGGAGTTCCTCTCGCCGTTCCTGTTGAGAGGGCCTCCTCTTGAGATGCGACGGGAACGCCGGGAACTCTTTCCCGACGAAGCAGGGAAAGGATCCCTCATCTCGAGCTACGAGGCGGAAACGGGGCTCCTCTGGATGTGGGCGGGACGCTCGTGATTCCTCTCGAGTGGAGACGGCTAGGTCGGGGAACTTCTTGATTTGCACCAAGGGTGTGAAGGACCCTTTCGAAGTTCCAGAGGTGAGGTGTGATCAGCCTCGAGACGCCTCAGCGGAAATGGGCCTCATCTCGCCTGGAGGGGAGAACCTCCTGGATTTTCTCGAGTTGCGGCAGGTCTTCTCGAGTTACGACGGGGACCTCAGGGACCCGCTCTGGTGGCCTCAGGAAAAGCCAGTCCCCATGCGAGTTGCTAGGGGACCTCTCGGGATTCCTCTCCCGTTCATGCCGGGGCCTCAGTCCTTGTGTGGAGTCGGGGCCGGAACCTGAGGATTCCTCTCCAGTGTTGCCATGGATCTTGGGGTGCTTCTGAGTCTCCCCAGGGGAGTCAGGCCTCGTCTCGAGTGGGAGCATGCACGTGTGCTTTCCTCCCGAGCTGCAGCAGTAGTGTCACGCTTCCTGTCACGTGGATCAAGGGATCTGTGGCTTTCCCTCGAGGCTGTCCCTCGAGGCTTTCCCGCGAGTCTTTCCCACAGGGCTGTGCCACGTGCCACCTTGGTGTGAGTCGATCCTCGGCGTGAAAGACGAGCCGGTGAAGGGAAAAGAGGTTCCTCTGGAATGGACTGAGACATCTGGGGGACTCTTGGAATGGTGGCACGACCCTGGAGTTCCTCTCGCCGTTCCTGTTGAGAGGGCCTCCTCTTGAGATGCGACGGGAACGCCGGGAACTCTTTCCCGACGAAGCAGGGAAAGGATCCCTCATCTAGAGCTACGAGGCGGAAACGGGGCTCCTCTGGATGTGGGCGGGACCCTCGTGATTCCTCTCGAGTGGAGACGGCTAGGTCGGGGAACTTCTTGATTTGCACCAAGGGTGTGAAGGACCCTTTCGAAGTTCCAGAGGTGAGGTGTGATCAGCCTCGAGACGCCTCAGCGGAAATGGGCCTCATCTCGCCTGGAGGGGAGAACCTCCTGGATTTTCTCGAGTTGCGGCAGGTCTTCTCGAGTTACGACGGGGACCTCAGGGACCCGCTCTGGTGGCCTCAGGAAAGGCCAGTCCCCATGCGAGTTGCTAGGGGACCTCTCGGGATTCCTCTCCCGTCCATGCCGGGGCCTCAGTCCTTGTGTGGAGTCGGGGCCGGAACCTGAGGATTCCTCTCCAGTGTTGCCATGGATCTTGGGGTGCTTCTGAGTCTCCCCAGGGGAGTCAGGCCTCGTCTCGAGTGGGGGCATGCACGTGCGCTTTCCTCCCGGGCTGCAGCAGAAGTGTCACGCTTCCTGTCACGTGGATCAAGGGATCTGTGGCTTTCCCTCGAGGCTGTCCCTCGAGGCTTTCCCACGAGGCTTTCCCACAGGGCTGTGCCACGTGCCACCTTGGTGGGAGTCGATCCTCGGCGTGAAAGACGAGCCGGTGAAGGGAAAAGAGGTTCCTCTGGAATGGACTGAGACATCTGGGGGACTCTTGGAATGGTGGCACGACCCTGGAGTTCCTCTCGCCGTTCCTGTTGAGAGGGCCTCCTCTTCACATGCGACGGGAACGCCAGGAACTCTTTCCCGAAGAAGCAGGGGAAGGATCCCTCATCTCGAGCTACGAGGCGGAAACGGGGCTCCTCTGGATGTGGGCGGGACCCTCGTGATTCCTCTCGAGTGGAGACGGCTAGGTCGGGGAACTTCTTGATTTGCACCAAGGGTGTGAAGGACCCTTTCGAAGTTCCAGAGGTGAGGTGTGGTCAGCCTCGAGACGCCTCAGCGGAAATGGGCCTCATCTCGCCTGGAGGGGAGAACCTCCTGGATTTTCTCGAGTTGCGGCAGGTCTTCTCGAGTTACGACGGGGACCTCAGGACCCGCTCTGGTGGCCTCAGGAAAGGCCAGTCCCCATGCGAGTTGCTAGGGGACCTCTCGGGATTCCTCTCCCGTCCATGCAGGGGCCTCAGTCCTTGTGTGGAGTCGGGGCCGGAACCTGAGGATTCCTCTCCAGTGTTGCCATGGATCTTGGGGTGCTTCTGAGTCTCCCCAGGGGAGTCAGGCCTCGTCTCGAGTGGGGCATGCACGTGCGCTTTCCTCCCGAGCTGCAGCAGTAGTGTCACGCTTCCTGTCACGTGGATCAAGGGATCTGTGCTTTCCCTCGAGGCTGTCCCTCGAGGCTTTCCCGCGAGGCTTTCCCACAGGGCTGTGCCACGTGCCACCTTGGTGTGAGGCGATGCTCGGCGTGAAAGACGAGCAGAGTGAAGGGAAAAGAGGTTCCTCTGGAATGGACTGAGACATCTGGGGGACTCTTGGAATGGTGGCACGACCCTGGAGTTCCTCTCGCCGTTCCTGTTGAGAGGGCCTCCTCTTGAGATGCGACGGGAACGCCGGGAACTCTTTCCCGACGAAGCAGGAAAGGATCCCTCATCTCGAGCTACGAGGCGGAAACGGGGCTCCTCTGGATGTGGGCGGGACCCTCGTGATTCCTCTCGAGTGGAGACGGCTAGGTCGGGGAACTTCTTGATTTGCACCAAGGGTGTGAAGGACCCTTCTCGGAGTTCCAGAGGTGAGGTGTGATCAGCCTCGAGACGCCTCAGCGGAAATGGGCCTCATCTCGCCTGGAGGGTAGAACCTCCTGGATTTTCTCGAGTTGCGGCAGGTCTTCTCGAGTTACGACGGGGACCTCAGGGACCCGCTCTGGTGGCCTCAGGAAAGGCCAGTCCCCATGCGAGTTGCTAGGGGACCTCTCGGGATTCCTCTCCCGTCCATGCCGGGGCCTCAGTCCTTGTGTGGAGTCGGGGCCGGAACCTGAGGATTCCTCTCCAGTGTTGCCATGGATCTTGGGGTGCTTCTGAGTCTCCCCAGGGGAGTCAGGCCTCGTCTCGTGTGGGGGCATGCACGTGCGCTTTCCTCCCGAGCTGCAGCAGTAGTGTCACGCTTCCTGTCACTGGATCAAGGGATCTGTGGCTTTCCCTCGAGGCTGTCCCTCGAGGGCTTTCCCGCGAGGCTTTCCCACAGGGCTGTGCCACGTGCCACCTTGGTGGGAGTCGATCCTCGGCGTGAAAGACGAGCCGGTGAAGGGAAAAGAGGTTCCTCTGGAATGGACTGAGACATCTGGGGGACTCTTGGAATGGTGGCACGACCCTGGAGTTCCTCTCGCCGTTCCTGTTGAGAGGGCCTCCTCTTGAGATGCGACGGGAACGCCGGGAACTCTTTCCCGACGAAGCAGGGAAAGGATCCCTCATCTCGAGCTACGAGGCGGAAACGGGGCTCCTCTGGATGTGGGCGGGACCCTCGTGATTCCTCTCGAGTGGAGACGGCTAGGTCGGGGAACTTCTTGATTTGCACCAAGGGTGTGAAGGACCCTTTCGAAGTTCCAGAGGTGAGGTGTGATCAGCCTCGAGACGCCTCAGCGGAAATGGGCCTCATCTCGCCTGGAAGGGAGAACCTCCTGGATTTTCTCGAGTTGCGGCAGGTCTTCTCGAGTTACGACGGGGACCTCAGGGACCCGCTCTGGTGGCCTCAGGAAAGGCCAGTCCCCATGCGAGTTGCTAGGGGACCTCTCGGGATTCCTCTCCCGTCCATGCCGGGGCCTCAGTCCTTGTGTGGAGTCGGGGCCGGAACCTGAGGATTCCTCTCCAGTGTTGCCATGGATCTTGGGGTGCTTCTGAGTCTCCCCAGGGGAGTCAGGCCTCATCTCGAGTGGGGGCATGCACGTGCGCTTTCCTCCCGAGCTGCAGCAGTAGTGTCACGCTTCCTGTCACGTGGATCAAGGGATCTGTGGCTTTCCCTCGAGGCTGTCCCTCGAGGGTTTCCCGCGAGGCTTTCCCACAGGGCTGTGCCACGTGCCACCTTGGTGGGAGTCGATCCTCGGCGTGAAAGACGAGCCGGTGAAGGGAAAAGAGGTTCCTCTGGAATGGACTGAGACATCTGGGGGACTCTTGGAATGGTGGCACGACCCTGGAGTTCCTCTCGCCGTTCCTGTTGAGAGGGCCTCCTCTTGAGATGCGACGGGAACGCCGGGAACTCTTTCCCGACGAAGCAGGGAAAGGATCCCTCATCTCGAGCTACGAGGCGGAAACGGGGCTCCTCTGGATGTGGGCGGGACGCTCGTGATTCCTCTCGAGTGGAGACGGCTAGGTCGGGGAACTTCTTGATTTGCACCAAGGGTGTGAAGGACCCTTTCGAAGTTCCAGAGGTGAGGTGTGATCAGCCTCGAGACGCCTCAGCGGAAATGGGCCTCATCTCGCCTGGAGGGGAGAACCTCCTGGATTTTCTCGAGTTGCGGCAGGTCTTCTCGAGTTACGACGGGGACCTCAGGGACCCGCTCTGGTGGCCTCAGGAAAAGCCAGTCCCCATGCGAGTTGCTAGGGGACCTCTCGGGATTCCTCTCCCGTTCATGCCGGGGCCTCAGTCCTTGTGTGGAGTCGGGGCCGGAACCTGAGGATTCCTCTCCAGTGTTGCCATGGATCTTGGGGTGCTTCTGAGTCTCCCCAGGGGAGTCAGGCCTCGTCTCGAGTGGGAGCATGCACGTGTGCTTTCCTCCCGAGCTGCAGCAGTAGTGTCACGCTTCCTGTCACGTGGATCAAGGGATCTGTGGCTTTCCCTCGAGGCTGTCCCTCGAGGCTTTCCCGCGAGTCTTTCCCACAGGGCTGTGCCACGTGCCACCTTGGTGTGAGTCGATCCTCGGCGTGAAAGACGAGCCGGTGAAGGGAAAAGAGGTTCCTCTGGAATGGACTGAGACATCTGGGGGACTCTTGGAATGGTGGCACGACCCTGGAGTTCCTCTCGCCGTTCCTGTTGAGAGGGCCTCCTCTTGAGATGCGACGGGAACGCCGGGAACTCTTTCCCGACGAAGCAGGGAAAGGATCCCTCATCTAGAGCTACGAGGCGGAAACGGGGCTCCTCTGGATGTGGGCGGGACCCTCGTGATTCCTCTCGAGTGGAGACGGCTAGGTCGGGGAACTTCTTGATTTGCACCAAGGGTGTGAAGGACCCTTTCGAAGTTCCAGAGGTGAGGTGTGATCAGCCTCGAGACGCCTCAGCGGAAATGGGCCTCATCTCGCCTGGAGGGGAGAACCTCCTGGATTTTCTCGAGTTGCGGCAGGTCTTCTCGAGTTACGACGGGGACCTCAGGGACCCGCTCTGGTGGCCTCAGGAAAGGCCAGTCCCCATGCGAGTTGCTAGGGGACCTCTCGGGATTCCTCTCCCGTCCATGCCGGGGCCTCAGTCCTTGTGTGGAGTCGGGGCCGGAACCTGAGGATTCCTCTCCAGTGTTGCCATGGATCTTGGGGTGCTTCTGAGTCTCCCCAGGGGAGTCAGGCCTCGTCTCGAGTGGGGGCATGCACGTGCGCTTTCCTCCCGGGCTGCAGCAGAAGTGTCACGCTTCCTGTCACGTGGATCAAGGGATCTGTGGCTTTCCCTCGAGGCTGTCCCTCGAGGCTTTCCCACGAGGCTTTCCCACAGGGCTGTGCCACGTGCCACCTTGGTGGGAGTCGATCCTCGGCGTGAAAGACGAGCCGGTGAAGGGAAAAGAGGTTCCTCTGGAATGGACTGAGACATCTGGGGGACTCTTGGAATGGTGGCACGACCCTGGAGTTCCTCTCGCCGTTCCTGTTGAGAGGGCCTCCTCTTCACATGCGACGGGAACGCCAGGAACTCTTTCCCGAAGAAGCAGGGGAAGGATCCCTCATCTCGAGCTACGAGGCGGAAACGGGGCTCCTCTGGATGTGGGCGGGACCCTCGTGATTCCTCTCGAGTGGAGACGGCTAGGTCGGGGAACTTCTTGATTTGCACCAAGGGTGTGAAGGACCCTTTCGAAGTTCCAGAGGTGAGGTGTGGTCAGCCTCGAGACGCCTCAGCGGAAATGGGCCTCATCTCGCCTGGAGGGGAGAACCTCCTGGATTTTCTCGAGTTGCGGCAGGTCTTCTCGAGTTACGACGGGGACCTCAGGGACCCGCTCTGGTGGCCTCAGGAAAGGCCAGTCCCCATGCGAGTTGCTAGGGGACCTCTCGGGATTCCTCTCCCGTCCATGCCGGGGCCTCAGTCCTTGTGTGGAGTCGGGGCCGGAACCTGAGGATTCCTCTCCAGTGTTGCCATGGATCTTGGGGTGCTTCTGAGTCTCCCCAGGGGAGTCAGGCCTCGTCTCGAGTGGGGGCATGCACGTGCGCTTTCCTCCCGAGCTGCAGCAGTAGTGTCACGCTTCCTGTCACGTGGATCAAGGGATCTGTGGCTTTCCCTCGAGGCTGTCCCTCGAGGCTTTCCCGCGAGGCTTTCCCACAGGGCTGTGCCACGTGCCACCTTGGTGTGAGGCGATGCTCGGCGTGAAAGACGAGCGAGTGAAGGGAAAAGAGGTTCCTCTGGAATGGACTGAGACATCTGGGGGACTCTTGGAATGGTGGCACGACCCTGGAGTTCCTCTCGCCGTTCCTGTTGAGAGGGCCTCCTCTTGAGATGCGACGGGAACGCCGGGAACTCTTTCCCGACGAAGCAGGGAAAGGATCCCTCATCTCGAGCTACGAGGCGGAAACGGGGCTCCTCTGGATGTGGGCGGGACCCTCGTGATTCCTCTCGAGTGGAGACGGCTAGGTCGGGGAACTTCTTGATTTGCACCAAGGGTGTGAAGGACCCTTTCGGAGTTCCAGAGGTGAGGTGTGATCAGCCTCGAGACGCCTCAGCGGAAATGGGCCTCATCTCGCCTGGAGGGGAGAACCTCCTGGATTTTCTCGAGTTGCGGCAGGTCTTCTCGAGTTACGACAGGGACCTCAGGGACCCGCTCTGGTGGCCTCAGGAAAGGCCAGTCCCCATGCGAGTTGCTAGGGGACCTCTCGTGATTCCTCTCCCGTCCATGCCGGGGCCTCAGTCCTTGTGTGGAGTCGGGGCCGGAACCTGAGGATTCCTCTCCAGTGTTGCCATGGATCTTGGGGTGCTTCTGAGTCTCCCCAGGGGAGTCAGGCCTCGTCTCGAGTGGGGGCATGCACGTGCGCTTTCCTCCCGAGCTGCAGCAGTAGTGTCATGCTTCCTGTCACGTGGATCAAGGGATCTGTGGCTTTCCCTCGAGGCTGTCCCTCGAGGCTTTCCCACGAGGCTTTCCCACAGGGCTGTGCCACGTGCCACCTTGGTGTGAGTCGATCCTCGGCGTGAAAGACGAGCCGGTGAAGGGAAAAGAGGTTCCTCTGGAATGGACTGAGACATCTGGGGGACTCTTGGAATGGTGGCACGACCCTGGAGTTCCTCTCGCCGTTCCTGTTGAGAGGGCCTCCTCTTGAGATGCGACGGGAACGCCGGGAACTCTTTCCCGACGAAGCAGGGAAAGGATCCCTCATCTAGAGCTACGAGGCGGAAACGGGGCTCCTCTGGATGTGGGCGGGACCCTCGTGATTCCTCTCGAGTGGAGACGGCTAGGTCGGGGAACTTCTTGATTTGCACCAAGGGTGTGAAGGACCCTTTCGAAGTTCCAGAGGTGAGGTGTGATCAGCCTCGAGACGCCTCAGCGGAAATGGGCCTCATCTCGCCTGGAGGGGAGAACCTCCTGGATTTTCTCGAGTTGCGGCAGGTCTTCTCGAGTTACGACGGGGACCTCAGGGACCCGCTCTGGTGGCCTCAGGAAAGGCCAGTCCCCATGCGAGTTGCTAGGGGACCTCTCGGGATTCCTCTCCCATCCATGCCGGGGCCTCAGTCCTTGTGTGGAGTCGGGGCCGGAACCTGAGGATTCCTCTCCAGTGTTGCCATGGATCTTGGGGTGCTTCTGAGTCTCCCCAGGGGAGTCAGGCCTCGTCTCGAGTGGGAGCATACACGTGCGCTTTCCTCCCGAGCTGCAGCAGTAGTGTCACGCTTCCTGTCACGTGGATCAAGGGATCTGTGGCTTTCCCTCGAGGCTGTCCCTCGAGGCTTTCCCGCGAGGCTTTCCCACAGGGCTGTGCCACGTGCCACCTTGGTGGGAGTCGATCCTCGGCGTGAAAGACGAGCCGGTGAAGGGAAAAGAGGTTCCTCTGGAATGGACTGAGACATCTGGGGGACTCTTGGAATGGTGGCACGACCCTGGAGTTCCTCTCGCCGTTCCTGTTGAGAGGGCCTCCTCTTGAGATGCGACGGGAACGCCGGGAACTCTTTCCCGACGAAGCAGGGAAAGGATCCCTCATCTCGAGCTACGAGGCGGAAACGGGGCTCCTCTGGATGTGGGCGGGACCCTCGTGATTCCTCTCGAGTGGAGACGGCTAGGTCGGGGAACTTCTTGATTTGCACAAAGGGTGTGAAGGACCCTTTCGAAGTTCCAGAGGTGAGGTGTGATCAGCCTCGAGACGCCTCAGCGGAAATGGGCCTCACCTCGCCTGGAGGGGAGAACCTCCTGGATTTTCTCGAGTTGCGGCAGGTCTTCTCGAGTTACGACGGGGACCTCAGGGACCCGCTCTGGTGGCCTCAGGAAAGGCCAGTCCCCATGCGAGTTGCTAGGGGACCTCTCGGGATTCCTCTCCCGTCCATGCCGGGGCCTCAGTCCTTGTGTGGAGTCGGGGCCGGAACCTGAGGATTCCTCTCCAGTGTTGCCATGGATCTTGGGGTGCTTCTGAGTCTCCCCAGGGGAGTCAGGCCTCGTCTCGAGTGGGGGCATGCACGTGCGCTTTCCTCCCGAGCTGCAGCAGTAGTGTCACGCTTCCTGTCACGTGGATCAAGGGATCTGTGGCTTTCCCTCGAGGCTGTCCCTCGAGGCTTTCCCACGAGGCTTTCCCACAGGGCTGTGCCCCGTGCCACCTTGGTGGGAGTCGATCCTCGGCGTGAAAGACGAGCCGGTGAAGGCAAAAGAGGTTCCTCTGGAATGGACTGAGACATCTGGGGGACTCTTGGAATGGTGGCACGACCCTGGAGTTCCTCTCGCCGTTCCTGTTGAGAGGGCCTCCTCTTCACATGCGACGGGAACGCCAGGAACTCTTTCCCGACGAAGCAGGGGAAGGATCCCTCATCTCGAGCTACGAGGCGGAAACGGGGCTCCTCTGGATGTGGGCGGGACCCTCGTGATTCCTCTCGAGTGGAGACGGCTAGGTCGGGGAACTTCTTGATTTGCACCAAGGGTGTGAAGGACCCTTTTGAAGTTCCAGAGGTGAGGTGTGGTCAGCCTCGAGACGACTCAGCGGAAATGGGCCTCATCTCGCCTGGAGGGGAGAACCTCCTGGATTTTCTCGAGTTGCGGCAGGTCTTCTCGAGTTACGACGGGGACCTCAGGGACCCGCTCTGGTGGCCTCAGGAAAGGCCAGTCCCCATGCGAGTTGCTAGGGGACCTCTCGGGATTCCTCTCCCGTCCATGCCGGGGCCTCAGTCCTTGTGTGGAGTCGGGGCCGGAACCTGAGGATTCCTCTCCAGTGTTGCCATGGATCTTGGGGTGCTTCTGAGTCTCCCCAGGGGAGTCAGGCCTCGTCTCGAGTGGGGGCATGCACGTGCGCTTTCCTCCCGAGCTGCAGCAGTAGTGTCACGCTTCCTGTCACGTGGATCAAGGGATCTGTGGCTTTCCCTCGAGGCTGTCCCTCGAGGGTTTCCCGCGAGGCTTTCCCACAGGGCTGTGCCACGTGCCACCTTGGTGTGAGTCGATCCTCGGCGTGAAAGACGAGCCGGTGAAGGGAAAAGAGGTTCCTCTGGAATGGACTGAGACATCTGGGGGACTCTTGGAATGGTGGCACGACCCTGGAGTTCCTCTCGCCGTTCCTGTTGAGAGGGCCTCCTCTTGAGATGCGACGGGAACGCCGGGAACTCTTTCCCGACGAAGCAGGGAAAGGATCCCTCATCTCGAGCTACGAGGCGGAAACGGGGCTCCTCTGGATGTGGGCGGGACCCTCGTGATTCCTCTCGAGTGGAGACGGCTAGGTCGGGGAACTTCTTGATTTGCACCAAGGGTGTGAAGGACCCTTTCGAAGTTCCAGAGGTGAGGTGTGATCAGCCTCGAGACGCCTCAGCGGAAATGGGCCTCATCTCGCCTGGAGGGGAGAACCTCCTGGATTTTCTCGAGTTGCGGCAGGTCTTCTCGAGTTACGACGGGGACCTCAGGGACCCGCTCTGGTGGCCTCAGGAAAGGCCAGTCCCCATGCGAGTTGCTAGGGGACCTCTCGGGATTCCTCTCCCGTCCATGCCGGGGCCTCAGTCCTTGTGTGGAGTCGGGGCCGGAACCTGAGGATTCCTCTCCAGTGTTGCCATGGATCTTGGGGTGCTTCTGAGTCTCCCCAGGGGAGTCAGGCCTCGTCTCGAGTGGGGGCATGCACGTGCGCTTTCCTCCCGAGCTGCAGCAGTAGTGTCACGCTTCCTGTCACGTGGATCAAGGGATCTGTGGCTTTCGCTCGAGGCTGTTCCTCGAGGCTTTCCCACGAGGCTTTCCCACAGGGCTGTGCCACGTGCCACCTTGGTGGGAGTCGATCCTCGGCGTGAAAGACGAGCCGGTGAAGGGAAAAGAGGTTCCTCTGGAATGGACTGAGACATCTGGGGGACTCTTGGAATGGTGGCACGACCCTGGAGTTCCTCTCGCCGTTCCTGTTGAGAGGGCCTCCTCTTGAGATGCGACGGGAACGCCGGGAACTCTTTCCCGACGAAGCAGGGAAAGGATCCCTCATCTCGAGCTACGAGGCGGAAACGGGGATCCTCTGTATGTGGGCGGGACCCTCGTGATTCCTCTCGAGTGGAGACGGCTAGGTCGGGGAACTTCTTGATTTGCACCAAGGGTGTGAAGGACCCTTTCGAAGTTCCAGAGGTGAGGTGTGGTCAGCCTCGAGACGACTCAGCGGAAATGGGCCTCATCTCGCCTGGAGGGGAGAACCTCCTGGATTTTCTCGAGTTGCGGCAGGTCTTCTCGAGTTACGACGGGGACCTCAGGGACCCGCTCTGGTGGCCTCAGGAAAGGCCAGTCCCCATGCGAGTTGTTAGGGGACCTCTCGGGATTCCTCTCCCGTCCATGCCGGGGCCTCAGTCCTTGTGTGGAGTCGGGGCCGGAACCTGAGGATTCCTCTCCAGTGTTGCCATGGAACTTGGGGTGCTTCTGAGTCTCCCCAGGGGAGTCAGGCCTCGTCTCGAGTGGGGGCATGCACGTGCGCTTTCCTCCCGAGCTGCAGCAGTAGTGTCACGCTTCCTGTCACGTGGATCAAGGGATCTGTGGCTTTCCCTCGAGGCTGTCCCTCGAGGCTTTCCCACGAGGCTTTCCCACAGGGCTGTGCCACGTGCCACCTTGGTGTGAGTCGATCCTCGGCGTGAAAGACGAGCCGGTGAAGGGAAAAGAGGTTCCTCTGGAATGGACTGAGACATCTGGGGGACTCTTGGAATGGTGGCACGACCCTGGAGTTCCTCTCGCCGTTCCTGTTGAGAGGGCCTCCTCTTGAGATGCGACGGGAACGCCGGGAACTCTTTCCCGACGAAGCAGGGAAAGGATCCCTCATCTCGAGCTACGAGGCGGAAACGGGGCTCCTCTGGATGTGGGCGGGACCCTCGTGATTCCTCTCGAGTGGAGACGGCTAGGTCGGGGAACTTCTTGATTTGCACCAAGGGTGTGAAGGACCCTTTCGAAGTTCCAGAGGTGAGGTGTGATCAGCCTCGAGACGCCTCAGCGGAAATGGGCCTCATCTCGCCTGGAGGGGAGAACCTCCTGGATTTTCTCGAGTTGCGGCAGGTCTTCTCGAGTTACGACGGGGACCTCAGGGACCCGCTCTGGTGGCCTCAGGAAAGGCCAGTCCCCATGCGAGTTGCTAGGGGACCTCTCGGGATTCCTCTCCCGTCCATGCCGGGGCCTCAGTCCTTGTGTGGAGTCGGGGCCGGAACCTGAGGATTCCTCTCCAGTGTTGCCATGGATCTTGGGGTGCTTCTGAGTCTCCCCAGGGGAGTCAGGCCTCGTCTCGAGTGGGGGCATGCACGTGCGCTTTCCTCCCGAGCTGCAGCAGTAGTGTCACGCTTCCTGTCACGTGGATCAAGGGATCTGTGGCTTTCGCTCGAGGCTGTTCCTCGAGGCTTTCCCACGAGGCTTTCCCACAGGGCTGTGCCACGTGCCACCTTGGTGGGAGTCGATCCTCGGCGTGAAAGACGAGCCGGTGAAGGGAAAAGAGGTTCCTCTGGAATGGACTGAGACATCTGGGGGACTCTTGGAATGGTGGCACGACCCTGGAGTTCCTCTCGCCGTTCCTGTTGAGAGGGCCTCCTCTTGAGATGCGACGGGAACGCCGGGAACTCTTTCCCGACGAAGCAGGGAAAGGATCCCTCATCTCGAGCTACGAGGCGGAAACGGGGATCCTCTGGATGTGGGCGGGACCCTCGTGATTCCTCTCGAGTGGAGACGGCTAGGTCGGGGAACTTCTTGATTTGCACCAAGGGTGTGAAGGACCCTTTCGAAGTTCCAGAGGTGAGGTGTGATCAGCCTCGAGACGCCTCAGCGGAAATGGGCCTCATCTCGCCTGGAGGGGAGAACCTCCTGGATTTTCTCGAGTTGCGGCAGGTCTTCTCGAGTTACGACGGGGACCTCAGGGACCCGCTCTGGTGGCCTCAGGAAAGGCCAGTCCCCATGCGAGTTGCTAGGGGACCTCTCGGGATTCCTCTCCCGTCCATGCCGGGGCCTCAGTCCTTGTGTGGAGTCGGGGCCGGAACCTGAGGATTCCTCTCCAGTGTTGCCATGGATCTTGGGGTGCTTCTGAGTCTCCCCAGGGGAGTCAGGCCTCGTCTCGAGTGGGGGCATGCACGTGCGCTTTCCTCCCGAGCTGCAGCAGTAGTGTCACGCTTCCTGTCACGTGGATCAAGGGATCTGTGGCTTTCCCTCGAGGCTGTCCCTCGAGGCTTTCCCACGAGGCTTTCCCACAGGGCTGTGCCACGTGCCACCTTGGTGGGAGTCGATCCTCGGCGTGAAAGACGAGCCGGTGAAGGGAAAAGAGGTTTCTCTGGAATGGACTGAGACATCTGGGGGACTCTTGGAATGGTGGCACGACCCTGGAGTTCCTCTCGCCGTTCCTGTTGAGAGGGCCTCCTCTTCACATGCGACGGGAACGCCGGGAACTCTTTCCCGACGAAGCAGGGAAAGGATCCCTCATCTCGAGCTACGAGGCGGAAACGGGGCTCCTCTGGATGTGGGCGGGACCTTCGTGATTCCTCTCGAGTGGAGACAGCTAGGTCGGGGAACTTCTTGATTTGCACAAAGGGTGTGAAGGACCCTTTCGAAGTTCCAGAGGTGAGGTGTGATCAGCCTCGAGACGCCTCAGCGGAAATGGGCCTCACCTCGCCTGGAGGGGAGAACCTCCTGGATTTTCTCGAGTTGCGGCAGGTCTTCTCGAGTTACGACGGGGACCTCAGGGACCCGCTCTGGTGGCCTCAGGAAAGGCCAGTCCCCATGCGAGTTGCTAGGGGACCTCTCGGGATTCCTCTCCCGTCCATGCCGGGGCCTCAGTCCTTGTGTGGAGTCGGGGCCGGAACCTGAGGATTCCTCTCCAGTGTTGCCATGGATCTTGGGGTGCTTCTGAGTCTCCCCAGAAGAGTCAGGCCTCGTCTCGAGTGGGGGCATGCACGTGCGCTTTCCTCCCGAGCTGCAGCAGTAGTGTCACGCTTCCTGTCACGTGGATCAAGGGATCTGTGGCTTTCCCTCGAGGCTGTCCCTCGAGGCTTTCCCACGAGGCTTTCCCACAGGGCTGTGCCACGTGCCACCTTGGTGGGAGTCGATCCTCGGCGTGAAAGACGAGCCGGTGAAGGGAAAAGAGGTTCCTCTGGAATGGACTGAGACATCTGGGGGACTCTTGGAATGGTGGCACGACCCTGGAGTTCCTCTCGCCGTTCCTGTTGAGAGGGCCTCCTCTTGAGGTGCGACGGGAACGCCGGGAACTCTTTCCCGACGAAGCAGGGAAAGGATCCCTCATCTCGAGCTACGAGGCGGAAACGGGGCTCCTCTGGATGTGGGCGGGACCCTCGTGATTCCTCTCGAGTGGAGACGGCTAGGTCAGGGAACTTCTTGATTTGCACCAAGGGTGTGAAGGACCCTTTCGAAGTTCCAGAGGTGAGGTGTGGTCAGCCTCGAGACGCCTCAGCGGAAATGGGCCTCATCTCGCCTGGAGGGGAGAGCCTCCTGGATTTTCTCGAGTTGCGGCAGGTCTTCTCGAGTTACGACGGGGACCTCAGGGACCCGCTCTGGTGGCCTCAGGAAAGGCCAGTCCCCATGCGAGTTGCTAGGGGACCTCTCGGGATTCCTCTCCCGTCCATGCCGGGGCCTCAGTCCTTGTGTGGAGTCGGGGCCGGAACCTGAGGATTCCTCTCCAGTGTTGCCATGGATCTTGGGGTGCTTCTGAGTCTCCCCAGGGGAGTCAGGCCTCGTCTCGAGTGGGGGCATGCACGTGCGCTTTCCTCCCGAGCTCCAGCAGTAGTGTCACGCTTCCTGTCACGTGGATCAAGGGATCTGTGGCTTTCCCTCGAGGCTGTCCCTCGAGGGTTTCCCGCGAGGCTTTCCCACAGGGCTGTGCCACGTGCCACCTTGGTGTGAGTCGATCCTCGGCGTGAAAGACGAGCCGGTGAAGGGAAAAGAGGTTCCTCTGGAATGGACTGAGACATCTGGGGGACTCTTGGAATGGTGGCACGACCCTGGAGTTCCTCTCGCCGTTCCTGTTGAGAGGGCCTCCTCTTGAGATGCGACGGGAACGCCGGGAACTCTTTCCCGACGAAGCAGGGAAAGGATCCCTCATCTCGAGCTACGAGGCGGAAACGGGGCTCCTCTGGATGTGGGCGGGACCCTCGTGATTCCTCTCGAGTGGAGACGGCTAGGTCGGGGAACTTCTTGATTTGCACCAAGGGTGTGAAGGACCCTTTCGAAGTTCCAGAGGTGAGGTGTGATCAGCCTCGAGACGCCTCAGCGGAAATGGGCCTCATCTCGCCTGGAGGGGAGAACCTCCTGGATTTTCTCGAGTTGCGGCAGGTCTTCTCGAGTTACGACGGGGACCTCAGGGACCCGCTCTGGTGGCCTCAGGAAAGGCCAGTCCCCACGCGAGTTGCTAGGGGACCTCTCGGGATTCCTCTCCCATCCATGCCGGGGCCTCAGTCCTTGTGTGGAGTCGGGGCCGGAACCTGAGGATTCCTCTCCAGTGTTGCCATGGATCTTGGGGTGCTTCTGAGTCTCCCCAGGGGAGTCAGGCCTCGTCTCGAGTGGGGGCATGCACGTGCGCTTTCCTCCCGAGCTCCAGCAGTAGTGTCACGCTTCCTGTCACGTGGATCAAGGGATCTGTGGCTTTCCCTCGAGGCTGTCCCTCGAGGCTTTCCCGCGAGGCTTTCTCACAGGGCTGTGCCACGTGCCACCTTGGTGTGAGTCGATCCTCGGCGTGAAAGACGAGCCGGTGAAGGGAAAAGAGGTTCCTCTGGAATGGACTGAGACATCTGGGGGACTCTTGGAATGGTGGCACGACCCTGGAGTTCCTCTCGCCGTTCCTGTTGAGAGGGCCTCCTCTTCACATGCGACGGGAACGCCGGGAACTCTTTCCCGACGAAGCAGGGAAAGGATCCCTCATCTCGAGCTACGAGGCGGAAACGGGGCTCCTCTGGATGTGGGCGGGACCTTCGTGATTCCTCTCGAGTGGAGACAGCTATGTCGGGGAACTTCTTTATTTGCACAAAGGGTGTGAAGGACCCTTTCGAAGTTCCAGAGGTGAGGTGTGATCAGCCTCGAGACGCCTCAGCGGAAATGGGCCTCATCTCGCCTGGAGGGTAGAACCTCCTGGATTTTCTCGAGTTGCGGCAGGTCTTCTCGAGTTACGACGGGGACCTCAGGGACCCGCTCTGGTGGCCTCAGGAAAGGCCAGTCCCCATGCGAGTTGCTAGGGGACCTCTCGGGATTCCTCTCCCGTCCATGCCGGGGCCTCAGTCCTTGTGTGGAGTCGGGGCCGGAACCTGAGGATTCCTCTCCAGTGTTGCCATGGATCTTGGGGTGCTTCTGAGTCTCCCCAGGGGAGTCAGGCCTCGTCTCGAGTGGGGGCATGCACGTGCGCTTTCCTCCCGAGCTGCAGCAGTAGTGTCACGCTTCCTGTCACGTGGATCAAGGGATCTGTGGCTTTCCCTCGAGGCTGTCCCTCGAGGCTTTCCCACGAGGCTTTCCCACAGGGCTGTGCCACGTGCCACCTTGGTGGGAGTCGATCCTCGGCGTGAAAGACGAGCCGGTGAAGGGAAAAGAGGTTCCTCTGGAATGGACTGAGACATCTGGGGGACTCTTGGAATGGTGGCACGACCCTGGAGTTCCTCTCGCCGTTCCTGTTGAGAGGGCCTCCTCTTGAGGTGCGACGGGAACGCCGGGAACTCTTTCCCGACGAAGCAGGGAAAGGATCCCTCATCTCGAGCTACGAGGCGGAAACGGGGCTCCTCTGGATGTGGGCGGGACCCTCGTGATTCCTCTCGAGTGGAGACGGCTAGGTCGGGGAACTTCTTGATTTGCACCAAGGGTGTGAAGGACCCTTTCGAAGTTCCAGAGGTGAGGTGTGATCAGCCTCGAGACGCCTCAGCGGAAATGGGCCTCATCTCGCCTGGAGGGGAGAACCTCCTGGATTATCTCGAGTTGCGGCAGGTCTTCTCGAGTTACGACGGGGACCTCAGGGACCCGCTCTGGTGGCCTCAGGAAAGGCCAGTCCCCATGCGAGTTGCTAGGGGACCTCTCGGGATTCCTCTCCCGTCCATGCCGGGGCCTCAGTCCTTGTGTGGAGTCGGGGCCGGAACCTGAGGATTCCTCTCCAGTGTTGCCATGGATCTTGGGGTGCTTCTGAGTCTCCCCAGGGGAGTCAGGCCTCGTCTCGAGTGGGGGCATGCACGTGCGCTTTCCTCCCGAGCTGCAGCAGTAGTGTCACGCTTCCTGTCACGTGGATCAAGGGATCTGTGGCTTTCCCTCGAGGCTGTCCCTCGAGGCTTTCCCGCGAGGCTTTCCCACAGGGCTGTGCCACGTGCCACCTTGGTGTGAGTCGATCCTCGGCGTGAAAGACGAGCCGGTGAAGGGAAAAGAGGTTCCTCTGGAATGGACTGAGACATCTGGGGGACTCTTGGAATGGTGGCACGACCCTGGAGTTCCTCTCGCCGTTCCTGTTGAGAGGGCCTCCTCTTGAGATGCGATGGGAACGCCGGGAACTCTTTCCCGACGAAGCAGGGAAAGGATCCCTCATCTCGAGCTACGAGGCGGAAACGGGGCTCCTCTGGATGTGGGCGGGACCCTCGTGATTCCTCTCGAGTGGAGACGGCTAGGTCGGGGAACTTCTTGATTTGCACCAAGGGTGTGAAGGACCCTTTCGAAGTTCCAGAGGTGAGGTGTGATCAGCCTCGAGACGCCTCAGCGGAAATGGGCCTCATCTCGCCTGGAGGGGAGAACCTCCTGGATTTTCTCGAGTTGCGGCAGGTCTTCTCGAGTTACGACGGGGACCTCAGGGACCCGCTCTGGTGGCCTCAGGAAAGGCCAGTCCCCATGCGAGTTGCTAGGGGACCTCTCGGGATTCCTCTCCCGTCCATGCCGGGGCCTCAGTCCTTGTGTGGAGTCGGGGCCGGAACCTGAGGATTCCTCTCCAGTGTTGCCATGGATCTTGGGGTGCTTCTGAGTCTCCCCAGGGGAGTCAGGCCTCGTCTCGAGTGGGGGCATGCACGTGCGCTTTCCTCCCGAGCTGCAGCAGTAGTGTCACGCTTCCTGTCACGTGGATCAAGGGATCTGTGGCTTTCCCTCGAGGCTGTCCCTCGAGGCTTTCCCGCGAGGCTTTCCCACAGGGCTGTGCCACGTGCCACCTTGGTGGGAGTCGATCCTCGGCGTGAAAGACGAGCCGGTGAAGGGAAAAGAGGTTCCTCTGGAATGGACTGAGACATCTGGGGGACTCTTGGAATGGTGGCACGACCCTGGAGTTCCTCTCGCCGTTCCTGTTGAGAGGTCCTCCTCTTGAGATGCGACGGGAACGCCGGGAACTCTTTCCCGACGAAGCAGGGAAAGGATCCCTCATCTCGAGCTACGAGGCGGAAACGGGGCTCCTCTGGATGTGGGCGGGACCCTCGTGATTCCTCTCGAGTGGAGACGGCTAGGTCGGGGAACTTCTTGATTTGCACCAAGGGTGTGAAGGACCCTTTCGAAGTTCCAGAGGTGAGGTGTGATCAGCCTCGAGACGCCTCAGCGGAAATGGGCCTCATCTCGCCTGGAGGGGAGAACCTCCTGGATTTTCTCGAGTTGCGGCAGGTCTTCTCGAGTTACGACGGGGACCTCAGGGACCCGCTCTGGTGGCCTCAGGAAAGGCCAGTCCCCATGCGAGTTGCTAGGGGACCTCTCGGGATTCCTCTCCCGTCCATGCCGGGGCCTCAGTCCTTGTGTGGAGTCGGGGCCGGAACCTGAGGATTCCTCTCCAGTGTTGCCATGGATCTTGGGGTGCTTCTGAGTCTCCCCAGGGGAGTCAGGCCTCGTCTCGAGTGGGGGCATGCACGTGCGCTTTCCTCCCGAGCTGCAGCAGTAGTGTCACGCTTCCTGTCACGTGGATCAAGGGATCTGTGGCTTTCCCTCGAGGCTGTCCCTCGAGGCTTTCCCACGAGGCTTTCCCACAGGGCTGTGCACGTGCCACCTTGGTGGGAGTCGATCCTCGGCGTGAAAGACGAGCCGGTGAAGGGAAAAGAGGTTCCTCTGGAATGGACTGAGACATCTGGGGGACTCTTGGAATGGTGGCACGACCCTGGAGTTCCTCTCGCCGTTCCTGTTGAGAGGGCCTCCTCTTGAGATGCGACGGGAACACCGGGAACTCTTTCCCGACGAAGCAGGGAAAGGATCCCTCATCTCGAGCTACGAGGCGGAAACGGGGCTCCTCTGGATGTGGGCGGGACCCTCGTGATTCCTCTCGAGTGGAGACGGCTAGGTCGGGGAACTTCTTGATTTGCACCAAGGGTGTGAAGGACCCTTTCGAAGTTCCAGAAGTGAGGTGTGATCAGCCTCGAGACGCCTCAGCGGAAATGGGCCTCATCTCGCCTGGAAGGGAGAACCTCCTGGATTTTCTCCAGTTGCGGCAGGTCTTCTCGAGTTACGACGGGGACCTCAGGGACCCGCTCTGGTGGCCTCAGGAAAGGCCAGTCCCCATGCGAGTTGCTAGGGGACCTCTCGGGATTCCTCTCCCGTCCATGCCGGGGCCTCAGTCCTTGTGTGGAGTCGGGGCCGGAACCTGAGGATTCCTCTCCAGTGTTGCCATGGATCTTGGGGTGCTTCTGCGTCTCCCCAGGGGAGTCATGCCTCGTCTCGAGTGGGGGCATGCACGTGCGCTTTCCTCCCGAGCTGCAGCAGTAGTGTCATGCTTCCTGTCACGTGGATCAAGGGATCTGTGGCTTTCCCTCGAGGCTGTCCCTCGAGGCTTTCCCACGAGGCTTTCCCACAGGGCTGTGCCACGTGCCACCTTGGTGTGAGTCGATCCTCGGCGTGAAAGACGAGCCGGTGAAGGGAAAAGAGGTTCCTCTGGAATGGACTGAGACATCTGGGGGACTCTTGGAATGGTGGCACGACCCTGGAGTTCCTCTCGCCGTTCCTGTTGAGAGGGCCTCCTCTTCACATGCGACGGGAACGCCGGGAACTCTTTCCCGACGAAGCAGGGAAAGGATCCCTCATCTCGAGCTACGAAGCGGAAACGGGGCTCCTCTGGATGTGGGCGGGACCCTCGTGATTCCTCTCGAGTGGAGACGGCTAGGTCGGGGAACTTCTTGATTTGCACCAAGGGTGTGAAGGACCCTTTCGAAGTTCCAGAGGGGAGGTGTGATCAGCCTCGAGACGCCTCAGCGGAAATGGGCCTCATCTCGCCTGGAGGGGAGAACCTCCTGGATTTTCTCGAGTTGCGGCAGGTCTTCTCGAGTTACGACGGGGACCTCAGGGACCCGCTCTGGTGGCCTCAGGAAAGGCCAGTCCCCATGCGAGTTGCTAGGGGACCTCTCGGGATTCCTCTCCCGTCCATGCCGGGGCCTCAGTCCTTGTGTGGAGTCGGGGCCGGAACCTGAGGATTCCTCTCCAGTGTTGCCATGGATCTTGGGGTGCTTCTGAGTCTCCCCAGGGGAGTCAGGCCTCGTCTCGAGTGGGGGCATGCACGTGCGCTTTCCTCCCGAGCTGCAGCAGTAGTGTCACGCTTCCTGTCACGTGGATCAAGGGATCTGTGGCTTTCCCTCGAGGCTGTCCCACGAGGCTTTCCCGCGAGGCTTTCCCACAGGGCTGTGCCACGTGCCACCTTGGTGTGAGTCGATCCTCGGCGTGAAAGACGAGCCGGTGAAGGGAAAAGAGGTTCCTCTGGAATGGACTGAGACATCTGGGGGACTCTTGGAATGGTGGCACGACCCTGGAGTTCCTCTCGCCGTTCCTGTTGAGAGGGCCTCCTCTTGAGATGCGACGGGAACGCCGGGAACTCTTTCCCGACGAAGCAGGGAAAGGATCCCTCATCTCGAGCTACGAGGCGGAAACGGGGCTCCTCTGGATGTGGGCGGGACCCTCGTGATTCCTCTCGAGTGGAGACGGCTAGGTCGGGGAACTTCTTGATTTGCACCAAGGGTGTGAAGGACCCTTTCGAAGTTCCAGAGGGGAGGTGTGATCAGCCTCGAGACGCCTCAGCGGAAATGGGCCTCATCTCGCCTGGAGGGGAGAACCTCCTGGATTTTCTCGAGTTGCGGCAGGTCTTCTCGAGTTACGACGGGGACCTCAGGGACCCGCTCTGGTGGCCTCAGGAAAGGCCAGTCCCCATGCGAGTTGCTAGGGGACCTCTCGGGATTCCTCTCCCATCCATGCCGGGGCCTCAGTCCTTGTGTGGAGTCGGGGCCGGAACCTGAGGATTCCTCTCCAGTGTTGCCATGGATCTTGGGGTGCTTCTGAGTCTCCCCAGGGGAGTCAGGCCTCGTCTCGAGTGGGGGCATGCACGTGCGCTTTCCTCCCGAGCTGCAGCAGTAGTGTCACGCTTCCTGTCACGTGGATCAAGGGATCTGTGGCTTTCCCTCGAGGCTGTCCCTCGAGGCTTTCCCACGAGGCTTTCCCACAGGGCTGTGCCACGTGCCACCTTGGTGTGAGTCGATCCTCGGCGTGAAAGACGAGCCGGTGAAGGGAAAAGAGGTTCCTCTGGAATGGACTGAGACATCTGGGGGACTCTTGGAATGGTGGCACGACCCTGGAGTTCCTCTCGCCGTTCCTGTTGAGAGGGCCTCCTCTTGAGATGCGACGGGAACGCCGGGAACTCTTTCCCGACGAAGCAGGGAAAAGATCCCTCATCTCGAGCTACGAGGCGGAAACGGGGCTCCTCTGGATGTGGGCGGGACCCTCGTGATTCCTCTCGAGTGGAGACGGCTAGGTCGGGGAACTTCTTGATTTGCACCAAGGGTGTGAAGGACCCTTTCGAAGTTCCAGAGGTGAGGTGTGATCAGCCTCGAGACGCCTCAGCGGAAATGGGCCTCATCTCGCCTGGAGGGGAGAACCTCCTGGATTTTCTCGAGTTGCGGCAGGTCTTCTCGAGTTACGACGGGGACTTCAGGGACCCGCTCTGGTGGCCTCAGGAAAGGCCAGTCCCCATGCGAGTTGCTAGGGGACCTCTCGGGATTCCTCTCCCGTCCATGCCGGGGCCTCAGTCCTTGTGTGGAGTCGGGGCCGGAACCTGAGGATTCCTCTCCAGTGTTGCCATGGATCTTGGGGTGCTTCTGAGTCTCCCCAGGGGAGTCAGGCTTCGTCTCGAGTGGGGGCATGCACGTGCGCTTTCCTCCCGAGCTGCAGCAGTAGTGTCACGCTTCCTGTCACGTGGATCAAGGGATCTGTGGCTTTCCCTCGAGGCTGTCCCTCGAGGCTTTCCCGCGAGGCTTTCCCACAGGGCTGTGCCACGTGCCACCTTGGTGTGAGTCGATCCTCGGCGTGAAAGACGAGCCGGTGAAGGGAAAAGAGGTTCCTCTGGAATGGACTGAGACATCTGGGGGACTCTTGGAATGGTGGTACGACCCTGGAGTTCCTCTCGCCGTTCCTGTTGAGAGGGCCTCCTCTTGAGATGCGACGGGAACGCCGGGAACTCTTTCCCGACGAAGCAGGGAAAGGATCCCTCATCTCGAGCTACGAGGCGGAAACGGGGCTCCTCTGGATGTGGGCGGGACCCTCGTGATTCCTCTCGAGTGGAGACGGCTAGGTCGGGGAACTTCTCGATTTGCACCAAGGGTGTGAAGGACCCTTTCGAAGTTCCAGAGGTGAGGTGTGATCAGCCTCGAGACACCTCAGCGGAAATGGGCCTCATCTCGCCTGGAGGGGAGAACCTCCTGGATTTTCTCGAGTTGCGGCAGGTCTTCTCGAGTTACGACGGGGACCTCAGGGACCCGCTCTGGTGGCCTCAGGAAAGGCCAGTCCCCATGCGAGTTGCTAGGGGACCTCTCGGGATTCCTCTCCCATCCATGCCGGGGCCTCAGTCCTTGTGTGGAGTCGGGGCCGGAACCTGAGGATTCCTCTCCAGTGTTGCCATGGATCTTGGGGTGCTTCTGAGTCTCCCCAGGGGAGTCAGGCCTCGTCTCGAGTGGGGGCATGCACGTGCGCTTTCCTCCCGAGCTGCAGCAGTAGTGTCACGCTTCCTGTCACGTGGATCAAGGGATCTGTGGCTTTCCCTCGAGGCTGTCCCTCGAGGCTTTCCACGAGGCTTTCCCACAGGGCTGTGCCACGTGCCACCTTGGTGTGAGTCGATCCTCGGCGTGAAAGACGAGCCGGTGAAGGGAAAAGAGGTTCCTCTGGAATGGACTGAGACATCTGGGGGACTCTTGGAATGGTGGCACGACCCTGGAGTTCCTCTCGCCGTTCCTGTTGAGAGGGCCTCCTCTTGAGATGCGACGGGAACGCCGGGAACTCTTTCCCGACGAAGCAGGGAAAGGATCCCTCATCTCGAGCTACGAGGCGGAAACGGGGCTCCTCTGGATGTGGGCGGGACCCTCGTGATTCCTCTCGAGTGGAGACGGCTAGGTCGGGGAACTTCTTGATTTGCACCAAGGGTGTGAAGGACCCTTTCGAAGTTCCAGAGGTGAGGTGTGATCAGCCTCGAGACGCCTCAGCGGAAATGGGCCTCATCTCGCCTGGAGGGGAGAACCTCCTGGATTTTCTCGAGTTGCGGCAGGTCTTCTCGAGTTACGACGGGGACCTCAGGGACCCGCTCTGGTGGCCTCAGGAAAGGCCAGTCCCCATGCGAGTTGCTAGGGGACCTCTCGGGATTCCTCTCCCGTCCATGCCGGGGCCTCAGTCCTTGTGTGGAGTCGGGGCCGGAACCTGAGGATTCCTCTCCAGTGTTGCCATGGATCTTGGGGTGCTTCTGAGTCTCCCCAGGGGAGTCAGGCCTCGTCTAGAGTGGGGGCATGCACGTGCGCTTTCCTCCCGAGCTGCAGCAGTAGTGTCATGCTTCCTGTCACGTGGATCAAGGGATCTGTGGCTTTCCCTCGAGGCTGTCCCTCGAGGGCTTCCCGCGAGGCTTTCCCACAGGGCTGTGCCACGTGCCACCTTGGTGTGAGTCGATCCTCGGCGTGAAAGACGAGCCGGTGAAGGGAAAAGAGGTTCCTCTGGAATGGACTGAGACATCTGGGGGACTCTTGGAATGGTGGCACGACCCTGGAGTTCCTCTCGCCGTTCCTGTTGAGAGGGCCTCCTCTTGAGATGCGACGGGAACGCCGGGAACTCTTTCCCGACGAAGCAGGGAAAGGATCCCTCATCTCGAGCTACGAGGCGGAAACGGGGCTCCTCTGGATGTGGGCGGGACCCTCGTGATTCCTCTCGAGTGGAGACGGCTAGGTCGGGGAACTTCTTGATTTGCACCAAGGGTGTGAAGGACCCTTTCGAAGTTCCAGAGGTGAGGTGTGATCAGCCTCGAGACGCCTCAGCGGAAATGGGCCTCATCTCGCCTGGAGGGGAGAACCTCCTGGATTTTCTCGAGTTGCGGCAGGTCTTCTCGAGTTACGACGGGGACCTCAGGGACCCGCTCTGGTGGCCTCAGGAAAGGCCAGTCCCCATGCGAGTTGCTAGGGGACCTCTCGGGATTCCTCTCCCGTCCATGCCGGGGCCTCAGTCCTTGTGTGGAGTCGGGGCCGGAACCTGAGGATTCCTCTCCAGTGTTGCCATGGATCTTGGGGTGCTTCTGAGTCTCCCCAGGGGAGTCAGGCCTCGTCTCGAGTGGGGGCATGCACGTGCGCTTTCCTCCCGAGCTGCAGCAGTAGTGTCACGCTTCCTGTCACGTGGATCAAGGGATCTGTGGCTTTCCCTCGAGGCTGTCCCTCGAGGCTTTCCCGCGAGGCTTTCCCACAGGGCTGCGCCACGTGCCACCTTGGTGTGAGTCGATCCTCGGCGTGAAAGACGAGCCGGTGAAGGGAAAAGAGGTTCCTCTGGAATGGACTGAGACATCTGGGGGACTCTTGGAATGGTGGCACGACCCTGGAGTTCCTCTCGCCGTTCCTGTTGAGAGGGCCTCCTCTTGAGATGCGACGGGAACGCCGGGAACTCTTTCCCGACGAAGCAGGGAAAGGATCCCTCATCTCGAGCTACGAGGCGGAAACGGGGCTCCTCTGGATGTGGGCGGGACCCTCGTGATTCCTCTCGAGTGGAGACGGCTAGGTCGGGGAACTTCTTGATTTGCACCAAGGGTGTGAAGGACCCTTTCGAAGTTCCAGAGGTGAGGTGTGATCAGCCTCGAGACGCCTCAGCGGAAATGGGCCTCATCTCGCCTGGAGGGGAGAACCTCCTGGATTTTCTCGAGTTGCGGCAGGTCTTCTCGAGTTACGACGGGGACCTCAGGGACCCGCTCTGGTGGCCTCAGGAAAGGCCAGTCCCCATGCGAGTTGCTAGGGGACCTCTCGGGATTCCTCTCCCGTCCATGCCGGGGCCTCAGTCCTTGTGTGGAGTCGGGGCCGGAACCTGAGGATTCCTCTCCAGTGTTGCCATGGATCTTGGGGTGCTTCTGAGTCTCCCCAGGGGAGTCAGGCCTCGTCTCGAGTGGGAGCATGCACGTGCGCTTTCCTCCCGAGCTGCAGCAGTAGTGTCACGCTTCCTGTCACGTGGATCAAGGGATCTGTGGCTTTCCCTCGAGGCTGTCCCTCGAGGCTTTCCCGCGAGGCTTTCCCACAGGGCTGTGCCACGTGCCACCTTGGTGTGAGTCGATCCTCGGCGTGAAAGACGAGCCGGTGAAGGGAAAAGAGGTTCCTCTGGAATGGACTGAGACATCTGGGGGACTCTTGGAATGGTGGCAAGACCCTGGAGTTCCTCTCGCCGTTCCTGTTGAGAGGGCCTCCTCTTGAGATGCGACGGGAACGCCGGGAACTCTTTCCCGACGAAGCAGGGAAAGGATCCCTCATCTCGAGCTACGAGGCGGAAACGGGGCTCCTCTGGATGTGGGCGGGACCCTCGTGATTCCTCTCGAGTGGAGACGGCTAGGTCGGGGAACTTCTTGATTTGCACCAAGGGTGTGAAGGACCCTTTCGAAGTTCCAGAGGTGAGGTGTGATCAGCCTCGAGACGCCTCAGCGGAAATGGGCCTCATCTCGCCTGGAGGGGAGAACCTCCTGGATTTTCTCGAGTTGCGGCAGGTCTTCTCGAGTTACGACGGGGACCTCAGGGACCCGCTCTGGTGGCCTCAGGAAAGGCCAGTCCCCATGCGAGTTGCTAGGGGACCTCTCGGGATTCCTCTCCCGTCCATGCCGGGGCCTCAGTCCTTGTGTGGAGTCGGGGCCGGAACCTGAGGATTCCTCTCCAGTGTTGCCATGGATCTTGGGGTGCTTCTAAGTCTCCCCAGGGGAGTCAGGCCTCGTCTCGAGTGGGGGCATGCACGTGCGCTTTCCTCCCGAGCTGCAGCAGTAGTGTCACGCTTCCTGTCACGTGGATCAAGGGATCTGTGGCTTTCCCTCGAGGCTGTCCCTCGAGGCTTTCCCGCGAGGCTTTCCCACAGAGCTGTGCCACGTGCCACCTTGGTGTGAGTCGATCCTCGGCGTGAAAGACGAGCCGGTGAAGGGAAAAGAGGTTCCTCTGGAATGGACTGAGACATCTGGGGGACTCTTGGAATGGTGGCACGACCCTGGAGTTCCTCTCGCCGTTCCTGTTGAGAGGGCCTCCTCTTGAGATGCGACGGGAACGCCGGGAACTCTTTCCCGATGAAGCAGGGAAAGGATCCCTCATCTCGAGCTACGAGGCGGAAACGGGGCTCCTCTGGATGTGGGCGGGACCCTCGTGATTCCTCTCGAGTGGAGACGGGTAGGTCGGGGAACTTCTTGATTTGCACCAAGGTTGTGAAGGACCCTTTCGAAGTTCCAGAGGTGAGGTGTGATCATCCTCGAGACGCCTCAGCGGAAATGGGCCTCATCTCGCCTGGAGGGGAAAACCTCCTGGATTTTCTCGAGTTGCGGCAGGTCTTCTCGAGTTACGACGGGGACCTCAGGGACCCGCTCTGGTGGCCTCAGGAAAGGCCAGTCCCCATGCGAGTTGCTAGGGGACCTCTCGGGATTCCTCTCCCGTCCATGCCGGGGCCTCAGTCCTTGTGTGGAGTCGGGGCCGGAACCTGAGGATTCCTCTCCTGTGTTGCCATGGATCTTGGGGTGCTTCTGAGTCTCCCCAGGGGAGTCAGGCCTCGTCTCGAGTGGGAGCATGCACGTGTGCTTTCCTCCCGAGCTGCAGCAGTAGTGTCACCCTTCCTGTCACGTGGATCAAGGGATCTGTGGCTTTCCCTCGAGGCTGTCCCTCGAGGCTTTCCCGCGAGGCTTTCCCACAGGGCTGTGCCACGTGCCACCTTGGTGTGAGTCGATCCTCGGCGTGAAAGACGAGCCCGTGAAGGGAAAAGAGGTTCCTCTGGAATGGACTGAGACATCTGGGGGACTCTTGGAATGGTGGCACGACCCTGGAGTTCCTCTCGCCGTTCCTGTTGAGAGGGCCTCCTCTTGAGATGCGACGGGAACGCCGGGAACTCTTTCCCGACGAAGCTGGGAAAAGATCCCTCATCTCGAGCTACGAGGCGGAAACGGGGCTCCTCTGGATGTGGGCGGGACCCTCGTGATTCCTCTCGAGTGGAGACGGCTAGGTCGGGGAACTTCTTGATTTGCACCAAGGGTGTGAAGGACCCTTTCGAAGTTCCAGAGGTGAGGTGTGATCAGCCTCGAGACGCCTCAGCGGAAATGGGCCTCATCTCGCCTGGAGGGGAGAACCTCCTGGATTTTCTCGAGTTACGGCAGGTCTTCTCGAGTTACGACGGGGACTTCAGGGACCCGCTCTGGTGGCCTCAGGAAAGGCCAGTCCCCATGCGAGTTGCTAGGGGACCTCTCGGGATTCCTCTCCCGTCCATGCCGGGGCCTCAGTCCTTGTGTGGAGTCGGGGCCGGAACCTGAGGATTCCTCTCCAGTGTTGCCATGGATCTTGGGGTGCTTCTGAGTCTCCCCAGGGGAGTCAGGCTTCGTCTCGAGTGGGGGCATGCACGTGCGCTTTCCTCCCGAGCTGCAGCAGTAGTGTCACGCTTCCTGTCACGTGGATCAAGGGATCTGTGGCTTTCCCTCGAGGCTGTCCCTCGAGGCTTTCCCGCGAGGCTTTCCCACAGGGCTGTGCCACGTGCCACCTTGGTGTGAGTCGATCCTCGGCGTGAAAGACGAGCCGGTGAAGGGAAAAGAGGTTCCTCTGGAATGGACTGAGACATCTGGGGGACTCTTGGAATGGTGGTACGACCCTGGAGTTCCTCTCGCCGTTCCTGTTGAGAGGGCCTCCTCTTGAGATGCGACGGGAACGCCGGGAACTCTTTCCCGACGAAGCAGGGAAAGGATCCCTCATCTCGAGCTACGAGGCGGAAACGGGGCTCCTCTGGATGTGGGCGGGACCCTCGTGATTCCTCTCGAGTGGAGACGGCTAGGTCGGGGAACTTCTCGATTTGCACCAAGGGTGTGAAGGACCCTTTCGAAGTTCCAGAGGTGAGGTGTGATCAGCCTCGAGACACCTCAGCGGAAATGGGCCTCATCTCGCCTGGAGGGGAGAACCTCCTGGATTTTCTCGAGTTGCGGCAGGTCTTCTCGAGTTACGACGGGGACCTCAGGGACCCGCTCTGGTGGCCTCAGGAAAGGCCAGTCCCCATGCGAGTTGCTAGGGGACCTCTCGGGATTCCTCTCCCATCCATGCCGGGGCCTCAGTCCTTGTGTGGAGTCGGGGCCGGAACCTGAGGATTCCTCTCCAGTGTTGCCATGGATCTTGGGGTGCTTCTGAGTCTCCCCAGGGGAGTCAGGCCTCGTCTCGAGTGGGGGCATACACGTGCGCTTTCCTCCCGAGCTGCAGCAGTAGTGTCACGCTTCCTGTCACGTGGATCAAGGGATCTGTGGCTTTCCCTCGAGGCTGTCCCTCGAGGCTTTCCACGAGGCTTTCCCACAGGGCTGTGCCACGTGCCACCTTGGTGTGAGTCGATCCTCGGCGTGAAAGACGAGCCGGTGAAGGGAAAAGAGGTTCCTCTGGAATGGACTGAGACATCTGGGGGACTCTTGGAATGGTGGCACGACCCTGGAGTTCCTCTCGCCGTTCCTGTTGAGAGGGCCTCCTCTTGAGATGCGACGGGAACGCCGGGAACTCTTTCCCGACGAAGCAGGGAAAGGATCCCTCATCTCGAGCTACGAGGCGGAAACGGGGCTCCTCTGGATGTGGGCGGGACCCTCGTGATTCCTCTCGAGTGGAGACGGCTAGGTCGGGGAACTTCTTGATTTGCACCAAGGGTGTGAAGGACCCTTTCGAAGTTCCAGAGGTGAGGTGTGATCAGCCTCGAGACGCCTCAGCGGAAATGGGCCTCATCTCGCCTGGAGGGGAGAACCTCCTGGATTTTCTCGAGTTGCGGCAGGTCTTCTCGAGTTACGACGGGGACCTCAGGGACCCGCTCTGGTGGCCTCAGGAAAGGCCAGTCCCCATGCGAGTTGCTAGGGGACCTCTCGGGATTCCTCTCCCGTCCATGCCGGGGCCTCAGTCCTTGTGTGGAGTCGGGGCCGGAACCTGAGGATTCCTCTCCAGTGTTGCCATGGATCTTGGGGTGCTTCTGAGTCTCCCCAGGGGAGTCAGGCCTCGTCTAGAGTGGGGGCATGCACGTGCGCTTTCCTCCCGAGCTGCAGCAGTAGTGTCATGCTTCCTGTCACGTGGATCAAGGGATCTGTGGCTTTCCCTCGAGGCTGTCCCTCGAGGGCTTCCCGCGAGGCTTTCCCACAGGGCTGTGCCACGTGCCACCTTGGTGTGAGTCGATCCTCGGCGTGAAAGACGAGCCGGTGAAGGGAAAAGAGGTTCCTCTGGAATGGACTGAGACATCTGGGGGACTCTTGGAATGGTGGCACGACCCTGGAGTTCCTCTCGCCGTTCCTGTTGAGAGGGCCTCCTCTTGAGATGCGACGGGAACGCCGGGAACTCTTTCCCGACGAAGCAGGGAAAGGATCCCTCATCTCGAGCTACGAGGCGGAAACGGGGCTCCTCTGGATGTGGGCGGGACCCTCGTGATTCCTCTCGAGTGGAGACGGCTAGGTCGGGGAACTTCTTGATTTGCACCAAGGGTGTGAAGGACCCTTTCGAAGTTCCAGAGGTGAGGTGTGATCAGCCTCGAGACGCCTCAGCGGAAATGGGCCTCATCTCGCCTGGAGGGGAGAACCTCCTGGATTTTCTCGAGTTGCGGCAGGTCTTCTCGAGTTACGACGGGGACCTCAGGGACCCGCTCTGGTGGCCTCAGGAAAGGCCAGTCCCCATGCGAGTTGCTAGGGGACCTCTCGGGATTCCTCTCCCGTCCATGCCGGGGCCTCAGTCCTTGTGTGGAGTCGGGGCCGGAACCTGAGGATTCCTCTCCAGTGTTGCCATGGATCTTGGGGTGCTTCTGAGTCTCCCCAGGGGAGTCAGGCCTCGTCTAGAGTGGGGGCATGCACGTGCGCTTTCCTCCCGAGCTGCAGCAGTAGTGTCACGCTTCCTGTCACGTGGATCAAGGGATCTGTGGCTTTCCCTCGAGGCTGTCCCTCGAGGCTTTCCCGCGAGGCTTTCCCACAGGGCTGCGCCACGTGCCACCTTGGTGTGAGTCGATCCTCGGCGTGAAAGACGAGCCGGTGAAGGGAAAAGAGGTTCCTCTGGAATGGACTGAGACATCTGGGGGACTCTTGGAATGGTGGCACGACCCTGGAGTTCCTCTCGCCGTTCCTGTTGAGAGGGCCTCCTCTTGAGATGCGACGGGAACGCCGGGAACTCTTTCCCGACGAAGCAGGGAAAGGATCCCTCATCTCGAGCTACGAGGCGCAAACGGGGCGTCTCTGGATGTGGGCGGGACCCTCGTGATTCCTCTCGAGTGGAGACGGCTAGGTCGGGGAACTTCTTGATTTGCACCAAGGGTGTGAAGGACCCTTTCGAAGTTCCAGAGGTGAGGTGTGATCAGCCTCGAGACGCCTCAGCGGAAATGGGCCTCATCTCGCCTGGAGGGGAGAACCTCCTGGATTTTCTCGAGTTGTGGCAGGTCTTCTCGAGTTACGACGGGGACCTCAGGGACCCGCTCTGGTGGCCTCAGGAAAGGCCAGTCCCCATGCGAGTTGCTAGGGGACCTCTCGGGATTCCTCTCCCGTCCATGCCGGGGCCTCAGTCCTTGTGTGGAGTCGGGGCCGGAACCTGAGGATTCCTCTCCAGTGTTGCCATGGATCTTGGGGTGCTTCTGAGTCTCCCCAGGGGAGTCAGGCCTCGTCTCGAGTGGGAGCATGCACGTGCGCTTTCCTCCCGAGCTGCAGCAGTAGTGTCACGCTTCCTGTCACGTGGATCAAGGGATCTGTGGCTTTCCCTCGAGGCTGTCCCTCGAGGCTTTCCCGCGAGGCTTTCCCACAGGGCTGTGCCACGTGCCACCTTGGTGTGAGTCGATCCTCGGCGTGAAAGACGAGCCGGTGAAGGGAAAAGAGGTTCCTCTGGAATGGACTGAGACATCTGGGGGACTCTTGGAATGGTGGCAAGACCCTGGAGTTCCTCTCGCCGTTCCTGTTGAGAGGGCCTCCTCTTGAGATGCGACGGGAACGCCGGGAACTCTTTCCCGACGAAGCAGGGAAAGGATCCCTCATCTCGAGCTACGAGGCGGAAACGGGGCTCCTCTGGATGTGGGCGGGACCCTCGTGATTCCTCTCGAGTGGAGACGGCTAGGTCGGGGAACTTCTTGATTTGCACCAAGGGTGTGAAGGACCCTTTCGAAGTTCCAGAGGTGAGGTGTGATCAGCCTCGAGACGCCTCAGCGGAAATGGGCCTCATCTCGCCTGGAGGGGAGAACCTCCTGGATTTTCTCGAGTTGCGGCAGGTCTTCTCGAGTTACGACGGGGACCTCAGGGACCCGCTCTGGTGGCCTCAGGAAAGGCCAGTCCCCATGCGAGTTGCTAGGGGACCTCTCGGGATTCCTCTCCCGTCCATGCCGGGGCCTCAGTCCTTGTGTGGAGTCGGGGCCGGAACCTGAGGATTCCTCTCCAGTGTTGCCATGGATCTTGGGGTGCTTCTGAGTCTCCCCAGGGGAGTCAGGCCTCGTCTAGAGTGGGGGCATGCACGTGCGCTTTCCTCCCGAGCTGCAGCAGTAGTGTCACGCTTCCTGTCACGTGGATCAAGGGATCTGTGGCTTTCCCTCGAGGCTGTCCCTCGAGGCTTTCCCGCGAGGCTTTCCCACAGGGCTGCGCCACGTGCCACCTTGGTGTGAGTCGATCCTCGGCGTGAAAGACGAGCCGGTGAAGGGAAAAGAGGTTCCTCTGGAATGGACTGAGACATCTGGGGGACTCTTGGAATGGTGGCACGACCCTGGAGTTCCTCTCGCCGTTCCTGTTGAGAGGGCCTCCTCTTGAGATGCGACGGGAACGCCGGGAACTCTTTCCCGACGAAGCAGGGAAAGGATCCCTCATCTCGAGCTACGAGGCGCAAACGGGGCGTCTCTGGATGTGGGCGGGACCCTCGTGATTCCTCTCGAGTGGAGACGGCTAGGTCGGGGAACTTCTTGATTTGCACCAAGGGTGTGAAGGACCCTTTCGAAGTTCCAGAGGTGAGGTGTGATCAGCCTCGAGACGCCTCAGCGGAAATGGGCCTCATCTCGCCTGGAGGGGAGAACCTCCTGGATTTTCTCGAGTTGTGGCAGGTCTTCTCGAGTTACGACGGGGACCTCAGGGACCCGCTCTGGTGGCCTCAGGAAAGGCCAGTCCCCATGCGAGTTGCTAGGGGACCTCTCGGGATTCCTCTCCCGTCCATGCCGGGGCCTCAGTCCTTGTGTGGAGTCGGGGCCGGAACCTGAGGATTCCTCTCCAGTGTTGCCATGGATCTTGGGGTGCTTCTGAGTCTCCCCAGGGGAGTCAGGCCTCGTCTCGAGTGGGAGCATGCACGTGCGCTTTCCTCCCGAGCTGCAGCAGTAGTGTCACGCTTCCTGTCACGTGGATCAAGGGATCTGTGGCTTTCCCTCGAGGCTGTCCCTCGAGGCTTTCCCGCGAGGCTTTCCCACAGGGCTGTGCCACGTGCCACCTTGGTGTGAGTCGATCCTCGGCGTGAAAGACGAGCCGGTGAAGGGAAAAGAGGTTCCTCTGGAATGGACTGAGACATCTGGGGGACTCTTGGAATGGTGGCAAGACCCTGGAGTTCCTCTCGCCGTTCCTGTTGAGAGGGCCTCCTCTTGAGATGCGACGGGAACGCCGGGAACTCTTTCCCGACGAAGCAGGGAAAGGATCCCTCATCTCGAGCTACGAGGCGGAAACGGGGCTCCTCTGGATGTGGGCGGGACCCTCGTGATTCCTCTCGAGTGGAGACGGCTAGGTCGGGGAACTTCTTGATTTGCACCAAGGGTGTGAAGGACCCTTTCGAAGTTCCAGAGGTGAGGTGTGATCAGCCTCGAGACGCCTCAGCGGAAATGGGCCTCATCTCGCCTGGAGGGGAGAACCTCCTGGATTTTCTCGAGTTGCGGCAGGTCTTCTCGAGTTACGACGGGGACCTCAGGGACCCGCTCTGGTGGCCTCAGGAAAGGCCAGTCCCCATGCGAGTTGCTAGGGGACCTCTCGGGATTCCTCTCCCGTCCATGCCGGGGCCTCAGTCCTTGTGTGGAGTCGGGGCCGGAACCTGAGGATTCCTCTCCAGTGTTGCCATGGATCTTGGGGTGCTTCTAAGTCTCCCCAGGGGAGTCAGGCCTCGTCTCGAGTGGGGGCATGCACGTGCGCTTTCCTCCCGAGCTGCAGCAGTAGTGTCACGCTTCCTGTCACGTGGATCAAGGGATCTGTGGCTTTCCCTCGAGGCTGTCCCTCGAGGCTTTCCCGCGAGGCTTTCCCACAGAGCTGTGCCACGTGCCACCTTGGTGTGAGTCGATCCTCGGCGTGAAAGACGAGCCGGTGAAGGGAAAAGAGGTTCCTCTGGAATGGACTGAGACATCTGGGGGACTCTTGGAATGGTGGCACGACCCTGGAGTTCCTCTCGCCGTTCCTGTTGAGAGGGCCTCCTCTTGAGATGCGACGGGAACGCCGGGAACTCTTTCCCGATGAAGCAGGGAAAGGATCCCTCATCTCGAGCTACGAGGCGGAAACGGGGCTCCTCTGGATGTGGGCGGGACCCTCGTGATTCCTCTCGAGTGGAGACGGGTAGGTCGGGGAACTTCTTGATTTGCACCAAGGTTGTGAAGGACCCTTTCGAAGTTCCAGAGGTGAGGTGTGATCATCCTCGAGACGCCTCAGCGGAAATGGGCCTCATCTCGCCTGGAGGGGAAAACCTCCTGGATTTTCTCGAGTTGCGGCAGGTCTTCTCGAGTTACGACGGGGACCTCAGGGACCCGCTCTGGTGGCCTCAGGAAAGGCCAGTCCCCATGCGAGTTGCTAGGGGACCTCTCGGGATTCCTCTCCCGTCCATGCCGGGGCCTCAGTCCTTGTGTGGAGTCGGGGCCGGAACCTGAGGATTCCTCTCCAGTGTTGCCATGGATCTTGGGGTGCTTCTGAGTCTCCCCAGGGGAGTCAGGCTTCGTCTCGAGTGGGGGCATGCACGTGCGCTTTCCTCCCGAGCTGCAGCAGTAGTGTCACGCTTCCTGTCACGTGGATCAAGGGATCTGTGGCTTTCCCTCGAGGCTGTCCCTCGAGGCTTTCCCGCGAGGCTTTCCCACAGGGCTGTGCCACGTGCCACCTTGGTGTGAGTCGATCCTCGGCGTGAAAGACGAGCCGGTGAAGGGAAAAGAGGTTCCTCTGGAATGGACTGAGACATCTGGGGGACTCTTGGAATGGTGGTACGACCCTGGAGTTCCTCTCGCCGTTCCTGTTGAGAGGGCCTCCTCTTGAGATGCGACGGGAACGCCGGGAACTCTTTCCCGACGAAGCAGGGAAAGGATCCCTCATCTCGAGCTACGAGGCGGAAACGGGGCTCCTCTGGATGTGGGCGGGACCCTCGTGATTCCTCTCGAGTGGAGACGGCTAGGTCGGGGAACTTCTCGATTTGCACCAAGGGTGTGAAGGACCCTTTCGAAGTTCCAGAGGTGAGGTGTGATCAGCCTCGAGACACCTCAGCGGAAATGGGCCTCATCTCGCCTGGAGGGGAGAACCTCCTGGATTTTCTCGAGTTGCGGCAGGTCTTCTCGAGTTACGACGGGGACCTCAGGGACCCGCTCTGGTGGCCTCAGGAAAGGCCAGTCCCCATGCGAGTTGCTAGGGGACCTCTCGGGATTCCTCTCCCATCCATGCCGGGGCCTCAGTCCTTGTGTGGAGTCGGGGCCGGAACCTGAGGATTCCTCTCCAGTGTTGCCATGGATCTTGGGGTGCTTCTGAGTCTCCCCAGGGGAGTCAGGCCTCGTCTCGAGTGGGGGCATACACGTGCGCTTTCCTCCCGAGCTGCAGCAGTAGTGTCACGCTTCCTGTCACGTGGATCAAGGGATCTGTGGCTTTCCCTCGAGGCTGTCCCTCGAGGCTTTCCACGAGGCTTTCCCACAGGGCTGTGCCACGTGCCACCTTGGTGTGAGTCGATCCTCGGCGTGAAAGACGAGCCGGTGAAGGGAAAAGAGGTTCCTCTGGAATGGACTGAGACATCTGGGGGACTCTTGGAATGGTGGCACGACCCTGGAGTTCCTCTCGCCGTTCCTGTTGAGAGGGCCTCCTCTTGAGATGCGACGGGAACGCCGGGAACTCTTTCCCGACGAAGCAGGGAAAGGATCCCTCATCTCGAGCTACGAGGCGGAAACGGGGCTCCTCTGGATGTGGGCGGGACCCTCGTGATTCCTCTCGAGTGGAGACGGCTAGGTCGGGGAACTTCTTGATTTGCACCAAGGGTGTGAAGGACCCTTTCGAAGTTCCAGAGGTGAGGTGTGATCAGCCTCGAGACGCCTCAGCGGAAATGGGCCTCATCTCGCCTGGAGGGGAGAACCTCCTGGATTTTCTCGAGTTGCGGCAGGTCTTCTCGAGTTACGACGGGGACCTCAGGGACCCGCTCTGGTGGCCTCAGGAAAGGCCAGTCCCCATGCGAGTTGCTAGGGGACCTCTCGGGATTCCTCTCCCGTCCATGCCGGGGCCTCAGTCCTTGTGTGGAGTCGGGGCCGGAACCTGAGGATTCCTCTCCAGTGTTGCCATGGATCTTGGGGTGCTTCTGAGTCTCCCCAGGGGAGTCAGGCCTCGTCTAGAGTGGGGGCATGCACGTGCGCTTTCCTCCCGAGCTGCAGCAGTAGTGTCATGCTTCCTGTCACGTGGATCAAGGGATCTGTGGCTTTCCCTCGAGGCTGTCCCTCGAGGGCTTCCCGCGAGGCTTTCCCACAGGGCTGTGCCACGTGCCACCTTGGTGTGAGTCGATCCTCGGCGTGAAAGACGAGCCGGTGAAGGGAAAAGAGGTTCCTCTGGAATGGACTGAGACATCTGGGGGACTCTTGGAATGGTGGCACGACCCTGGAGTTCCTCTCGCCGTTCCTGTTGAGAGGGCCTCCTCTTGAGATGCGACGGGAACGCCGGGAACTCTTTCCCGACGAAGCAGGGAAAGGATCCCTCATCTCGAGCTACGAGGCGGAAACGGGGCTCCTCTGGATGTGGGCGGGACCCTCGTGATTCCTCTCGAGTGGAGACGGCTAGGTCGGGGAACTTCTTGATTTGCACCAAGGGTGTGAAGGACCCTTTCGAAGTTCCAGAGGTGAGGTGTGATCAGCCTCGAGACGCCTCAGCGGAAATGGGCCTCATCTCGCCTGGAGGGGAGAACCTCCTGGATTTTCTCGAGTTGCGGCAGGTCTTCTCGAGTTACGACGGGGACCTCAGGGACCCGCTCTGGTGGCCTCAGGAAAGGCCAGTCCCCATGCGAGTTGCTAGGGGACCTCTCGGGATTCCTCTCCCGTCCATGCCGGGGCCTCAGTCCTTGTGTGGAGTCGGGGCCGGAACCTGAGGATTCCTCTCCAGTGTTGCCATGGATCTTGGGGTGCTTCTGAGTCTCCCCAGGGGAGTCAGGCCTCGTCTAGAGTGGGGGCATGCACGTGCGCTTTCCTCCCGAGCTGCAGCAGTAGTGTCACGCTTCCTGTCACGTGGATCAAGGGATCTGTGGCTTTCCCTCGAGGCTGTCCCTCGAGGCTTTCCCGCGAGGCTTTCCCACAGGGCTGCGCCACGTGCCACCTTGGTGTGAGTCGATCCTCGGCGTGAAAGACGAGCCGGTGAAGGGAAAAGAGGTTCCTCTGGAATGGACTGAGACATCTGGGGGACTCTTGGAATGGTGGCACGACCCTGGAGTTCCTCTCGCCGTTCCTGTTGAGAGGGCCTCCTCTTGAGATGCGACGGGAACGCCGGGAACTCTTTCCCGACGAAGCAGGGAAAGGATCCCTCATCTCGAGCTACGAGGCGCAAACGGGGCTCCTCTGGATGTGGGCGGGACCCTCGTGATTCCTCTCGAGTGGAGACGGCTAGGTCGGGGAACTTCTTGATTTGCACCAAGGGTGTGAAGGACCCTTTCGAAGTTCCAGAGGTGAGGTGTGATCAGCCTCGAGACGCCTCAGCGGAAATGGGCCTCATCTCGCCTGGAGGGGAGAACCTCCTGGATTTTCTCGAGTTGCGGCAGGTCTTCTCGAGTTACGACGGGGACCTCAGGGACCCGCTCTGGTGGCCTCAGGAAAGGCCAGTCCCCATGCGAGTTGCTAGGGGACCTCTCGGGATTCCTCTCCCGTCCATGCCGGGGCCTCAGTCCTTGTGTGGAGTCGGGGCCGGAACCTGAGGATTCCTCTCCAGTGTTGCCATGGATCTTGGGGTGCTTCTGAGTCTCCCCAGGGGAGTCAGGCCTCGTCTCGAGTGGGAGCATGCACGTGCGCTTTCCTCCCGAGCTGCAGCAGTAGTGTCACGCTTCCTGTCACGTGGATCAAGGGATCTGTGGCTTTCCCTCGAGGCTGTCCCTCGAGGCTTTCCCGCGAGGCTTTCCCACAGGGCTGTGCCACGTGCCACCTTGGTGTGAGTCGATCCTCGGCGTGAAAGACGAGCCGGTGAAGGGAAAAGAGGTTCCTCTGGAATGGACTGAGACATCTGGGGGACTCTTGGAATGGTGGCAAGACCCTGGAGTTCCTCTCGCCGTTCCTGTTGAGAGGGCCTCCTCTTGAGATGCGACGGGAACGCCGGGAACTCTTTCCCGACGAAGCAGGGAAAGGATCCCTCATCTCGAGCTACGAGGCGGAAACGGGGCTCCTCTGGATGTGGGCGGGACCCTCGTGATTCCTCTCGAGTGGAGACGGCTAGGTCGGGGAACTTCTTGATTTGCACCAAGGGTGTGAAGGACCCTTTCGAAGTTCCAGAGGTGAGGTGTGATCAGCCTCGAGACGCCTCAGCGGAAATGGGCCTCATCTCGCCTGGAGGGGAGAACCTCCTGGATTTTCTCGAGTTGCGGCAGGTCTTCTCGAGTTACGACGGGGACCTCAGGGACCCGCTCTGGTGGCCTCAGGAAAGGCCAGTCCCCATGCGAGTTGCTAGGGGACCTCTCGGGATTCCTCTCCCGTCCATGCCGGGGCCTCAGTCCTTGTGTGGAGTCGGGGCCGGAACCTGAGGATTCCTCTCCAGTGTTGCCATGGATCTTGGGGTGCTTCTAAGTCTCCCCAGGGGAGTCAGGCCTCGTCTCGAGTGGGGGCATGCACGTGCGCTTTCCTCCCGAGCTGCAGCAGTAGTGTCACGCTTCCTGTCACGTGGATCAAGGGATCTGTGGCTTTCCCTCGAGGCTGTCCCTCGAGGCTTTCCCGCGAGGCTTTCCCACAGAGCTGTGCCACGTGCCACCTTGGTGTGAGTCGATCCTCGGCGTGAAAGACGAGCCGGTGAAGGGAAAAGAGGTTCCTCTGGAATGGACTGAGACATCTGGGGGACTCTTGGAATGGTGGCACGACCCTGGAGTTCCTCTCGCCGTTCCTGTTGAGAGGGCCTCCTCTTGAGATGCGACGGGAACGCCGGGAACTCTTTCCCGATGAAGCAGGGAAAGGATCCCTCATCTCGAGCTACGAGGCGGAAACGGGGCTCCTCTGGATGTGGGCGGGACCCTCGTGATTCCTCTCGAGTGGAGACGGGTAGGTCGGGGAACTTCTTGATTTGCACCAAGGTTGTGAAGGACCCTTTCGAAGTTCCAGAGGTGAGGTGTGATCATCCTCGAGACGCCTCAGCGGAAATGGGCCTCATCTCGCCTGGAGGGGAAAACCTCCTGGATTTTCTCGAGTTGCGGCAGGTCTTCTCGAGTTACGACGGGGACCTCAGGGACCCGCTCTGGTGGCCTCAGGAAAGGCCAGTCCCCATGCGAGTTGCTAGGGGACCTCTCGGGATTCCTCTCCCGTCCATGCCGGGGCCTCAGTCCTTGTGTGGAGTCGGGGCCGGAACCTGAGGATTCCTCTCCTGTGTTGCCATGGATCTTGGGGTGCTTCTGAGTCTCCCCAGGGGAGTCAGGCCTCGTCTCGAGTGGGAGCATGCACGTGTGCTTTCCTCCCGAGCTGCAGCAGTAGTGTCACCCTTCCTGTCACGTGGATCAAGGGATCTGTGGCTTTCCCTCGAGGCTGTCCCTCGAGGGTTTCCCGCGAGGCTTTCCCACAGGGCTGTGCCACGTGCCACCTTGGTGGGAGTCGATCCTCGGCCTGAAAGACGAGCCGGTGAAGGGAAAAGAGGTTCCTCTGGAATGGACTGAGAAATCTGGGGGACTCTTGGAATGGTGGCACGACCCTGGAGTTCCTCTCGCCGTTCCTGTTGAGAGGGCCTCCTCTTGAGATGCGACGGGAACGCCGGGAACTCTTTCCCGACGAAGCAGGGAAAGGATCCCTCATCTCGAGCTACGAGGCGGAAACGGGGCTCCTCTGGATGTGGGCGGGACCCTCGTGATTCCTCTCGAGTGGAGACGGCTAGGTCGGGGAACTTCTTGATTTGCACCAAGGGTGTGAAGGACCCTTTCGAAGTTCCAGAGGTGAGGTGTGATCAGCCTCGAGACGCCTCAGCGGAAATGGGCCTCATCTCGCCTGGAGGGGAGAACCTCCTGGATTTGCTCGAGTTGCGGCAGGTCTTCTCGAGTTGCGACGGGGACCTCAGGGACCCGCTCTGGTGGCCTCAGGAAAGGCCAGTCCCCATGCGAGTTGCTAGGGGACCTCTCGGGATTCCTCTCCCGTCCATGCCGGGGCCTCAGTCCTTGTGTGGAGTCGGGGCCGGAACCTGAGGATTCCTCTCCAGTGTTGCCATGGATCTTGGGGTGCTTCTGAGTCTCCCCAGGGGAGTCAGGCCTCGTCTCGAGTGGGGGCATGCACGTGCGCTTTCCTCCCGAGCTGCAGCAGTAGAGTCACGCTTCCTGTCACGTGGATCAAGGGATCTGTGGCTTTCCCTCGAGGCTGTCCCTCGAAGCTTTCCCGCGAGGCTTTCCCACAGGGCTGTGCCACGTGCCACCTTGGTGGGAGTCGATCCTCGGCGTGAAAGACGAGCCGGTGAAGGGAAAAGAGGTTCCTCTGGAATGGACTGAGACATCTGGGGGACTCTTGGAATGGTGGCACGACCCTGGAGTTCCTCTCGCCGTTCCTGTTGAGAGGGCCTCCTCTTGAGATGCGACGGGAACGCCGGGAACTCTTTCCCGACGAAGCAGGGAAAGGATCCCTCATCTCGAGCTACGAGGCGGAAACGGGGCTCCTCTGGATGTGGGCGGGACCCTCGTGATTCCTCTCGAGTGGAGACGGCTAGGTCGGGGAACTTCTTGATTTGCACCAAGGGTGTGAAGGACCCTTTCGAAGTTCCAGAGGTGAGGTGTGATCAGCCTCGAGACGCCTCAGCGGAAATGGGCCTCATCTCGCCTGGAGGGGTGAACCTCCTGGATTTTCTCGAGTTGCGGCAGGTCTTCTCGAGTTACGACGGGGACCTCAGGGACCCGCTCTGGTGGCCTCAGGAAAGGCCAGTCCCCATGCGAGTTGCTAGGGGACCTCTCGGGATTCCTCTCCCGTCCATGCCGGGGCCTCAATCCTTGTGTGGAGTCGGGGCCGGAACCTGAGGATTCCTCTCCAGTGTTGCCATGGATCTTGGGGTGCTTCTGAGTCTCCCCAGGGGAGTCAGGCCTCGTCTCGAGTGGGAGCATGCACGTGCGCTTTCCTCCCGAGCTGCAGCAGTAGTGTCACGCTTCCTGTCACGTGGATCAAGGGATCTGTGGCTTTCCCTCGAGGCTGTCCCTCGAGGCTTTCCCGCGAGACTTTCCCACAGGGCTGTGCCACGTGCCACCTTGGTGGGAGTCGATCCTCGGCGTGAAAGACGAGCCGGTGAAGGGAAAAGAGGTTCCTCTGGAATGGACTGAGACATTTGGGGGACTCTTGGAATGGTGGCACGACCCTGGAGTTCCTCTCGCCGTTCCTGTTGAGAGGGCCTCCTCTTGAGATGCGACGGGAACGCCGGGAACTCTTTCCCGACGAAGCAGGGAAAGGATCCCTCATCTCGAGCTACGAGGCGGAAACGGGGCTCCTCTGGATGTGGGCGGGACCCTCGTGATTCCTCTCGAGTGGAGACGGCTAGGTCGGGGAACTTCTTGATTTGCACCAAGGGTGTGAAGGACCCTTTCGAAGTTCCAGAGGTGAGGTGTGATCAGCCTCGAGACGCCTCAGCGGAAATGGGCCTCATCTCGCCTGGAGGGGAGAACCTCCTGGATTTTCTCGAGTTGCGGCAGGTCTTCTCGAGTTACGACGGGGACCTCAGGGACCCGCTCTGGTGGCCTCAGGAAAGGCCAGTCCCCATGCGAGTTGCTAGGGGACCTCTCGGGATTCCTCTCCCGTCCATGCCGGGGCCTCAGTCCTTGTGTGGAGTCGGGGCCGGAACCTGAGGATTCCTCTCCAGTGTTGCCATGGATCTTGGGGTGCTTCTGAGTCTCCCCAGGGGAGTCAGGCCTCGTCTCGAGTGGGAGCATGCACGTGCGCTTTCCTCCCGAGCTGCAGCAGTAGTGTCACGCTTCCTGTCACGTGGATCAAGGGATCTGTGGCTTTCCCTCGAGGCTGTCCCTCGAGGCTTTCCCGCGAGGCTTTCCCACAGGGCTGTGCCACGTGCCACCTTGGTGGGAGTCGATCCTCGGCGTGAAAGACGAGCCGGTGAAGGGAAAAGAGGTTCCTCTGGAATGGACTGAGACATCTGGGGGACTCTTGGAATGGTGGCAAGACCCTGGAGTTCCTCTCGCCGTTCCTGTTGAGAGGGCCTCCTCTTGAGATGCGACGGGAACGCCGGGAACTCTTTCCCGACGAAGCAGGGAAAGGATCCCTCATCTCGAGCTACGAGGCGGAAACGGGGCTCCTCTGGATGTGGGCGGGACCCTCGTGATTCCTCTCGAGTGGAGACGGCTAGGTCGGGGAACTTCTTGATTTGCACCAAGGGTGTGAAGGACCCTTTCGAAGTTCCAAAGGTGAGGTGTGATCAGCCTCGAGACGCCTCAGCGGAAATGGGCCTCATCTCGCCTGGAGGGGAGAACCTCCTGGATTTTCTCGAGTTGCGGCAGGTCTTCTCGAGTTACGACGGGGACCTCAGGGACCCGCTCTGGTGGCCTCAGGAAAGGCCAGTCCCCATGCGAGTTGCTAGGGGCCTCTCGGGATTCCTCTCCCGTCCATGCCGGGGCCTCAGTCCTTGTGTGGAGTCGGGGCCGGAACCTGAGGATTCCTCTCCAGTGTTGCCATGGATCTTGGGGTGCTTCTGAGTCTCCCCAGGGGAGTCAGGCCTCATCTCGAGTGGGGGCATGCACGTGCACTTTCCTCCCGAGCTGCAGCAGTAGTGTCACGCTTCCTGTCACGTGGATCAAGGGATCTGTGGCTTTCCCTCGAGGCTGTCCCTCGAGGCTTTCCCACGAGGCTTTCCCACAGGGCTGTGCCACGTGCCACCTTGGTGTGAGTCGATCCTCGGCGTGAAAGACGAGCCGGTGAAGGGAAAAGAGGTTCCTCTGGAATGGACTGAGACATCTGGGGGACTCTTGGAATGGTGGCACGACCCTGGAGTTCCTCTCGCCGTTCGTGTTGAGAGGGCCTCCTCTTGAGATGCGACGGGAACGCCGGGAACTCTTTCCCGACGAAGCAGGGAAAGGATCCCTCATCTCGAGCTATGAGGCGGAAACGGGGCTCCTCTGGATGTGGGCGGGACCCTCGTGATTCCTCTCGAGTGGAGACGGCTAGGTCGGGGAACTTCTTGATTTGCACCAAGGGTGTGAAGGACCCTTTCGAAGTTCCAGAGGTGAGGTGTGATCAGCCTCGAGACGCCTCAGCGGAAATGGGCCTCATCTCGCCTGGAGGGGAGAACCTCCTGGATTTTCTCGAGTTGAGGCAGGTCTTCTGGAGTTACGACGGGGACCTCAGGGACCCGCTCTGCTGGCCTCAGTAAAGGCCAGTCCCCATGCGAGTTGCTAGGGGACCTCTCGGGATTCCTCTCCCGTCCATGCCGGGGCCTCAGTCCTTGTGTAGAGTCGGGGCCGGAACCTAAGGATTCCTCTCCAGTGTTGCCATGGATCTTGGGGTGCTTCTGAGTCTCCCCAGTGGAGTCAGGCCTCGTCTCGAGTGGGGGCATGCACGTGCGCTTTCCTCCCGAGCTGCAGCAGTAGTGTCACGCTTCCTGTCACGTGGATCAAGGGATCTGTGGCTTTCCCTCGAGGCTGTCCCTCGAGGCTTTCCCACGAGGCTTTCCCACAGGGCTGTGCCACGTGCCACCTTGGTGTGAGTCGATCCTCGGCGTGAAAGACGAGCCGGTGAAGGGAAAAGAGTTTCCTCTGGAATGGACTGAGACATCTGGGGGACTCTTGGAATGGTGGCACGACCCTGGAGTTCCTCTCGCCGTTCCTGTTGAGAGGGCCTCCTCTTGAGATGCGACGGGAACGCCGGGAACTCTTTCCCGACGAAGCAGGGAAAGGATCCCTCATCTCGAGCTACGAGGCGGAAACGGGGCTCCTCTGGATGTGGGCGGGACCCTCGTGATTCCTCTCGAGTGGAGACGGCTAGGTCGGGGAACTTCTTGATTTGCACCAAGGGTGTGAAGGACCCTTTCGAAGTTCCAGAGGTGAGGTGTGATCAGCCTCGAGACGCCTCAGCGGAAATGGGCCTCATCTCGCCTGGAGGGGAGAACCTCCTGGAATTTCTCGAGTTGCGGCAGGTCTTCTCGAGTTACGACGGGGACCTCAGGGACCCGCTCTGGTGGCCTCAGGAAAGGCCAGTCCCCATGCGAGTTGCTAGGGGACCTCTCGGGATTCCTCTCCCGTCCATGCCGGGGCCTCAGTCCTTGTGTGGAGTCGGGGCCGGAACCTGAGGATTCCTCTCCAGTGTTGCCATGGATCTTGGGGTGCTTCTGAGTCTCCCCAGTGGAGTCAGGCCTCGTCTCGAGTGGGGGTATGCACGTGCGCTTTCCTCCCGAGCTGCAGCAGTAGTGTCACGCTTCCTGTCACGTGGATCAAGGGATCTGTGGCTTTCCCTCGAGGCTGTCCCTCGAGGCTTTCCCCCGAGGCTTTCCCACAGGGCTGTGCCACGTGCCACCTTGGTGTGAGTCGATCCTCGGCGTGAAAGACGAGCCGGTGAAGGGAAAAGAGTTTCCTCTGGAATGGACTGAGACATCTGGGGGACTCTTGGAATGGTGGCACGACCCTGGAGTTCCTCTCGCCGTTCCTGTTGAGAGGGCCTCCTCTTGAGATGCGACGGGAACGCCGGGAACTCTTTCCCGACGAAGCAGGGAAAGGATCCCTCATCTCGAGCTACGAGGCGGAAACGGGGCTCCTCTGGATGTGGGCGGGACCCTCGTGATTCCTCTCGAGTGGAGACGGCTAGGTCGGGGAACTTCTTGATTTGCACCAAGGGTGTGAAGGACCCTTTCGAAGTTCCAGAGGTGAGGTGTGATCAGCCTCGAGACGCCTCAGCGGAAATGGGCCTCATCTCGCGTGGAGGGGAGAACCTCCTGGAATTTCTCGAGTTGCGGCAGGTCTTCTCGAGTTACGACGGGGACCTCAGGGACCCGCTCTGGTGGCCTCAGGAAAGGCCAGTCCCCATGCGAGTTGCTAGGGGACCTCTCGGGATTCCTCTCCCGTCCATGCCGGGGACTCAGTCCTTGTGTGGAGTCGGGGCCGGAACCTTAGGATTCCTCTCCAGTGTTGCCATGGATCTTGGGGTGCTTCTGAGTCTCCCCAGGGGAGTCAGGTCTCGTCTCGAGTGGGGGCATGCACGTGTGCTTTCCTCCCGAGCTGCAGCAGTAGTGTCACGCTTCCTGTCACGTGGATCAAGGGATCTGTGGCTTTCCCTCGAGGCTGTCCCTCGAGGCTTTCCCACGAGGCTTTCCCACAGGGCTGTGCCACGTGCCTCCTTGGTGTGAGTCGATCCTCGGCGTGAAAGACGAGCCGGTGAAGGGAAAAGAGCTTCCTCTGGAATGGACTGAGACATCTGGGGGACTCTTGGAATGGTGGCACGACCCTGGAGTTCCTCTCGCCGTTCCTGTTGAGAGGGCCTCCTCTTGAGATGCGACGGGAACGCCGGGAACTCTTTCCCGACGAAGCAGGAAAAGGATCCCTCATCTCGAGCTACGAGGCGGAAACGGGGCTCCTCTGGATGTGGGCGGGATCCTCGTGATTCCTCTCGAGTGGAGACGGCTAGGTCGGGGAACTTCTTGATTTGCACCAAGGGTGTGAAGGACCCTTTCGAAGTTCCAGAGGTGAGGTGTGATCAGCCTGGAGAGGCCTCAGCGGAAATGGGCCTCATCTCGCGTGGAGGGGAGAACCTCCTGGAATTTCTCGAGTTGCGGCAGGTCTTCTCGAGTTACGACGGGGACCTCAGGGACCCGCTCTGGTGGCCTCAGGAAAGGCCAGTCCCCATGCGAGTTGCTAGGGGACCTCTCGGGATTCCTCTCCCGTCCATGCCGGGGCCTCAGTCCTTGTGTGGAGTCGGGGCCGGAACCTGAGGATTCCTCTCCAGTGTTGCCATGGATCTTGGGGTGCTTCTGAGTCTCCCCAGTGGAGTCAGGCCTCGTCTCGAGTGGGGGCATGCACGTGCGCTTTCCTCCCGAGCTGCAGCAGTAGTGTCACGCTTCCTGTCACGTGGATCAAGGGATCTGTGTCTTTCCCTCGAGGCTGTCCCTCGAGGCTTTCCCACGAGGCTTTCCCACAGGGCTGTGCCACGTGCCACCTTGGTGGGAGTCGATCCTCGGCGTGAAAGACGAGCCGGTGAAGGGAAAAGAGGTTCCTCTGGAATGGACTGAGACATCTGGGGGACTCTTGGAATGGTGGCACGACCCTGGAGTTCCTCTCGCCGTTCCTGTTGAGAGGGCCTCCTCTTGAGATGCGACGGGAACGCCGGGAACTCTTTCCCGACGAAGCAGGGAAAGGATCCCTCATCTCGAGCTACGAGGCGGAAACGGGGCTCCTCTGGATGTGGGCGGGACCCTCGTGATTCCTCTCGAGTGGAGACGGCTAGGTCGGGGAACTTCTTGATTTGCACCAAGGGTGTGAAGGACCCTTTCGAAGTTCCAGAGGTGAGGTGTGATCAGCCTCGAGACGCCTCAGCGGAAATGGGCCTCATCTCGCCTGGAGGGGAGAACCTCCTGGATTTTCTCGAGTTGAGGCAGGTCTTCTGGAGTTACGACGGGGACCTCAGGGACCCGCTCTGCTGGCCTCAGGAAAGGCCAGTCCCCATGCGAGTTGCTAGGGGACCTCTCGGGATTCCTCTCCCGTCCATGCCGGGGCCTCAGTCCTTGTGTGGAGTCGGGGCCGGAACCTAAGGATTCCTCTCCAGTGTTGCCATGGATCTTGGGGTGCTTCTGAGTCTCCCCAGGGGAGTCAGGCCTCGTCTCGAGTGGGGGCATGCACGTGCGCTTACCTCCCGAGCTGCAGCAGTAGTGTCACGCTTCCTGTCACGTGGATCAAGGGATCTGTGGCTTTCCCTCGAGGCTGTCCCACGAGGCTTTCCCACAGGGCTGTGCCACGTGCCACCTTGGTGTGAGTCGATCCTCGGCGTGAAAGACGAGCCGGTGAAGGGAAAATAGGTTCCTCTGGAATGGACTGAGACATCTGGGGGACTCTTGGAATGGTGGCACGACCCTGGAGTTCCTCTCGCCGTTCCTGTTGAGAGGGCCTCCTCTTGAGATGCGACGGGAAGGCCGGGAACTCTTTCCCGACGAAGCAGGGAAAGGATCCCTCATCTAGAGCTACGAGGCGGAAACGGGGCTCCTCTGGATATGGGCGGGACCCTCGTGATTCCTCTCGAGTGGAGACGGGTATGTCGGGAAACTTCTTGATTTGCACCAAGGGTGTGAAGGACCCTTTCGAAGTTCCAGAGGTGAGGTGTGATCAGCCTCGAGACGCCTCAGCGGAAATGGGCCTCATCTCGCCTGGAGGGGAGAACCTCCTGGATTTTCTCGAGTTGCGGTAGGTCTTCTCTAGTTACGACGGGGACCTCAGGGACCCGCTCTGGTGGCCTCAGGAAAGGCCAGTCCCCATGCGAGTTGCTAGGGGACCTCTCGGGATTCCTCTCCCGTCCATGCCGGGGCCTCAGTCCTTGTGTGGAGTCGGGGCCGGAACCTGAGGATTCCTCTCCAGTGTTGCCATGGATCTTGGGGTGCTTCTGAGTCTCCCCAGGGGAGTCAGGCCTCGTCTCGAGTGGGGGCATGCACGTGCGCTTTCCTCCCGAGCTGCAGCAGTAGTGTCACGCTTCCTGTCACGTGGATCAAGGGATCTGTGGCTTTCCCTCGAGGCTGTCCCTCGAGGCTTTCCCACGAGGCTTTCCCACAGGGCTGTGCCACGTGCCACCTTGGTGTGAGTCGATCCTCGGCGTGAAAGACGAACCGGTGAAGGGAAAAGAGGTTCCTCTGGAATGGACTGAGACATCTGGGGGACTCTTGGAATGGTGGCACGACCCTGGAGTTCCTCTCGCCGTTCGTGTTGAGAGGGCCTCCTCTTGAGATGCGACGGGAACGCCGGGAACTCTTTCCCGACGAAGCAGGGAAAGGATCCCTCATCTCGAGCTACGAGGCGGAAACGGGGCTCCTCTGGATGTGGGCGGGACCCTCGTGATTCCTCTCGAGTGGAGACGGGTAGGTCGGGGAACTTCTTGATTTGCACCAAGGTTGTGAAGGACCCTTTCGAAGTTCCAGAGGTGAGGTGTGATCAGCCTCGAGACACCTCAGCGGAAATGGGCCTCATCTCGCCTGGAGGGGAGAACCTCCTGGATTTTCTCGAGTTGAGGCAGGTCTTCTGGAGTTACGACGGGGACCTCAGGGACCCGCTCTGGTGGCCTCAGGAAAGGCCAGTCCCCATGCGAGTTGCTAGGGGACCTCTCGGGATTCCTCTCCCGTCCATGCCGGGGCCTCAGTCCTTGTGTGGAGTCGGGGCCGGAACCTGAGGATTCCTCTCCAGTGTTGCCATGGATCTTGGGGTGCTTCTGAGTCTCCCCAGGGGAGTCAGGCCTCGTCTCGAGTGGGGGTATGCACGTGCGCTTTCCTCCCGAGCTGCAGCAGTAGTGTCACGCTTCCTGTCACGTGGATCAAGGGATCTGTGGCTTTCCCTCGAGGCTGTCACTCGAGGCTTTCCCACAGGGCTGTGCCACGTGCCACCTTGGTGTGAGTCGATCCTCGGCGTGAAAGACGAGCCAGTGAAGGGAAAAGAGGTTCCTCTGGAATGGACTGAGACATCTGGGGGACTCTTGGAATGGTGGCACGACCCTGGAGTTCCTCTCGCCGTTCCTGTTGAGAGGGCCTCCTCTTGAGATGCGACGGGAACGCCGGGAACTCTTTCCCGACGAAGCAGGGAAAGGATCCCTCATCTCGAGCTACGAGGCGGAAACGGGGCTCCTCTGGATGTGGGCGGGACGCTCGTGATTCCTCTCGAGTGGAGACGGCTAGGTCGGGGAACTTCTTGATTTGCACCAAGGGTGTGAAGGACCCTTTCGAAGTTCCAGAGGTGAGGTGTGATCAGCCTCGAGACGCCTCAGCGGAAATGGGCCTCATCTCGCCTGGAGGGGAGAACCTCCTGGATTTTCTCGAGTTGCGGCAGGTCTTCTCGAGTTACGACGGGGACCTCAGGGACCCGCTCTGGTGGCCTCAGGAAAGGCCAGTCCCCATGCGAGTTGCTAGGGGACCTCTCGGGATTCCTCTCCCGTCCATGCCGGGGCCTCAGTCCTTGTGTGGAGTCGGGGCCGGAACCTGAGGATTCCTCTCCAGTGTTGCCATGGATCTTGGGGTGCTTCTGAGTCTCCCCAGGGGAGTCAGGCCTCATCTCGAGTGGGGGCATGCACGTGCGCTTTCCTCCCGAGCTGCAGCAGTAGTGTCACGCTTCCTGTCACGTGGATCAAGGGATCTGTGGCTTTCCCTCGAGGCTGTCCCTCGAGGCTTTCCCACGAGGCTTTCCCACAGGGCTGTGCCACGTGCCACCTTGGTGTGAGTCGATCCTCGGCATGAAAGACAAGCCGGTGAAGGGAAAAGAGGTTCCTCTGGAATGGACTGAGACATCTGGGGGACTCTTGGAATGGTGGCACGACCCTGGAGTTCCTCTCGCCGTTCGTGTTGAGAGGGCCTCCTCTTGAGATGCGACGGGAACGCCGGGAACTCTTTCCCGACGAAGCAGGGAAAGGATCCCTCATCTCGAGCTATGAGGCGGAAACGGGGCTCCTCTGGATGTGGGCGGGACCCTCGTGATTCCTCTCGAGTGGAGACGGCTAGGTCGGGGAACTTCTTGATTTGCACCAAGGGTGTGAAGGACCCTTTCGAAGTTCCAGAGGTGAGGTGTGATCAGCCTCGAGACGCCTCAGCGGAAATGGGCCTCATCTCGCCTGGAGGGGAGAACCTCCTGGATTTTCTCGAGTTGAGGCAGGTCTTCTGGAGTTACGACGGGGACCTCAGGGACCCGCTCTGCTGGCCTCAGGAAAGGCCAGTCCCCATGCGAGTTGCTAGGGGACCTCTCGGGATTCCTCTCCCGTCCATGCCGGGGCCTCAGTCCTTGTGTGGAGTCGGGGCCGGAACCTAAGGATTCCTCTCCAGTGTTGCCATGGATCTTGGGGTGCTTCTGAGTCTCCCCAGTGGAGTCAGGCCTCGTCTCGAGTGGGGGCATGCACGTGCGCTTTCCTCCCGAGCTGCAGCAGTAGTGTCACGCTTCCTGTCACGTGGATCAAGGGATCTGTGGCTTTCCCTCGAGGCTGTCCCTCGAGGCTTTCCCCCGAGGCTTTCCCACAGGGCTGTGCCACGTGCCACCTTGGTGTGAGTCGATCCTCGGCGTGAAAGACGAGCCGGTGAAGGGAAAAGAGTTTCCTCTGGAATGGACTGAGACATCTGGGGGACTCTTGGAATGGTGGCACGACCCTGGAGTTCCTCTCGCCGTTCCTGTTGAGAGGGCCTCCTCTTGAGATGCGACGGGAACGCCGGGAACTCTTTCCCGACGAAGCAGGGAAAGGATCCCTCATCTCGAGCTACGAGGCGGAAACGGGGCTCCTCTGGATGTGGGCGGGACCCTCGTGATTCCTCTCGAGTGGAGACGGCTAGGTCGGGGAACTTCTTGATTTGCACCAAGGGTGTGAAGGACCCTTTCGAAGTTCCAGAGGTGAGGTGTGATCAGCCTCGAGACGCCTCAGCGGAAATGGGCCTCATCTCGCCTGGAGGGGAGAACCTCCTGGAATTTCTCGAGTTGCGGCAGGTCTTCTCGAGTTACGACGGGGACCTCAGGGACCCGCTCTGGTGGCCTCAGGAAAGGCCAGTCCCCATGCGAGTTGCTAGGGGACCTCTCGGGATTCCTCTCCCGTCCATGCCGGGGCCTCAGTCCTTGTGTGGAGTCGGGGCCGGAACCTGAGGATTCCTCTCCAGTGTTGCCATGGATCTTGGGGTGCTTCTGAGTCTCCCCAGTGGAGTCAGGCCTCGTCTCGAGTGGGGGCATGCACGTGCGCTTTCCTCCCGAGCTGCAGCAGTAGTGTCACGCTTCCTGTCACGTGGATCAAGGGATCTGTGGCTTTCCCTCGAGGCTGTCCCTCGAGGCTTTCCCCCGAGGCTTTCCCACAGGGCTGTGCCACGTGCCACCTTGGTGTGAGTCGATCCTCGGCGTGAAAGACGAGCCGGTGAAGGGAAAAGAGTTTCCTCTGGAATGGACTGAGACATCTGGGGGACTCTTGGAATGGTGGCACGACCCTGGAGTTCCTCTCGCCGTTCCTGTTGAGAGGGCCTCCTCTTGAGATGCGACGGGAACGCCGGGAACTCTTTCCCGACGAAGCAGGGAAAGGATCCCTCATCTCGAGCTACGAGGCGGAAACGGGGCTCCTCTGGATGTGGGCGGGACCCTCGTGATTCCTCTCGAGTGGAGACGGCTAGGTCGGGGAACTTCTTGATTTGCACCAAGGGTGTGAAGGACCCTTTCGAAGTTCCAGAGGTGAGGTGTGATCAGCCTCGAGACGCCTCAGCGGAAATGGGCCTCATCTCGCGTGGAGGGGAGAACCTCCTGGAATTTCTCGAGTTGAGGCAGGTCTTCTCGAGTTACGACGGGGACCTCAGGGACCCGCTCTGGTGGCCTCAGGAAAGGCCAGTCCCCATGCGAGTTGCTAGGGGACCTCTCGGGATTCCTCTCCCGTCCATGCCGGGGCCTCAGTCCTTGTGTGGAATCGGGGCCGGAACCTTAGGATTCCTCTCCAGTGTTGCCATGGATCTTGGGGTGCTTCTGAGTCTCCCCAGGGGAGTCAGGTCTCGTCTCGAGTGGGGGCATGCACGTGTGCTTTCCTCCCGAGCTGCAGCAGTAGTGTCACGCTTCCTGTCACGTGGATCAAGGGATCTGTGGCTTTCCCTCGAGGCTGTCCCTCGAGGCTTTCCCACGAGGCTTTCCCACAGGGCTGTGCCACGTGCCTCCTTGGTGTGAGTCGATCCTCGGCGTGAAAGACGAGCCGGTGAAGGGAAAAGAGCTTCCTCTGGAATGGACTGAGACATCTGGGGGACTCTTGGAATGGTGGCACGACCCTGGAGTTCCTCTCGCCGTTCCTGTTGAGAGGGCCTCCTCTTGAGATGCGACGGGAACGCCGGGAACTCTTTCCCGACGAAGCAGGAAAAGGATCCCTCATCTCGAGCTACGAGGCGGAAACGGGGCTCCTCTGGATGTGGGCGGGACCCTCGTGATTCCTCTCGAGTGGAGACGGCTAGGTCGGGGAACTTCTTGATTTGCACCAAGGGTGTGAAGGACCCTTTCGAAGTTCCAGAGGTGAGGTGTGATCAGCCTGGAGAGGCCTCAGCGGAAATGGGCCTCATCTCGCGTGGAGGGGAGAACCTCCTGGAATTTCTCGAGTTGCGGCAGGTCTTCTCGAGTTACGACGGGGACCTCAGGGACCCGCTCTGGTGGCCTCAGGAAAGGCCAGTCCCCATGCGAGTTGCTAGGGGACCTCTCGGGATTCCTCTCCCGTCCATACCGGGGCCTCAGTCCTTGTGTGGAGTCGGGGCCGGAACCTGAGGATTCCTCTCCAGTGTTGCCATGGATCTTGGGGTGCTTCTGAGTCTCCCCAGGGGAGTCAGGCCTCATCTCGAGTGGGGGCATGCACGTGCACTTTCCTCCCGAGCTGCAGCAGTAGTGTCACGCTTCCTGTCACGTGGATCAAGGGATCTGTGGCTTTCCCTCGAGGCTGTCCCTCGAGGCTTTCCCACGAGGCTTTCCCACAGGGCTGTGCCACGTGCTACCTTGGTGTGAGTCGATCCTCGGCGTGAAAGACGAGCCGGTGAAGGGAGAAGAGGTTCCTCTGGAATGGACTGAGATATCTGGGGGACTCTTGGAATGGTGGCAAGACCCTGGAGTTCCTCTCGCCGTTCCAGTTGAGATGGTCTCCTCTTGAGTTGCGACGGGAACGCCGGGAACTCTTTCCCGACGAAGCAGGGAAAGGATCCCTCATCTCGAGCTACGAGGCGGAAATGGGTTCCTCTGGATGTGGGCGGGATCCTCGTGATTCCTCTCGAGTGGAGACGGGTATGTCGGGGAACTTCTTGATTTGCACCAAGGGTGTGAAGGACCCTTTCAAAGTTCCAGAGGTGAGGTGTGATCACCCTCGAGACGCCTCAGCGGAAATGGGCCTCATCTCGCCTGGAGGGGAGAACCTCCTGGATTTTCTCGAGTTGCGGCAGGTCTTCTCGAGTTACGACGGGGACCTCAGGGACCCGCTCTGATGGCCTCAGGAAAGCCCAGTCCCCATGCGAGTTGCTAGGGGACCTCTCGGGATTCCTCTCCCATCCATGCCGGGGCCTCAGTCCTTGTGTGGAGTCGGGGCCGGAACCTGAGGATTCCTCTCCAGTGTTGCCATGGATCTTGGGGTGCTTCTGAGTCTCCCCAGGGGAGTCAGGCCTCGTCTCGAGTGGGGGCATGCACGTGCGCTTTCCTCCCGAGCTGCAGCAGTAGTGTCACGCTTCCTGTCACGTGGATCAAGGGATCTGTGTCTTTCCCTCGAGGCTGTCCCTCGAGGCTTTCCCACGAGGCTTTCCCACAGGGCTGTGCCACGTGCCACCTTGGTGGGAGTCGATCCTCGGCGTGAAAGACGAGCCGGTGAAGGGAAAAGAGGTTCCTCTGGAATGGACTGAGACATCTGGGGGACTCTTGGAATGGTGGCACGACCCTGGAGTTCCTCTCGCCGTTCCTGTTGAGAGGGCCTCCTCTTGAGATGCGACGGGAACGCTGGGAACTCTTTCCCGACGAAGCAGGGAAAGGATCCCTCATCTCGAGCTACGAGGCGGAAACGGGGCTCCTCTGGATGTGGGCGGGACCCTCGTGATTCCTCTCGAGTGGAGACGGCTAGGTCGGGGAACTTCTTGATTTGCACCAAGGGTGTGAAGGACCCTTTCGAAGTTCCAGAGGTGAGGTGTGATCAGCCTCGAGACGCCTCAGCGGAAATGGGCCTCATCTCGCCTGGAGGGGAGAACCTCCTGGATTTTCTCGAGTTGAGGCAGGTCTTCTGGAGTTACGACGGGGACCTCAGGGACCCGCTCTGCTGGCCTCAGGAAAGGCCAGTCCCCATGCGAGTTGCTAGGGGACCTCTCGGGATTCCTCTCCCGTCCATGCCGGGGCCTCAGTCCTTGTGTGGAGTCGGGGCCGGAACCTAAGGATTCCTCTCCAGTGTTGCCATGGATCTTGGGGTGCTTCTGAGTCTCCCCAGGGGAGTCAGGCCTCGTCTCGAGTGGGGGCATGCACGTGCGCTTACCTCCCGAGCTGCAGCAGTAGTGTCACGCTTCCTGTCACGTGGATCAAGGGATCTGTGGCTTTCCCTCGAGGCTGTCCCTCGAGGCTTTCCCACGAGGCTTTCCCACAGGGCTGTGCCACGTGCCACCTTGGTGTGAGTCGATCCTCGGCGTGAAAGACGAGCCGGTGAAGGGAAAATAGGTTCCTCTGGAATGGACTGAGACATCTGGGGGACTCTTGGAATGGTGGCACGACCCTGGAGTTCCTCTCGCCGTTCCTGTTGAGAGGGCCTCCTCTTGAGATGCGACGGGAAGGCCGGGAACTCTTTCCCGACGAAGCAGGGAAAGGATCCCTCATCTAGAGCTACGAGGTGGAAACGGGGCTCCTCTGGATATGGGCGGGACCCTCGTGATTCCTCTCGAGTGGAGACGGGTATGTCGGGAAACTTCTTGATTTGCACCAAGGGTGTGAAGGACCCTTTCGAAGTTCCAGAGGTGAGGTGTGATCAGCCTCGAGACGCCTCAGCGGAAATGGGCCTCATCTCGCCTGGAGGGGAGAACCTCCTGGATTTTCTCGAGTTGCGGTAGGTCTTCTCGAGTTACGACGGGGACCTCAGGGACCCGCTCTGGTGGCCTCAGGAAAGGCCAGTCCCCATGCGAGTTGCTAGGGGACCTCTCGGGATTCCTCTCCCGTCCATGCCGGGGCCTCAGTCCTTGTGTGGAGTCGGGGCCGGAACCTGAGGATTCCTCTCCAGTGTTGCCATGGATCTTGGGGTGCTTCTGAGTCTCCCCAGGGGAGTCAGGCCTCGTCTCGAGTGGGGGCATGCACGTGCGCTTTCCTCCCGAGCTGCAGCAGTAGTGTCACGCTTCCTGTCACGTGGATCAAGGGATCTGTGGCTTTCCCTCGAGGCTGTCCCTCGAGGCTTTCCCAAGAGGCTTTCCCACAGGGCTGTGCCACGTGCCACCTTGGTGTGAGTCGATCCTCGGCGTGAAAGACGAGCCGGTGAAGGGAAAAGAGGTTCCTCTGGAATGGACTGAGACATCTGGGGGACTCTTGGAATGGTGGCACGACCCTGGAGTTCCTCTCGCCGTTCCTGTTGAGAGGGCCTCCTCTTGAGATGCGACGGGAACGCCGGGAACTCTTTCCCGACGAAGCAGGGAAAGGATCCCTCATCTCGAGCTACGAGGCGGAAACGGGGCTCCTCTGGATGTGGGCGGGACGCTCGTGATTCCTCTCGAGTGGAGACGGCTAGGTCGGGGAACTTCTTGATTTGCACCAAGGGTGTGAAGGACCCTTTCGAAGTTCCAGAGGTGAGGTGTGATCAGCCTCGAGACGCCTCAGCGTAAATGGGCCTCATCTCGCCTGGAGGGGAGAACCTCCTGGATTTTCTCGAGTTGCGGCAGGTCTTCTCGAGTTACGACGGGGACCTCAGGGACCCGCTCTGGTGGCCTCAGGAAAGGCCAGTCCCCATGCGAGTTGCTAGGGGACCTCTCGGGATTCCTCTCCCGTCCATGCCGGGGCCTCAGTCCTTGTGTGGAGTCGGGGCCGGAACCTGAGGATTCCTCTCCAGTGTTGCCATGGATCTTGGGGTGCTTCTGAGTCTCCCCAGGGGAGTCAGGCCTCGTCTCGAGTGGGGGCATGCACGTGCGCTTTCCTCCCGACCTGCAGCAGTAGTGTCACGCTTCCTGTCACGTGGATCAAGGGATCTGTGGCTTTCCCTCGAGGCTGTCCCTCGAGGCTTTCCCACGAGGCTTTCCCACAGGGCTGTGCCACGTGCCACCTTGGTGTGAGTCGATCCTCGGCGTGAAAGACGAACCGGTGAAGGGAAAAGAGGTTCCTCTGGAATGGACTGAGACATCTGGGGGACTCTTGGAATGGTGGCACGACCCTGGAGTTCCTCTCGCCGTTCCTGTTGAGAGGGCCTCCTCTTGAGATGCGACGGGAACGCCGGGAACTCTTTCCCGACGAAGCAGGGAAAGGATCCCTCATCTCGAGCTACGAGGCGGAAACGGGGCTCCTCTGGATGTGGGCGGGACCCTCGTGATTCCTCTCGAGTGGAGACGGCTAGGTCGGGGAACTTCTTGATTTGCACCAAGGTTGTGAAGGACCCTTTCGAAGTTCCAGAGGTGAGGTGTGATCAGCCTCGAGACACCTCAGCGGAAATGGGCCTCATCTCGCCTGGAGGGGAGAACCTCCTGGATTTTCTCGAGTTCAGGCAGGTCTTCTGTAGTTACGACGGTGACCTCCGGGACCCGCTCTGCTGGCCTCAGGAAAGGCCAGTCCCCATGCGAGTTGCTAGGGGACCTCTCGGGATTCCTCTCCCGTCCATGCCGGGGCCTCAGTCCTTGTGTGGAGTCGGGGCCGGAACCTGAGGATTCCTCTCCAGTGTTGCCATGGATCTTGGGGTGCTTCTGAGTCTCCCCAGGGGAGTCAGGCCTCGTCTCGAGTGGGGGCATGCACGTGCGCTTTCCTCCCGAGCTGCAGCAGTAGTGTCACGCTTCCTGTCACGTGGATCAAGGGATCTGTGGCTTTCCCTCGAGGCTGTCCCTCGAGGCTTTCCCACAGGGCTGTGCCACGTGCCACCTTGGTGTGAGTCGATCCTCGGCGTGAAAGACGAGCCGGTGAAGGGAAAAGAGGTTCCTCTGGAATGGACTGAGACATCTGGGGGACTCTTGGAATGGTGGCACGACCCTGGAGTTCCTCTCGCCGTTCCTGTTGAGAGGGCCTCCTCTTGAGATGCGATGGGAAGGCCGGGAACTCTTTCCCGACGAAGCAGGGAAAGGATCCCTCATCTCGAGCTACGAGGCGGAAACGGGGCTCCTCTGGATGTGGGCGGGACCCTCGTGATTCCTCTCGAGTGGAGACGGCTAGGTCGGGGAACTTCTTGATTTGCACCAAGGGTGTGAAGGACCCTTTCGAAGTTCCAGAGGTGAGGTGTGATCAGCCTCGAGACGCCTCAGCGGAAATGGGCCTCATCTCGCCTGGAGGGGAGAACCTCCTGGATTTTCTCGAGTTGCGGTAGGTCTTCTCGAGTTACGACGGGGACCTCAGGGACCCGCTCTGGTGGCCTCAGGAAAGGCCAGTCCCCATACGAGTTGCTAGGGGACCTCTCGGGATTCCTCTCCCGTCCATGCCGGGGCCTCAGTCCTTGTGTGGAGTCGGGGCCGGAACCTGAGGATTCCTCTCCAGTGTTGCCATGGATCTTGGGGTGCTTCTGAGTCTCCCCAGGGGAGTCAGGCCTCGTCTCGAGTGGGGGCATGCACGTGCGCTTTCCTCCCGAGCTGCAGCAGTAGTGTCACGCTTCCTGTCACGTGGATCAAGGGATCTGTGGCTTTCCCTCGAGGCTGTCCCTCGAGGCTTTCCCACGAGGCTTTCCCACAGGGCTGTGCCACGTGCCACCTTGGTGTGAGTCGATCCTCGGCGTGAAAGACGAGCCGGTGAAGGGAAAAGAGGTTCCTCTGGAATGGACTGAGACATCTGGGGGACTCTTGGAATGGTGGCACGACCCTGGAGTTCCTCTCGCCGTTCCTGTTGAGAGGGCCTCCTCTTGAGATGCGACGGGAACGCCGGGAACTCTTTCCCGACGAAGCAGGGAAAGGATCCCTCATCTCGAGCTACGAGGCGGAAACGGGGCTCCTCTGGATGTGGGCGGGACGCTCGTGATTCCTCTCGAGTGGAGACGGCTAGGTCGGGGAACTTCTTGATTTGCACCAAGGGTGTGAAGGACCCTTTCGAAGTTCCAGAGGTGAGGTGTGATCAGCCTCGAGACGCCTCAGCGGAAATGGGACTCATCTCGCCTGGAGGGGAGAACCTCCTGGATTTTCTCGAGTTGCGGTAGGTCTTCTCGAGTTACGACGGGGACCTCAGGGACCCGCTCTGGTGGCCTCAGGAAAGGCCAGTCCCCATGCGAGTTGCTAGGGGACCTCTCGGGATTCCTCTCCCGTCCATGCCGGGGCCTCAGTCCTTGTGTGGAGTCGGGGCCGGAACCTGAGGATTCCTCTCCAGTGTTGCCATGGATCTTGGGGTGCTTCTGAGTCTCCCCAGGGGAGTCAGGCCTCGTCTCGAGTGGGGGCATGCACGTGCGCTTTCCTCCCGAGCTGCAGCAGTAGTGTCACGCTTCCTGTCACGTGGATCAAGGGATCTGTGGCTTTCCCTCGAGGCTGTCCCTCGAGGCTTTCCCACGAGGCTTTCCCACAGGGCTGTGCCACGTGCCACCTTGTTTTGAGTCGATCCTCGGCGTGAAAGACGAACCGGTGAAGGGAAAAGAGGTTCCTCTGGAATGGACTGAGACATCTGGGGGACTCTTGGAATGGTGGCACGACCCTGGAGTTCCTCTCGCCGTTCCTGTTGAGAGGGCCTCCTCTTGAGATGCGACGGGAACGCCGGGAACTCTTTCCCGACGAAGCAGGGAAAGGATCCCTCATCTCGAGCTACGAGGCGGAAACGGGGCTCCTCTGGATGTGGGCGGGACCCTCGTGATTCCTCTCGAGTGGAGACGGGTAGGTCGGGGAACTTCTTGATTTGCACCAAGGTTGTGAAGGACCCTTTCGAAGTTCCAGAGGTGAGGTGTGATCAGCCTCGAGACACCTCAGCGGAAATGGGCCTCATCTCGCCTGGAGGGGAGAACCTCCTGGATTTTCTCGAGTTGAGGCAGGTCTTCTGGAGTTACGACGGGGACCTCAGGGACCCGCTCTGGTGGCCTCAGGAAAGGCCAGTCCCCATGCGAGTTGCTAGGGGACCTCTCGGGATTCCTCTCCCGTCCATGCCGGGGCCTCAGTCCTTGTGTGGAGTCGGGGCCGGAACCTGAGGATTCCTCTCCAGTGTTGCCATGGATCTTGCGGTGCTTCTGAGTCTCCCCAGGGGAGTCAGGCCTCGTCTCGAGTGGGGGCATGCACGTGCGCTTTCCTCCCGAGCTGCAGCAGTAGTGTCACGCTTCCTGTCACGTGGATCAAGGGATCTGTGGCTTTCCCTCGAGGCTGTCACTCGAGGCTTTCCCACAGGGCTGTGCCACGTGCCACCTTGGTGTGAGTCGATCCTCGGCGTGAAAGACGAGCCAGTGAAGGGAAAAGAGGTTCCTCTGGAATGGACTGAGACATCTGGGGGACTCTTGGAATGGTGGCACGACCCTGGAGTTCCTCTCGCCGTTCCTGTTGAGAGGGCCTCCTCTTGAGATGCGACGGGAACGCCGGGAACTCTTTCCCGACGAAGCAGGGAAAGGATCCCTCATCTCGAGCTACGAGGCGGAAACGGGGCTCCTCTGGATGTGGGCGGGACGCTCGTGATTCCTCTCGAGTGGAGACGGCTAGGTCGGGGAACTTCTTGATTTGCACCAAGGGTGTGAAGGACCCTTTCGAAGTTCCAGAGGTGAGGTGTGATCAGCCTCGAGACGCCTCAGCGTAAATGGGCCTCATCTCGCCTGGAGGGGAGAACCTCCTGGATTTTCTCGAGTTGCGGCAGGTCTTCTCGAGTTACGACGGGGACCTCAGGGACCCGCTCTGGTGGCCTCAGGAAAGGCCAGTCCCCATGCGAGTTGCTAGGGGACCTCTCGGGATTCCTCTCCCGTCCATGCCGGGGCCTCAGTCCTTGTGTGGAGTCGGGGCCGGAACCTGAGGATTCCTCTCCAGTGTTGCCATGGATCTTGGGGTGCTTCTGAGTCTCCCCAGGGGAGTCAGGCCTCGTCTCGAGTGGGGGCATGCACGTGCGCTTTCCTCCCGACCTGCAGCAGTAGTGTCACGCTTCCTGTCACGTGGATCAAGGGATCTGTGGCTTTCCCTCGAGGCTGTCCCTCGAGGCTTTCCCACGAGGCTTTCCCACAGGGCTGTGCCACGTGCCACCTTGGTGTGAGTCGATCCTCGGCGTGAAAGACGAACCGGTGAAGGGAAAAGAGGTTCCTCTGGAATGGACTGAGACATCTGGGGGACTCTTGGAATGGTGGCACGACCCTGGAGTTCCTCTCGCCGTTCCTGTTGAGAGGGCCTCCTCTTGAGATGCGACGGGAACGCCGGGAACTCTTTCCCGACGAAGCAGGGAAAGGATCCCTCATCTCGAGCTACGAGGCGGAAACGGGGCTCCTCTGGATGTGGGCGGGACCCTCGTGATTCCTCTCGAGTGGAGACGGCTAGGTCGGGGAACTTCTTGATTTGCACCAAGGTTGTGAAGGACCCTTTCGAAGTTCCAGAGGTGAGGTGTGATCAGCCTCGAGACACCTCAGCGGAAATGGGCCTCATCTCGCCTGGAGGGGAGAACCTCCTGGATTTTCTCGAGTTCAGGCAGGTCTTCTGTAGTTACGACGGTGACCTCCGGGACCCGCTCTGCTGGCCTCAGGAAAGGCCAGTCCCCATGCGAGTTGCTAGGGGACCTCTCGGGATTCCTCTCCCGTCCATGCCGGGGCCTCAGTCCTTGTGTGGAGTCGGGGCCGGAACCTGAGGATTCCTCTCCAGTGTTGCCATGGATCTTGGGGTGCTTCTGAGTCTCCCCAGGGGAGTCAGGCCTGGTCTCGAGTGGGGGCATGCACGTGCGCTTTCCTCCCGAGCTGCAGCAGTAGTGTCACGCTTCCTGTCACGTGGATCAAGGGATCTGTGGCTTTCCCTCGAGGGTGTCCCTCGAGGCTTTCCCACAGGGCTGTGCCACGTGCCACCTTGGTGTGAGTCGATCCTCGGCGTGAAAGACGAGCCGGTGAAGGGAAAAGAGGTTCCTCTGGAATGGACTGAGACATCTGGGGGACTCTTGGAATGGTGGCACGACCCTGGAGTTCCTCTCGCCGTTCCTGTTGAGAGGGCCTCCTCTTGAGATGCGATGGGAAGGACGGGAACTCTTTCCCGACGAAGCAGGGAAAGGATCCCTCATCTCGAGCTACGAGGCGGAAACGGGGCTCCTCTGGATGTGGGCGTGACCCTCGTGATTCCTCTCGAGTGGAGACGGCTAGGTCGGGGAACTTCTTGATTTGCACCAAGGGTGTGAAGGACCCTTTCGAAGTTCCAGAGGTGAGGTGTGATCAGCCTCGAGACGCCTCAGCGGAAATGGGCCTCATCTCGCGTGGAGGGGAGAACCTCCTGGATTTTCTCGAGTTGCGGTAGGTCTTCTCGAGTTACGACGGGGACCTCAGGGACCCGCTCTGGTGGCCTCAGGAAAGGCCAGTCCCCATACGAGTTGCTAGGGGACCTCTCGGGATTCCTCTCCCGTCCATGCCGGGGCCTCAGTCCTTGTGTGGAGTCGGGGCCGGAACCTGAGGATTCCTCTCCAGTGTTGCCATGGATCTTGGGGTGCTTCTGAGTCTCCCCAGGGGAGTCAGGCCTCGTCTCGAGTGGGGGCATGCACGTGCGCTTTCCTCCCGAGCTGCAGCAGTAGTGTCACGCTTCCTGTCACGTGGATCAAGGGATCTGTGGCTTTCCCTCGAGGCTGTCCCTCGAGGCTTTCCCACGAGGCTTTCCCACAGGGCTGTGCCACGTGCCACCTTGGTGTGAGTTGATCCTCGGCGTGAAAGACGAGCCGGTGAAGGGAAAAGAGGTTCCTCTGGAATGGACTGAGACATCTGGGGGACTCTTGGAATGGTGGCACGACCCTGGAGTTCCTCTCGCCGTTCCTGTTGAGAGGGCCTCCTCTTGAGATGCGACGGGAACGCCGGGAACTCTTTCCCGACGAAGCAGGGAAAGGATCCCTCATCTCGAGCTACGAGGCGGAAACGGGGCTCCTCTGGATGTGGGCGGGACGCTCGTGATTCCTCTCGAGTGGAGACGGCTAGGTCGGGGAACTTCTTGATTTGCACCAAGGGTGTGAAGGACCCTTTCGAAGTTCCAGAGGTGAGGTGTGATCAGCCTCGAGACGCCTCAGCGGAAATGGGCCTCATCTCGCCTGGAGGGGAGAACCTCCTGGATTTTCTCGAGTTGTGGCAGGTCTTCTCGAGTTACGACGGGGACCTCAGGGACCCGCTCTGGTGGCCTCAGGAAAGGCCAGTCCCCATGCGAGTTGCTAGGGGACCTCTCAGGATTCCTCTCCCGTCCATGCCGGGGCCTCAGTCCTTGTGTGGAGTCGGGGCCGGAACCTGAGGATTCCTCTCCAGTGTTGCCATGGATCTTGGGGTGCTTCTGAGTCTCCCCAGGGGAGTCAGGCCTCGTCTCGAGTGGGGGCATGCACGTGCGCTTTCCTCCCGACCTGCAGCAGTAGTGTCACGCTTCCTGTCACGTGGATCAAGGGATCTGTGGCTTTCCCTCGAGGCTGTGCCACGAGGCTTTCCCACGAGGCTTTCCCACAGGGCTGTGCCACGTGCCACCTTGGTGTGAGTCGATCCTCGGCGTGAAAGACGAGCCAGTGAAGGGAAAAGAGGTTCCTCTGGAATGGACTGAGACATCTGGGGGACTCTTGGAATGGTGGCACGACCCTGGAGTTCCTCTCGCCGTTCCTGTTGAGAGGGCCTCCTCTTGAGATGCGACGGGAACGCCGGGAACTCTTTCCCGACGAAGCAGGGAAAGGATCCCTCATCTCGAGCTACGAGGCGGAAACGGGGCTCCTCTGGATGTGGGCGGGACCCTCGTGATTCCTCTCGAGTGGAGACGGGTATGTCGGGGAACTTCTTGATTTGCACCAAGGGTGTGAAGGACCCTGTCGAATTTCCAGAGGTGAGGTGTGATCAGCCTCGAGACGCCTCAGCGGAAATGGGCCTCATCTCGCCTGGAGGGGAGAACCTCCTGGATTTTCTCGAGTTGCGGCAGGTCTTCTCGAGTTACGACGGGGACCTCAGGGACCCGCTCTGGTGGCCTCAGGAAAGGCCAGTCCCCATGCGAGTTGCTAGGGGACCTCTCGGGATTTCTCTCCCATCCATGCCGGTGCCTCAGTCCTTGTGTGGAGTCGGGGCCGGAACCTGAGGATTCCTCTCCAGTGTTTCCATGGATCTTGGGGTGCTTCTGAGTCTCCCCAGGGGAGTCAGGTCTCGTCTCGAGTGGGGGCATGCACGTGCGCTTTCCTCCCGAGCTGCAGCAGTAGTGTCACGCTTCCTGTCACGTGGATCACGGGATCTGTGGCTTTCCCTCGAGGCTGTCCCTCGAGGCTTTCCCACGAGGCTTTCCCACAGGGCTGTGCCACGTGCCACCTTGGTGTGAGTCGATCCTCGGCGTGAAAGACGAGCCGGTGAAGGGAAAAGAGGTTCCTCTGGAATGGACTGAGACATCTGGGGGACTCTTGGAATGGTGGCACGACCCTGGAGTTCCTCTCGCCGTTCCTGTTGAGAGGGCCTCCTCTTGAGATGCGACGGGAACGCCGGGAACTCTTTCCCGACGAAGCAGGGAAAGGATCCCTCATCTCGAGCTACGAGGCGGAAACGGGGCTCCTCTGGATGTGCGCGGGACCCTCGTAATTCCTCTCGAGTGGAGACGGCTTTGTCGGGGAACTTCTTGATTTGCACCAAGGGTGTGAAGGACCCTTTCGAAGTTCCAGAGGTGAGGTGTGATCAGCCTCGAGACGCCTCAGCGGAAATGGGCCTCATCTAGCGTGGAGGGGAGAACCTCCTGGATTTTCTCGAGTTGCGGCAGGTCTTCTCGAGTTACGACGGGGACCTCAGGGACCCGCTCTGGTGGCCTCAGGAAAGGCCAGTCCCCATGCGAGTTGCTAGGGGACCTCTCGGGATTCCTCTCCCGTCCATGCCGGGGCCTCAGTCCTTGTGTGGAGTCGGGGCCGGAACCTGAGGATTCCTCTCCAGTGTTGCCATGGATCTTGGGGTGCTTCTGAGTCTCCCCAGGGGAGTCAGGTCTCGTCTCGAGTGGGGGCATGCACGTGCGCTTTCCTCCCGTGCTGCAGCAGTAGTGTCACGCTTCCTGTCACGTGGATCAAGGGATCTGTGGCTTTCCCTCGAGGCTGTCCCTCGAGGCTTTCCCACGAGGCTTTCCCACAGGGCTGTGCCACGTGCCACCTTGGTGTGAGTCGATCCTCGGCGTGAAAGACGAGCCGGTGAAGGGAAAAGAGGTTCCTCTGGAATGGACTGAGACATCTGGGGGACTCTTGGAATGGTGGCACGACCCTGGAGTTCCTCTCGCCGTTCCTGTTGAGAGGGCCTCCTCTTGAGATGCGACGGGAACGCCGGGAACTCTTTCCCGACGAAGCAGGGAAAGGATCCCTCATCTCGAGCTACGAGGCGGAAACGGGGCTCCTCTGGATGTGGGCGGGACCCTCGTGATTCCTCTCGAGTGGAGACGGGTATGTCGGGGAACTTCTTGATTTGCACCAAGGGTGTGAAGGACCCTTTCGAAGTTCCAGAGGTGAGGTGTGATCAGCCTCGAGACGCCTCAGCGGAAATGGGCCTCATCTCGCCTGGAGGGGAGAAGCTCCTGGATTTTCTCAAGTTGCGGCAGGTCTTCTCGAGTTACGACGGGGACCTCAGGGACCCGCTCTGGTGGCCTCAGGAAAGGGCAGTCCCCATGCGAGTTGCTAGGGGACCTCTCGGAATTCCTCTCCCGTCCATGCCGGGGCCTCAGTCCTTGTGTGGAGTCGGGGCCGGAACCTGAGGATTCCTCTCCAGTGTTGCCATGGATCTTGGGGTGCTTCTGAGTCTCCCCAGGGGAGTCAGGCCTCGTCTCGAGTGGGGGCATGCACGTGCGCTTTCCTCCCGAGCTGCAGCAGTAGTGTCACGCTTCCTGTCACGTGGATCAAGGGATCTGTGGCTTTCCCTCGAGGCTGTCCCTCGAGGCTTTCCCACGAGGCTTTCCCACAGGGCTGTGCCACGTGCCACCTTGGTGTGAGTCGATCCTCGGCGTGAAAGGCGAGCCGGTGAAGGGAAAAGAGGTTCCTCTGGAATGGACTGAGACATCTGGGGGACTCTTGGAATGGTGGCACGACCCTGGAGTTCCTCTCGCCGTTCCTGTTGAGAGGGCCTCCTCTTGAGATGCGACGGGAACGCCGGGAACTCTTTCCCGACGAAGCAGGGAAAGGATCCCTCATCTCGAGCTACGAGGCGGCAACGGGGCTCCTCTGGATGTGGGCGGGACCCTCGTGATTCCTGTCGAGTGGAGACGGGTATGTCGGGGAACTTCTTGATTTGCACCAAGGGTGTGAAGGACCCTTTCGAAGTTCCAGAGGTGAGGTGTGATCAGCCTCGAGACGCCTCAGCGGAAATGGGCCTCATCTCGCCTGGAGGGGAGAACCTCCTGGATTTTCTCGAGTTGCGGCAGGTCTTCTCGAGTTACGACGGGGACCTCAGGGACCCGCTCTGGTGGCCTCAGGAAAGGCCAGTCCCCATGCGAGTTGCTAGGGGACCTCTCGGGATTCCTCTCCCGTCCATGCAAGGGCCTCAGTCCTTGTGTGGAGTCGGGGCCGGAACCTGAGGATTCCTCTCCAGTGTTGCCATGGATCTTGGGGTGCTTCTGAGTCTCCCCAGGGGAGTCAGGCCTCGTCTCGAGTGGGGGCATGCACGTGCGCTTTCCTCCCGAGCTGCAGCAGTAGTGTCACGCTTCCTGTCACGTGGATCAAGGGATCTGTGGCTTTCCCTCGAGGCTGTCCCTCGAGGCTTTCCCACGAGGCTTTCCCACAGGGCTGTGCCACGTGCCACCTTGGTGTGAGTCGATCCTCGGCGTGAAAGGAGAGCCGGTGAAGGGAAAAGAGGTTCCTCTGGAATGGACTGAGACATCTGGGGGACTCTTGGAATGGTGGGACGACCCTGGAGTTCCTCTCGCCGTTCCTGTTGAGAGGGCCACCTCTTGAGATGCGACGGGAACGCCGGGAACTCTTTCCCGACGAAGCAGGGAAAGGATCCCTTATCTCGAGCTACGAGGCGGAAACGGGGCTCCTCTGGATGTGGGCGGGACCCTCGTGATTCCTCTCGAGTGGAGACGGGTATGTCGGGGAACTTCTTGATTTGCACCAAGGGTGTGAAGGACCCATTCAAAGTTCCAGAGGTGAGGTGTGATCAGCCTCGAGACGCCTCAGCGGAAATGGGCCTCATCTCGCCTGGAGGGGAGAACCTCCTGGATTTTCTCGAGTTGCGGCAGGTCTTCTCGAGTTACGACGGGGACCTCAGGGACCCGCTCTGTTGGCCTCAGAAAAGGCCAGTCCCCATGCGAGTTGCTAGAGGACCTCTCGGGATACCTCTCCCGTCCATGCCGGGCCCTCAGTCCTTGTGTGGAGTCGGGGTCGGAACCTGAGGATTCCTCTCCAGTGTTGCCATGGACTTGGGGTGCTTCTGAGTCTCCCCAGGGGAGTCAGGCCTCGTCTCGAGTGGGGGCATGCACGTGCGCTTTCCTCCCGAGCTCCAGCAGTAGTGTCATGCTTCCTGTCACGTGGATCAAGGGATCTGTGGCTTTCCCTCGAGGCTGTCCCTCGAGGCTTTCCCACGAGGCTTTCCCACAGGGCTGTGCCACGTGCCACCTTGGTGTGAGTCGATCCTCGGCGTGAAAGACGAGCCGGTGAAGGGAAAAGAGGTTCCTCTGGAATGGACTGAGACATCTGGGGGACTCTTGGAATGGTGGCACGACCCTGGAGTTCCTCTCGCCGTTCCTGTTGAGAGGGCCTCCTCTTCACATGCGACGGGAACGCCGGGAACTCTTTCCCGACGAAGCAGGGAAAGATTCCCTCATCTCGAGCTACGAGGCGGAAACGGGGCTCCTCTGGATGTGGGCGGGACCCTCGTGATTCCTCTCGAGAGGAGACGGCTAGGTCGGGAAACTTCTTGATTTGCACCAAGGGTGTGAAGGAGCCTTTCGAAGTTCCAGAGGTGAGGTGTGATCAGCCTCGAGACGCCTCAGCGGAAATGGGCCTCATCTCGCCTGGAGGGGAGAACCTCCTGGATTTTCTCGAGTGGCGGCAAGTCTTCTCAAGTTACGACGGGGACCTAAGGACCCGCTCTGGTGGCCTCACGAAAGGCCAGTCCCCATGCGAGTTGCTAGGGGACCTCTCGGGATTCCTCTCCCGTCGATGCCGGGGCTTCAGTCCTTGTGTGGAGTCAGGGCCGGAACCTGAGGATTCCTCTCCAGTGTGGCCATGGATCTTGGGGTGCTTCTGAGTCTCCCCAGGGGAGTCAGGCCTCGTCTCGAGTGGGGGCATGCACGTGCGCTTTCCTCCCGAGCTGCAGCAGTAGTGTCACGCTTCCTGTCACGTGGATCAAGGGATCTGTGGCTTTCCCTCGAGGCTGTCCCTCGAGGCTTTCCCACGAGGCTTTCCCACAGGGCTGTGCCACGTGCCACCTTGGTGGGAGTCGATCCTCGGCGTGAAAGGCGAGCCGGTGAAGGGAAAAGAGGTTCCTCTGGAATGGACTGAGACATCTGGGGGACTCTTGGAATGGTGGCACGACCCTGGAGTTCCTCTCGCCGTTCCTGTTGAGAGGGCCTCCTCTTGAGATGCGACGGGAACGCCGGGAACTCTTTCCCGACGAAGCAGGGAAAGGATCCCTCATCTCGAGCTACGAGGCGGAAACGGGGTTCCTCTGGATGTGGGCGGGACCCTCGTGATTCCTCTCGAGTGGAGACGGGTATGTCGGGGAACTTCTTGATTTGCACCAAGGGTGTGAAGGACCCTTTCGAAGTTCCAGAGGTGAGGTGTGATCAGCCTCGAGACGCCTCAGCGGAAATGGGCCTCATCTCGCCTGGAGGGGAGAACCTCCTGGATTTTCTCGAGTTGCGGCAGGTCTTCTCGAGTTACGACGGGGACCTCAGGGACCCGCTCTGGTGGCCTCAGGAAAGGCCCGTCCCCATGCGAGTTGCTAGGGGACCTCTCGGGATTCCTCTCCCGTCCATGCCGGGGCCTCAGTCCTTGTGTGGAGTCGGGGCCGGAACCTGAGGATTCCTCTCCAGTGTTGCCATGGATCTTGGGGTGCTTCTGAGTCTCCCCAGGGGAGTCAGGCCTCGTCTCGAGTGGGGGCATGCACGTGCGCTTTCCTCCCGAGCTGCAGCAGTAGTGTCACGCTTCCTGTCACGTGGATCAAGGGATCTGTGGCTTTCCCTCGAGGCTGTCCCTCGAGGCTTTCCCACGAGGCTTTCCCACAGGGCTGTGCCACGTGCCACCTTGGTGTGAGTCGATCCTCGGCGTGAAAGACGAGCCGGTGAAGGGAAAAGAGGTTCCTCTGGAATGGACTGAGACATCTGGGGCACTCTTGGAATGGTGGCACGACCCTGGAGTTCCTCTCGCCGTTCCTGTTGAGAGGGCCTCCTCTTGAGATGCGACGGGAATGCCGGGAACTCTTTCCCGACGAAGCAGGGAAAGGATCCCTTATCTCGAGCTACGAGGCGGAAACGGGGCTCCTCTGGATGTGGGCGGGACCCTCGTGATTCCTATCGAGTGGAGACGGGTATGTCGGGGAACTTCTTGATTTGCACCAAGGGTGTGAAGGACCCTTTCAAAGTTCCAGAGGGGAGGTGTGATCATCCTCTACACGCCTCAGCGGAAATGGGCCTCATCTCGCCCGGAGGGGCAACCTCCTGGATTTTCTCGAGTTGCGGCAGGTCTTCTCGAGTTACGACGGGGACCTCAGGGACCCGCTCTGGTGGCCTCAGAAAAGGCCAGTCCCCATGCGAGTTGCTAGGGGACCTCTCTTCATTCCTCTCCCGTCCATGCCGGGGCCTCAGTCCTTGTGTGGAGTCGGGTCCGGAACCTGAGGATTCCTCTCCAGTGTTGCCATGGATCTTGGGGTGCTTCTGAGTCTCCCCAGTGGAGTCAGGCCTCGTCTCGAGTGGGGGCATGCACGTGCGCTTTCCTCCCGAGCTGCAGCAGTAGTGTCACGCTTCCTGTCACGTGGATCAAGGGATCTGTGGCTTTCCCTCGAGGCTGTCCCTCGAGGCTTTCCCACGAGGCTTTCCCACAGGGCTGTGCCACGTGCCACCTTGGTGTGAGTCGATCCTCGGCATGAAAGACGAGCCGGTGAAGGGAAAAGAGGTTCCTCTGGAATGGACTGAGACATCTGGGGGACGCTTGAAATGGTGGCACGACCCTGGAGTTCCTCTCGCCGTTCCTGTTGAGAGGGCCTCCTCTTGAGATGCGACGGGAACTCCAGGAACTCTTTCCCGACGAAGCAGGGAAAGGATCCCTCATCTCGAGCTACGAGGCGGAAACGGGGCTCCTCTGGAAGTGGGCGGGACCCTCGTGATTCCTCTCGAGTGGAGACGGGTATGTCGGGGAACTTCTTGATTTGCACCAAGGGTGTGAAGGACCCTTTCAAAGTTCCAGAGGGGAGGTGTGATCATCCTCGACACGCCTCAGCGGAAATGGGCCTCATCTCGCCTGGAGGGGACAACCTCCTGGATTTTCTCGAGTTGCGGCAGGTCTTCTCGAGTTACGACGGGGACCTCAGAGACCCGCTCTGGTGGCCTCAGGAAAGGCCAGTCCCCATGCGAGTTGCTAGGGGACCTCTCGGGATTCCTCTCCCGTCCATGCCGGGGCCTCAGTCCATGTGTGGAGGGGGGGCCGGAACCTGAGGATTCCTCTCCAGTGTTGCCATGGATCTTGGGGTGCTTCTGAGTCTCCCCAGGGGAGTCAGGCCTCGTCTCGAGTGGGGGCATTCACGTTCGCTTTCCTCCCGAGCTGCAGCAGTAGTGTCACGCTTCCTGTCACGTGGATCAAGGGATCTGTGGCTTTCCCTCGAGGCTGTCCCTCGAGGCTTTCCCACGAGGCTTTCCCACAGGGCTGTGCCACGTGCCACCTTGGTGTGAGTCGATCCTCGGCGTGAAAGACGAGCCGGTGAAGGGAAAAGAGGTTCCTCTGGAATGGACTGAGACATCTGGGGGACGCTTGAAATGGTGGCACGACCCTGGAGTTCCTCTCGCCGTTCCTGTTGAGAGGGCCTCTTCTTGAGATGCGACGGGAACGCCGGGAACTCTTTCCCGACGAAGCAGGGAAAGGATCCCTCATCTCGAGCTACGAGGCGGAAACGGGGCTCCTCTGGATGTGGGCGGGACCCTCGTGATTCCTCTCGAGTGGAGACGGGTATGTCGGGGAACTTCTTGATTTGCACCAAGGGTGTGAAGGACCCTTTCAAAGTTCCAGAGGGGAGGTGTGATCATCCTCGACACGCCTCAGCGGAAATGGGCCTCATCTCGCCTGGAGGGGACAACCTCCTGGATTTTCTCGAGTTGCGGCAGGTCTTCTCGAGTTACGACGGGGACTTCAGACACCCGCTCTGGTGGCCTCAGGAAAGGCCAGTCCCCATGCGAGTTGCTAGGGGACCTCTCAGGATTCCTCTCCCGTCCATGCCGGGGCCTCAGTCCTTGTGTGGAGTCGGGGCCGGAACCTGAGGATTCCTCTCCAGTGTTGCCATGGATCTTGGGGTGCTTCTGAGTCTCCCCAGGGGAGTCAGGCCTCGTCTCGAGTGGGGGCATTCACGTGCGCTTTCCTCCCGAGCTGCAGCAGTAGTGTCACGCTTCCTGTCACGTGGATCAAGGGATCTGTGGCTTTCCCTCGAGGCTGTCCCTCGAGGCTTTCCCACGAGGCTTTCCCACAGGGCTGTGCCACGTGCCACCTTGGTGTGAGTCGATCCTCGGCGTGAAAGACGAGCCGGTGAAGGGAAAAGAGGTTCCTCTGGAATGGACTGAGACATCTGGGGGACTCTTGGAATGGTGGCACGACCCTGGAGTTCCTCTCGCCGTTCCTGTTGAGAGGGCCTCCTCTTGAGATGCGACGGGAACGCCGGGAACTCTTTCCCGACGAAGCAGGGAAAGGATCCCTCATCTCGAGCTACGAGGCGGAAACGGGGCTCCTCTGGATGTGGGCGGGACCCACGTGATTCCTCTCGAGTGGAGACGGCTAGGTCGGGGAACTTCTTGATTTGCACCAAGGGTGTGAAGGACCCTTTCGAAGTTCCAGAGGTGAGGTGTGATCAGCCTCGAGACGCCTCAGCGGAAATGGGCCTCATCTCGCCTGGAGGGGAGAACCTCCTGGATTTTCTCGAGTTGCGGCAGGTCTTCTCGAGTTACGACGGGGACCTCAGGGAACCACTCTGGTGGCCTCAGGAAAGGCCAGTCCCCATGCGAGTTGCTAGGGGACCTCTCGGGATTCCTCTCCCGTCCATGCCGGGGCCTCAGTCCTTGTGTGGAGTCGGGGCCGGAACCTGAGGATTCCTCTCCAGTGTTGCCATGGATCTTGGGGTGCTTCTGAGTCTGCCCAGGGGAGTCCGGTCTCGTCTCGAGTGGGGGCATGCACGTGCGCTTTCCTCCCGAGCTGCAGCAGTAGTGTCACGCTTCCTGTCACGTGGATCAAGGGATCTGTGGCTTTCCCTCGAGGCTGTCCCTCGAGGCTTTCCCTCGAGGCTTTCCCACAGGGCTGTGCCACGTGCCACCTTGGTGTGAGTCGATCCTCGGCGTGAAAGACGAGCAGGTGAAGGGAAAAGAGGTTCCTCTGGAATGGAGTGAGACATCTGGGGGACGCTTGAAATGGTGGCACGACCCTGGAGTTCCTCTCGCCGTTCCTGTTGAGAGGGCCTCCTCTTGAGATGCGACGGGAACGCCGGGAACTCTTTCCCGACGAAGCAGGGAAAGGATCCCTCATCTCGAGCTACGAGGCGGAAACGGGGCTCCTCTGGATGTGGGCGGGACCCTCGTGATTCCTCTCGAGTGGAGACGGGTATGTCGGGGAACTTCTTGATTTGCACCAAGGGTGTGAAGGACCCTTTCAAAGTTCCAGAGGGGAGGTGTGATCATCCTCGACACGCCTCAGCGGAAATGGGCCTCATCTCGCCTGGAGGGGACAACCTCCTGGATTTTCTCGAGTTGCGGCAGGTCTTCTCGAGTTACGACGGGGACCTCAGGGACCCGCTCTGGTGGCCTCAGAAAAGGCCAGTCCCCATGCGAGTTGCTAGGGGACCTCTCTTCATTCCTCTCCCGTCCATGCCGGGGCCTCAGTCCTTGTGTGGAGTCGGGTCCGGAACCTGAGGATTCCTCTCCAGTGTTGCCATGGATCTTGGGGTGCTTCTGAGTCTCCCCAGGGGAGTCAGGCCTCGTCTCGAGTGGGGGCATGCACGTGCGCTTTCCTCCCGAGCTGCAGCAGTAGTGTCACGCTTCCTGTCACGTGGATCAAGGGATCTGTGGCTTTCCCTCGAGGCTGTCCCTCGAGGCTTTCCCACGAGGCTTTCCCACAGGGCTGTGCCACGTGCCACCTTGGTGTGAGTCGATCCTCGGCATGAAAGACGAGCCGGTGAAGGGAAAAGAGGTTCCTCTGGAATGGACTGAGACATCTGGGGGACTCTTGAAATGGTGGCACGACCCTGGAGTTCCACTCGCCGTTCCTGTTGAGAGGGCCTCCTCTTAGGATGCGACGGAAACGCCGGGAACTCTTTCCCGACGAAGCAGGGAAAGGATCCCTCATCTCGAGCTACGAGGCGGAAACGGTGCTCCTCTGGATGTGGGCGGGACCCACGTGATTCCTCTCGAGTGGAGACGGGTATGTCGGGGAACTTCTTGATTTGCACCAAGGGTGTGAAGGACCCTTTCGAAGTTCCAGAGGTGAGGTGTGATCAGCCTCTGGACGCCTCAGCGGAAATGGGCCTCATCTCGCCTGGAGGCGACAACCTCCTGGATTTTCTCGAGTTGCGGCAGGTCTTCTCGAGTTACGACGGGGACCACAGGGACCCGCTCTGGTGGCCTCGGGAAAGGCCAGTCCCCATGCGAGTTGCCTGGGGACCTCTCGGGATTCCTCTCCCGTCCATGCCGGGGCCTCAGTCCTTGTGTGTAGTCGGGGCCGGAACCTCAGGATTCCTCTCCAGTGTTGCTATGGATCTTGGGGTGCTTCTGAGTCTCCCCAAGGGAGTCACGCCTCGTCTCGAGTGGGGGCATGCACGTGCGCTTTCCTCCCGAGCTGCAGCAGTAGTGTCACGCTTCCTGTCACGTGGATCAAGGGATCTGTGGCTTTCCCTCGAGGCTGTCCCTCGAGGCTTTCCCACGAGGCTTTCCCACAGGGCTGTGCCACGTGCCACCTTGGTGTGAGTCGATCCTCGGCGTGAAAGACGAGCCGGTGAAGGGAAAAGAGGTTCCTCTGGAATGGACTGAGACATCTGGGGGACTCTTGGAATGGTGGCACGACCCTGGAGTTCCTCTCGCCGTTCCTGTTGAGAGGGCCTCCTCTTGAGATGCGACGGGAACGCCGGGAACTCTTTCCCGACGAAGCAGGGAAAGGATCCCTCATCTCGAGCTACGAGGCGGAAACGGGGCTCCTCTGGATGTGGGCGGGACCCACGTGATTCCTCTCGAGTGGAGACGGCTAGGTCGGGGAACTTCTTGATTTGCACCAAGGGTGTGAAGGACCCTTTCGAAGTTCCAGAGGTGAGGTGTGATCAGCCTCAAGACGCCTCACCGGAAATGGGCCTCATCTCGCCTGGAGGGGAGAACCTCCTGGATTTTCTTGAGTTGCGGCAGGTCTTCTCGAGTTACGACGGGGACCTCAGGGAACCACTCTGGTGGCCTCAGGAAAGGCCAGTCCCCATGCGAGTTGCTAGGGGACCTCTCGGGATTCCTCTCCCGTCCATGCCGGGGCCTCAGTCCTTGTGTGGAGTCGGGGCCGGAACCTGAGGATTCCTCTCCAGTGTTGCCATGGATCTTGGAGTGCTTCTGAGTCTCCCCAGGGGAGTCAGGCTTCGTCTCGAGTGGGGGCATGCACGTGCGCTTTCCTCCCGAACTGCAGCAGTAGTGTCACGCTTCCTGTCACGTGGATCAAGGGATCTGTGGCTTTCCCTCGAGGCTGTCCCTCGAGGCTTTCCCACGAGGCTTTCCCACAGGGCTGTGCCACGTGCCACCTTGGTGTGAGTCGATCCTCGGCGTGAAAGACGAGCCGGTGAAGGGAAAAGAGGTTCCTCTGGAAAGGACTGAGTCATCTGGGGGACGCTTGAAATGGTGGCATGACCCTGGAGTTCCTCTCGCCGTTCCTGTTGAGAGGGCCTCCTCTTGAGATGCGACGGGAACGCCGGGAACTCTTTCCCGACGAAGCAGGGAAAGGATCCCTCATCTCGAGCTACGAGGCGGAAACGGGGCTCCTCTGGATGTGGGCGGGACCCTCGTGATTCCTCTCGAGTGGAGACGGGTATGTCGGGGAACTTCTTGATTTGCACCAAGGGTGTGAAGGACCCTTTCAAAGTTCCAGAGGGGAGGTGTGATCATCCTCTACACGCCTCAGCGGAAATGGGCCTCATCTCGCCTGGAGGGGCAACCTCCTGGATTTTCTCGAGTTGCGGCAGGTCTTCTCGAGTTACGACGGGGACCTCAGGGCCCCGCTCTGGTGGCCTCAGAAAAGGCCAGTCCCCATGCGAGTTGCTAGGGGACCTCTCTTCATTCCTCTCCCGTCCATGCCGGGGCCTCAGTCCTTGTGTGGAGTCGGGGCCGGAACCTGAGGATTCCTCTCCAGTGTTGCCATGGATCTTGTGGTGCTTCTGATTCTACCCAGGGGAGTCAGGTCTCATCTCGAATGGGGGCATGCACGTGCGCTTTTCTCCCGAGCTGCAGCAGTAGTGTCACGCTTCCTGTCACGTGGATCAAGGGATCTGTGGCTTTCCCTCGAGGCTGTCCCTCGAGGCTTTCACACGAGGCTTTCCCACAGGGCTGTGCCACGTGCCAGCTTGGTGTGAGTCGATCCTCGGCGTGAAAGACGAGCCGGTGAAGGGAAAAGAGGTTCCTCTGGAATGGACTGACACATCTGGGGGACTCTTGGAATGGTGGCACGACCCTGGAGTTCCTCTCGCCGTTCGTGTTGAGAGGGCCTCCTGTTGAGATGCGACGGGAACGCCGGGAACTCTTTCCCGACGAAGCAGGGAAAGGATCCCTCATCTCGAGCTACGAGGCGGAAACGGGGCTCCTCTGGATGTGGCCGGGACCCTCGTGATTCCTCTCGAGTGGAGACGGGTATGTCGGGGACCTTCTTGATTTGCACCAAGGGTGTGAAGGACCCTTTCGAAGTTCCAGAGGTGAGGTGTGATCAGCCTCGAGACGCCTCAGCGGAAATGGGCCTCATCTCGCCTGGAGGGGAGAACCTCCTGGATTTTCTCGAGTTGCGGTAGGTCTTCTCGAGTTACGACGGGGACCTCAGGGACCCGCTCTGGTGGCCTCAGGAAAGGCCAGTCCCCATGCGAGTTGCTAGGGGACCTCTCGGGATTCCTCTCCCGTCCATGCCGGGGCCTCAGTCCTTGTGTGTAGTCGGGGCCGGAACCTGAGGATTCCTCTCCAGTGTTGCCATGGATCTTGGGGTGCTTCTGAGTCTCCCCAGGGGAGTCAGGCCTCGTCTCGAGTGGGGGCATGCACGTGCGCTTTCCTCCCGAGCTGCAGCAGTAGTGTCATGCTTTCTGTCACGTGGATCAAGGGATCTGTGGCTTTCCCTCGAGGCTGTCCCTCGAGGCTTTCCCACGAGGCTTTCCCACAGGGCTGTGCCACGTGCCACCTTGGTGTGAGTCGATCCTCGGCGTGAAAGACGAGCCGGTGAAGGGAAAAGAGGTTCCTCTGGAATGGACTGAGACATCTGGGGGACTCTTGGAATGGTGGCACGACCCTGGAGTTCCTCTCGCCGTTCCTGTTGAGAGGGCCTCCTCTTGAGATGCGACGGGAACGCCGGGAACTCTTTCCCGACGAAGCAGGGAAAGGATCCCTCATCTCGAGCTATGAGGCGGAAACGGTGCTCCTGTGGATGTGGGCGGGACCCTCGTGATTCCTCTCGAGTGGAGACGGGTATGTCGGGGAACTTCTTGATTTGCACCAAGGGTGTGAAGGACCCTTTCGAAGTTCCAGAGGTGAGGTGTGATCAGCCTCGAGACGCCTCAGCGGAAATGGGCCTCATCTCGCCTGGAGGGGAGAACCTCCTGGATTTTCTTGAGTTGCGGCAGGTCTTCTCGAGTTACGACGGGGACCACAGGGACCCGCTCTGGTGGCCTCGGGAAAGGCCAGTCCCCATGCGAGTTGCTAGGGGACCTCTCGGGATTCCTCTCCCGTCCATGCCGGGGCATCAGTCCCTATGTGGAGTCGGGGCCGGAACCTGAGGATTCCTCTCCAGTGTTGCCATGGATCTTGGGGTGCTTCTGCGTCTCCCCAGGGGAGTCAGGCCTCGTCTCGAGTGGGGCATTCACGTGCGCTTTCCTCCCGAGCTGCAGCAGTAGTGTCACGCTTCCTGTCACGTGGATCAAGGGATCTGTGGCTTTCCCTCGAGGCTGTCCCTCGAGGCTTTCCCACGAGGCTTTCCCACAGGGCTGTGCCACGTGCCACCTTGGTGTGAGTCGATCCTCGGCGTGAAAGACGAGCCGGTGAAGGGAAAAGAGGTTCCTCTGGAATGGACTGAGACATCTGGGGGACTCTTGGAATGGTGGCACGACCCTGGAGTTCCTCTCGCCGTTCGTGTTGAGAGGGCCTCCTCTTGAGATGCGACGGGAACGCCGGGAACTCTTTCCCGACGAAGCAGGGAAAGGATCCCTCATCTCGAGCTATGAGGCGGAAACGGGGCTCCTCTGGATGTGGGCGTGAACCTCGTGATTCCTCTCGAGTGGAGACGGGTATGTCGGGGAACTTCTTGATTTGCACCAAGTGTGTGAAGGACCCTATCAAAGTTCCAGAGGGGAGGTGTGATCAGCCTCGAGACGCCTCAGCGGAAATGGGCCTCATCTCGCCTGGAGGGGAGAACCTCCTGGATTTTCTCGAGTTGCGGCAGGTCTTCTCGAGTTACGACGGGGACCTCAGGGACCCGCTCTGGTGGCCACAGGAAAGGCCAGTCCCCATGCGAGTTGCTAGGGGACCTCTCGGGATTCCTCTCCCGTCCATGCCGGGGCCTCAGTCCTTGTGTGGAGTCGGGGCCGGAACCTGAGGATTCCTCTCCAGTGTTGCCATGGATCTTGGGGTGCTTCTGAGTCTCCCCAGGGGAGTCAGGCCTCGTCTCGAGTGGGGGCATTCACGTGCGCTTTCCTCCCGAGCTGCAGCAGTAGTGTCACGCTTCCTGTCACGTGGATCAAGGGATCTGTGGCTTTCCCTCGAGGCTGTCCCTCGAGGCTTTCCCACGAGGCTTTCCCACAGGGCTGTGCCACGTGCCACCTTGGTGTGAGTCGATCCTCGGCATGAAAAACGAGCCGGTGAAGGGAAAAGAGGTTCCTCTGGAATGGACTGAGACATCTGGGGGACGCTTGAAATGGTGGCACGACCCTGGAGTTCCTCTCGCCGTTCCTGTTGAGAGGGCCTCCTCTTGAGATGCGACGGGAACTCCGGGAACTCTTTCCCGACGAAACAGGGAAAGGATCCCTCATCTCGAGCTACGAGGCGGAAACGGGGCTCCTCTGGATTTGGGCGGGACCCTCGTGATTCCTCTCGAGTGGAGACGGGTATGTCGGGGAACTTCTTGATTTGCACCAAGGGTGTGAAGGACCCTTTCAAAGTTCCAGAGGGGAGGTGTGATCATCCTCGACACGCCTCAGCGGAAATGGGCCTCATCTCGCCTGGAGGGGACAACCTCCTGGATTTTCTCGAGTTGCGGCAGGTCTTCTCGAGTTACGACGGGGACCTCAGAGACCCGCTCTGGTGGCCTCAGGAAAGGCCAGTCCCCATGCGAGTTGCTAGGGGACCTCTCGGGATTCCTCTCCCGTCCATGCCGGGGCCTCAGTCCTTGTGTGGAGTCGGGGCCGGAACCTGAGGATTCCTCTCCAGTGTTGCCATGGATCTTGGGGTGCTTCTGAGTCTCCCCAGGGGAGTCAGGCCTCGTCTCGAGTGGGGGCATTCACGTGCGCTTTCCTCCCGAGCTGCAGCAGTAGTGTCACGCTTCCTGTCACGTGGATCAAGGGATCTGTGGCTTTCCCTCGAGGCTGTCCCTCGAGGCTTTCCCACGAGGCTTTCCCACAGGGCTGTGCCACGTGCCACCTTGGTGTGAGTCGATCCTCGGCGTGAAAGACGAGCCGGTGAAGGGAAAAGAGGTTCCTCTGGAATGGACTGAGACATCTGGGGGACTCTTGGAATGGTGGCACGACCCTGGAGTTCCTCTCGCCGTTCCTGTTGAGAGGGCCTCCTCTTGAGATGCGACGGGAACGCCGGGAACTCTTTCCCGACGAAGCAGGGAAAGGATCCCTCATCTCGAGCTACGAGGCGGAAACGGGGCTCCTCTGGATGTGGGCGGGACCCTCGTGATTCCTCTCGAGTGGAGACGGCTTTGTCGGGGAACTTCTTGATTTGCACCAAGGGTGTGAAGGACCCTTTCGAAGTTCCAGAGGTGAGGTGTGATCAGCCTCGAGACGCCTCAGCGGAAATGGGCCTCATCTCGCCTGGAGGGGAGAACCTCCTGGATTTTCTTGAGTTGCGGCAGGTCTTCTCGAGTTACGACGGGGACCTCAGGGAACCACTCTGGTGGCCTCAGAAAAGGCCAGTCCCCATGCGAGTTGCCTGGGGACCTCTCGGGATTCCGCTCCCGTCCATGCCGGGGCCTCAGTCCTTGTGTGGAGTCGGGGCCGGAACCTGAGGATTCCTCTCCAGTGTTGCCATGGATCTTGGGGTGCTTCTGAGTCTGCCCAGGGGAGTCAGGTCTCGTCTAGAGTGGGGGCATGCACGTGCCCTTTCCTCCCGAGCTGCAGCAGTAGTGTCACGCTTCCTGTCACGTGGATCAAGGGATCTGTGGCTTTCCCTCGAGGCTGTCCCTCGAGGCTTTCCCACGAGGCTTTCCCACAGGGCTGTGCCACGTGCCACCTTGGTGTGAGTCGATCCTCGGCGTGAAAGACGAGCCGGTGAAGGGAAAAGAGGTTCCTCTGGAATGGACTGAGACATCTGGGGGACGCTTGAAATGGTGGCACGACCCTGGAGTTCCTCTCGCCGTTCCTGTTGAGAGGGCCTCCTCTTGAGATGCGACGGGAACGCCGGGAACTCTTTCCCGACGAAGCAGGGAAAGGATCCCTCATCTCGAGCTACGAGGCGGAAACGGGGCTCCTCTGGATGTGGGCGGGACCCTCGTGATTCCTCTCGAGTGGAGACGGGTATGTCGGGGAACTTCTTGATTTGTACCAAGGGTGTGAAGGACCCTTTCAAAGTTCCAGAGGGGAGGTGTGATCATCCTCGACACGCCTCAGCGGAAATGGGCCTCATCTCGCCTGGAGGGGACAACCTCCTGGATTTTCTTGAGTTGCGGCAGGTCTTCTCGAGTTACGACGGGGACCTCAGGGACCCGCTCTGGTGGCCTCAGGAAAGGCCAGTCCCCATGCGAGTTGCTAGGGGACCTCTCGGGATTCCTCTCCCGTCCATGCCGGGGCCTCAGTCCATGTGTGGAGGGGGGGCCGGAACCTGAGGATTCCTCTCCAGTGTTGCCATGGATCTTGGGGTGCTTCTGAGTCTCCCCAGGGGAGTCAGGCCTCGTCTCGAGTGGGGGCATTCACGTGCGCTTTCCTCCCGAGCTGCAGCAGTAGTGTCACGCTTCCTGTCACGTGGATCAAGGGATCTGTGGCTTTCCCTCGAGGCTGTCCCTCGAGGCTTTCCCACGAGGCTTTCCCACAGGGCTGTGCCACGTGCCACCTTGGTGTGAGTCGATCCTCGGCATGAAAAACGAGCCGGTGAAGGGAAAAGAGGTTCCTCTGGAATGGACTGAGACATCTGGGGGACGCTTGAAATGGTGGCACGACCCTGGAGTTCCTCTCGCCGTTCCTGTTGAGAGGGCCTCTTCTTGAGATGCGACGGGAACGCCGGGAACTCTTTCCCGACGAAGCAGGGAAAGGATCCCTCATCTCGAGCTACGAGGCGGAAACGGGGCTCCTCTGGATGTGGGCGGGACCCTCGTGATTCCTCTCGAGTGGAGACGGGTATGTCGGGGAACTTCTTGATTTGCACCAAGGGTGTGAAGGACCCTTTCAAAGTTCCAGAGGGGAGGTGTGATCATCCTCGACACGCCTCAGCGGAAATGGGCCTCATCTCGCCTGGAGGGGACAACCTCCTGGATTTTCTCGAGTTGCGGCAGGTCTTCTCGAGTTACGACGGGGACCTCAGACACCCGCTCTGGTGGCCTCAGGAAAGGCCAGTCCCCATGCGAGTTGCTAGGGGACCTCTCAGGATTCCTCTCCCGTCCATGCCGGGGCCTCAGTCCTTGTGTGGAGTCGGGGCCGGAACCTGAGGATTCCTCTCCAGTGTTGCCATGGATCTTGGGGTGCTTCTGAGTCTCCCCAGGGGAGTCAGGCCTCGTCTCGAGTGGGGGCATTCACGTGCGCTTTCCTCCCGAGCTGCAGCAGTAGTGTCACGCTTCCTGTCACGTGGATCAAGGGATCTGTGGCTTTCCCTCGAGGCTGTCCCTCGAGGCTTTCCCACGAGGCTTTCCCACAGGGCTGTGCCACGTGCCACCTTGGTGTGAGTCGATCCTCGGCGTGAAAGACGAGCCGGTGAAGGGAAAAGAGGTTCCTCTGGAATGGACTGAGACATCTGGGGGACTCTTGGAATGGTGGCACGACCCTGGAGTTCCTCTCGCCGTTCCTGTTGAGAGGGCCTCCTCTTGAGATGCGACGGGAACGCCGGGAACTCTTTCCCGACGAAGCAGGGAAAGGATCCCTCATCTCGAGCTACGAGGCGGAAACGGGGCTCCTCTGGATGTGGGCGGGACCCACGTGATTCCTCTCGAGTGGAGACGGCTAGGTCGGGGAACTTCTTGATTTGCACCAAGGGTGTGAAGGACCCTTTCGAAGTTCCAGAGGTGAGGTGTGATCAGCCTCGAGACGCCTCAGCGGAAATGGGCCTCATCTCGCCTGGAGGGGAGAACCTCCTGGATTTTCTCGAGTTGCGGCAGGTCTTCTCGAGTTACGACGGGGACCTCAGGGAACCACTCTGGTGGCCTCAGGAAAGGCCAGTCCCCATGCGAGTTGCTAGGGGACCTCTCGGGATTCCTCTCCCGTCCATGCCGGGGCCTCAGTCCTTGTGTGGAGTCGGGGCCGGAACCTGAGGATTCCTCTCCAGTGTTGCCATGGATCTTGGGGTGCTTCTGAGTCTGCCCAGGGGAGTCCGGTCTCGTCTCGAGTGGGGGCATGCACGTGCGCTTTCCTCCCGAGCTGCAGCAGTAGTGTCACGCTTCCTGTCACGTGGATCAAGGGATCTGTGGCTTTCCCTCGAGGCTGTCCCTCGAGGCTTTCCCTCGAGGCTTTCCCACAGGGCTGTGCCACGTGCCACCTTGGTGTGAGTCGATCCTCGGCGTGAAAGACGAGCAGGTGAAGGGAAAAGAGGTTCCTCTGGAATGGAGTGAGACATCTGGGGGACGCTTGAAATGGTGGCACGACCCTGGAGTTCCTCTCGCCGTTCCTGTTGAGAGGGCCTCCTCTTGAGATGCGACGGGAACGCCGGGAACTCTTTCCCGACGAAGCAGGGAAAGGATCCCTCATCTCGAGCTACGAGGCGGAAACGGGGCTCCTCTGGATGTGGGCGGGACCCTCGTGATTCCTCTCGAGTGGAGACGGGTATGTCGGGGAACTTCTTGATTTGCACCAAGGGTGTGAAGGACCCTTTCAAAGTTCCAGAGGGGAGGTGTGATCATCCTCGACACGCCTCAGCGGAAATGGGCCTCATCTCGCCTGGAGGGGACAACCTCCTGGATTTTCTCGAGTTGCGGCAGGTCTTCTCGAGTTACGACGGGGACCTCAGGGACCCGCTCTGGTGGCCTCAGAAAAGGCCAGTCCCCATGCGAGTTGCTAGGGGACCTCTCTTCATTCCTCTCCCGTCCATGCCGGGGCCTCAGTCCTTGTGTGGAGTCGGGTCCGGAACCTGAGGATTCCTCTCCAGTGTTGCCATGGATCTTGGGGTGCTTCTGAGTCTCCCCAGGGGAGTCAGGCCTCGTCTCGAGTGGGGGCATGCACGTGCGCTTTCCTCCCGAGCTGCAGCAGTAGTGTCACGCTTCCTGTCACGTGGATCAAGGGATCTGTGGCTTTCCCTCGAGGCTGTCCCTCGAGGCTTTCCCACGAGGCTTTCCCACAGGGCTGTGCCACGTGCCACCTTGGTGTGAGTCGATCCTCGGCATGAAAGACGAGCCGGTGAAGGGAAAAGAGGTTCCTCTGGAATGGACTGAGACATCTGGGGGACTCTTGAAATGGTGGCACGACCCTGGAGTTCCACTCGCCGTTCCTGTTGAGAGGGCCTCCTCTTAGGATGCGACGGAAACGCCGGGAACTCTTTCCCGACGAAGCAGGGAAAGGATCCCTCATCTCGAGCTACGAGGCGGAAACGGTGCTCCTCTGGATGTGGGCGGGACCCACGTGATTCCTCTCGAGTGGAGACGGGTATGTCGGGGAACTTCTTGATTTGCACCAAGGGTGTGAAGGACCCTTTCGAAGTTCCAGAGGTGAGGTGTGATCAGCCTCTGGACGCCTCAGCGGAAATGGGCCTCATCTCGCCTGGAGGCGACAACCTCCTGGATTTTCTCGAGTTGCGGCAGGTCTTCTCGAGTTACGACGGGGACCACAGGGACCCGCTCTGGTGGCCTCGGGAAAGGCCAGTCCCCATGCGAGTTGCCTGGGGACCTCTCGGGATTCCTCTCCCGTCCATGCCGGGGCCTCAGTCCTTGTGTGTAGTCGGGGCCGGAACCTCAGGATTCCTCTCCAGTGTTGCCATGGATCTTGGGGTGCTTCTGAGTCTCCCCAAGGGAGTCACGCCTCGTCTCGAGTGGGGGCATGCACGTGCGCTTTCCTCCCGAGCTGCAGCAGTAGTGTCACGCTTCCTGTCACGTGGATCAAGGGATCTGTGGCTTTCCCTCGAGGCTGTCCCTCGAGGCTTTCCCACGAGGCTTTCCCACAGGGCTGTGCCACGTGCCACCTTGGTGTGAGTCGATCCTCGGCGTGAAAGACGAGCCGGTGAAGGGAAAAGAGGTTCCTCTGGAATGGACTGAGACATCTGGGGGACTCTTGGAATGGTGGCACGACCCTGGAGTTCCTCTCGCCGTTCCTGTTGAGAGGGCCTCCTCTTGAGATGCGACGGGAACGCCGGGAACTCTTTCCCGACGAAGCAGGGAAAGGATCCCTCATCTCGAGCTACGAGGCGGAAACGGGGCTCCTCTGGATGTGGGCGGGACCCACGTGATTCCTCTCGAGTGGAGACGGCTAGGTCGGGGAACTTCTTGATTTGCACCAAGGGTGTGAAGGACCCTTTCGAAGTTCCAGAGGTGAGGTGTGATCAGCCTCAAGACGCCTCACCGGAAATGGGCCTCATCTCGCCTGGAGGGGAGAACCTCCTGGATTTTCTTGAGTTGCGGCAGGTCTTCTCGAGTTACGACGGGGACCTCAGGGAACCACTCTGGTGGCCTCAGGAAAGGCCAGTCCCCATGCGAGTTGCTAGGGGACCTCTCGGGATTCCTCTCCCGTCCATGCCGGGGCCTCAGTCCTTGTGTGGAGTCGGGGCCGGAACCTGAGGATTCCTCTCCAGTGTTGCCATGGATCTTGGAGTGCTTCTGAGTCTCCCCAGGGGAGTCAGGCTTCGTCTCGAGTGGGGGCATGCACGTGCGCTTTCCTCCCGAACTGCAGCAGTAGTGTCACGCTTCCTGTCACGTGGATGAAGGGATCTGTGGCTTTCCCTCGAGGCTGTCCCTCGAGGCTTTCCCACGAGGCTTTCCCACAGGGCTGTGCCACGTGCCACCTTGGTGTGAGTCGATCCTCGGCGTGAAAGACGAGCCGGTGAAGGGAAAAGAGGTTCCTCTGGAAAGGACTGAGTCATCTGGGGGACGCTTGAAATGGTGGCATGACCCTGGAGTTCCTCTCGCCGTTCCTGTTGAGAGGGCCTCCTCTTGAGATGCGACGGGAACGCCGGGAACTCTTTCCCGACGAAGCAGGGAAAGGATCCCTCATCTCGAGCTACGAGGCGGAAACGGGGCTCCTCTGGATGTGGGCGGGACCCTCGTGATTCCTCTCGAGTGGAGACGGGTATGTCGGGGAACTTCTTGATTTGCACCAAGGGTGTGAAGGACCCTTTCAAAGTTCCAGAGGGGAGGTGTGATCATCCTCTACACGCCTCAGCGGAAATGGGCCTCATCTCGCCTGGAGGGGCAACCTCCTGGATTTTCTCGAGTTGCGGCAGGTCTTCTCGAGTTACGACGGGGACCTCAGGGCCCCGCTCTGGTGGCCTCAGAAAAGGCCAGTCCCCATGCGAGTTGCTAGGGGACCTCTCTTCATTCCTCTCCCGTCCATGCCGGGGCCTCAGTCCTTGTGTGGAGTCGGGGCCGGAACCTGAGGATTCCTCTCCAGTGTTGCCATGGATCTTGTGGTGCTTCTGATTCTACCCAGGGGAGTCAGGTCTCATCTCGAATGGGGGCATGCACGTGCGCTTTTCTCCCGAGCTGCAGCAGTAGTGTCACGCTTCCTGTCACGTGGATCAAGGGATCTGTGGCTTTCCCTCGAGGCTGTCCCTCGAGGCTTTCACACGAGGCTTTCCCACAGGGCTGTGCCACGTGCCAGCTTGGTGTGAGTCGATCCTCGGCGTGAAAGACGAGCCCGTGAAGGGAAAAGAGGTTCCTCTGGAATGGACTGACACATCTGGGGGACTCTTGGAATGGTGGCACGACCCTGGAGTTCCTCTCGCCGTTCGTGTTGAGAGGGCCTCCTGTTGAGGTGCGACGGGAACGCCGGGAACTCTTTCCCGACGAAGCAGGGAAAGGATCCCTCATCTCGAGCTACGAGGCGGAAACGGGGCTCCTCTGGATGTGGCCGGGACCCTCGTGATTCCTCTCGAGTGGAGACGGGTATGTCGGGGACCTTCTTGATTTGCACCAAGGGTGTGAAGGACCCTTTCGAAGTTCCAGAGGTGAGGTGTGATCAGCCTCGAGACGCCTCAGCGGAAATGGGCCTCATCTCGCCTGGAGGGGAGAACCTCCTGGATTTTCTCGAGTTGCGGTAGGTCTTCTCGAGTTACGACGGGGACCTCAGGGACCCGCTCTGGTGGCCTCAGGAAAGGCCAGTCCCCATGCGAGTTGCTAGGGGACCTCTCGGGATTCCTCTCCCGTCCATGCCGGGGCCTCAGTCCTTGTGTGTAGTCGGGGCCGGAACCTGAGGATTCCTCTCCAGTGTTGCCATGGATCTTGGGGTGCTTCTGAGTCTCCCCAGGGGAGTCAGGCCTCGTCTCGAGTGGGGGCATGCACGTGCGCTTTCCTCCCGAGCTGCAGCAGTAGTGTCATGCTTTCTGTCACGTGGATCAAGGGATCTGTGGCTTTCCCTCGAGGCTGTCCCTCGAGGCTTTCCCACGAGGCTTTCCCACAGGGCTGTGCCACGTGCCACCTTGGTGTGAGTCGATCCTCGGCGTGAAAGACGAGCCGGTGAAGGGAAAAGAGGTTCCTCTGGAATGGACTGAGACATCTGGGGGACTCTTGGAATGGTGGCACGACCCTGGAGTTCCTCTCGCCGTTCCTGTTGAGAGGGCCTCCTCTTGAGATGCGACGGGAACGCCGGGAACTCTTTCCCGACGAAGCAGGGAAAGGATCCCTCATCTCGAGCTATGAGGCGGAAACGGTGCTCCTGTGGATGTGGGCGGGACCCTCGTGATTCCTCTCGAGTGGAGACGGGTATGTCGGGGAACTTCTTGATTTGCACCAAGGGTGTGAAGGACCCTTTCGAAGTTCCAGAGGTGAGGTGTGATCAGCCTCGAGACGCCTCAGCGGAAATGGGCCTCATCTCGCCTGGAGGGGAGAACCTCCTGGATTTTCTTGAGTTGCGGCAGGTCTTCTCGAGTTACGACGGGGACCACAGGGACCCGCTCTGGTGGCCTCGGGAAAGGCCAGTCCCCATGCGAGTTGCTAGGGGACCTCTCGGGATTCCTCTCCCGTCCATGCCGGGGCATCAGTCCCTATGTGGAGTCGGGGCCGGAACCTGAGGATTCCTCTCCAGTGTTGCCATGGATCTTGGGGTGCTTCTGCGTCTCCCCAGGGGAGTCAGGCCTCGTCTCGAGTGGGGCATTCACGTGCGCTTTCCTCCCGAGCTGCAGCAGTAGTGTCACGCTTCCTGTCACGTGGATCAAGGGATCTGTGGCTTTCCCTCGAGGCTGTCCCTCGAGGCTTTCCCACGAGGCTTTCCCACAGGGCTGTGCCACGTGCCACCTTGGTGTGAGTCGATCCTCGGCGTGAAAGACGAGCCGGTGAAGGGAAAAGAGGTTCCTCTGGAATGGACTGAGACATCTGGGGGACTCTTGGAATGGTGGCACGACCCTGGAGTTCCTCTCGCCGTTCGTGTTGAGAGGGCCTCCTCTTGAGATGCGACGGGAACGCCGGGAACTCTTTCCCGACGAAGCAGGGAAAGGATCCCTCATCTCGAGCTATGAGGCGGAAACGGGGCTCCTCTGGATGTGGGCGTGAACCTCGTGATTCCTCTCGAGTGGAGACGGGTATGTCGGGGAACTTCTTGATTTGCACCAAGTGTGTGAAGGACCCTATCAAAGTTCCAGAGGGGAGGTGTGATCAGCCTCGAGACGCCTCAGCGGAAATGGGCCTCATCTCGCCTGGAGGGGAGAACCTCCTGGATTTTCTCGAGTTGCGGCAGGTCTTCTCGAGTTACGACGGGGACCTCAGGGACCCGCTCTGGTGGCCACAGGAAAGGCCAGTCCCCATGCGAGTTGCTAGGGGACCTCTCGGGATTCCTCTCCCGTCCATGCCGGGGCCTCAGTCCTTGTGTGGAGTCGGGGCCGGAACCTGAGGATTCCTCTCCAGTGTTGCCATGGATCTTGGGGTGCTTCTGAGTCTCCCCAGGGGAGTCAGGCCTCGTCTCGAGTGGGGGCATTCACGTGCGCTTTCCTCCCGAGCTGCAGCAGTAGTGTCACGCTTCCTGTCACGTGGATCAAGGGATCTGTGGCTTTCCCTCGAGGCTGTCCCTCGAGGCTTTCCCACGAGGCTTTCCCACAGGGCTGTGCCACGTGCCACCTTGGTGTGAGTCGATCCTCGGCATGAAAAACGAGCCGGTGAAGGGAAAAGAGGTTCCTCTGGAATGGACTGAGACATCTGGGGGACGCTTGAAATGGTGGCACGACCCTGGAGTTCCTCTCGCCGTTCCTGTTGAGAGGGCCTCCTCTTGAGATGCGACGGGAACTCCGGGAACTCTTTCCCGACGAAACAGGGAAAGGATCCCTCATCTCGAGCTACGAGGCGGAAACGGGGCTCCTCTGGATTTGGGCGGGACCCTCGTGATTCCTCTCGAGTGGAGACGGGTATGTCGGGGAACTTCTTGATTTGCACCAAGGGTGTGAAGGACCCTTTCAAAGTTCCAGAGGGGAGGTGTGATCATCCTCGACACGCCTCAGCGGAAATGGGCCTCATCTCGCCTGGAGGGGACAACCTCCTGGATTTTCTCGAGTTGCGGCAGGTCTTCTCGAGTTACGACGGGGACCTCAGAGACCCGCTCTGGTGGCCTCAGGAAAGGCCAGTCCCCATGCGAGTTGCTAGGGGACCTCTCGGGATTCCTCTCCCGTCCATGCCGGGGCCTCAGTCCTTGTGTGGAGTCGGGGCCGGAACCTGAGGATTCCTCTCCAGTGTTGCCATGGATCTTGGGGTGCTTCTGAGTCTCCCCAGGGGAGTCAGGCCTCGTCTCGAGTGGGGGCATTCACGTGCGCTTTCCTCCCGAGCTGCAGCAGTAGTGTCACGCTTCCTGTCACGTGGATCAAGGGATCTGTGGCTTTCCCTCGAGGCTGTCCCTCGAGGCTTTCCCACGAGGCTTTCCCACAGGGCTGTGCCACGTGCCACCTTGGTGTGAGTCGATCCTCGGCGTGAAAGACGAGCCGGTGAAGGGAAAAGAGGTTCCTCTGGAATGGACTGAGACATCTGGGGGACTCTTGGAATGGTGGCACGACCCTGGAGTTCCTCTCGCCGTTCCTGTTGAGAGGGCCTCCTCTTGAGATGCGACGGGAACGCCGGGAACTCTTTCCCGACGAAGCAGGGAAAGGATCCCTCATCTCGAGCTACGAGGCGGAAACGGGGCTCCTCTGGATGTGGGCGGGACCCTCGTGATTCCTCTCGAGTGGAGACGGCTTTGTCGGGGAACTTCTTGATTTGCACCAAGGGTGTGAAGGACCCTTTCGAAGTTCCAGAGGTGAGGTGTGATCAGCCTCGAGACGCCTCAGCGGAAATGGGCCTCATCTCGCCTGGAGGGGAGAACCTCCTGGATTTTCTTGAGTTGCGGCAGGTCTTCTCGAGTTACGACGGGGACCTCAGGGAACCACTCTGGTGGCCTCAGAAAAGGCCAGTCCCCATGCGAGTTGCCTGGGGACCTCTCGGGATTCCGCTCCCGTCCATGCCGGGGCCTCAGTCCTTGTGTGGAGTCGGGGCCGGAACCTGAGGATTCCTCTCCAGTGTTGCCATGGATCTTGGGGTGCTTCTGAGTCTGCCCAGGGGAGTCAGGTCTCGTCTAGAGTGGGGGCATGCACGTGCCCTTTCCTCCCGAGCTGCAGCAGTAGTGTCACGCTTCCTGTCACGTGGATCAAGGGATCTGTGGCTTTCCCTCGAGGCTGTCCCTCGAGGCTTTCCCACGAGGCTTTCCCACAGGGCTGTGCCACGTGCCACCTTGGTGTGAGTCGATCCTCGGCGTGAAAGACGAGCCGGTGAAGGGAAAAGAGGTTCCTCTGGAATGGACTGAGACATCTGGGGGACGCTTGAAATGGTGGCACGACCCTGGAGTTCCTCTCGCCGTTCCTGTTGAGAGGGCCTCCTCTTGAGATGCGACGGGAACGCCGGGAACTCTTTCCCGACGAAGCAGGGAAAGGATCCCTCATCTCGAGCTACGAGGCGGAAACGGGGCTCCTCTGGATGTGGGCGGGACCCTCGTGATTCCTCTCGAGTGGAGACGGGTATGTCGGGGAACTTCTTGATTTGTACCAAGGGTGTGAAGGACCCTTTCAAAGTTCCAGAGGGGAGGTGTGATCATCCTCGACACGCCTCAGCGGAAATGGGCCTCATCTCGCCTGGAGGGGACAACCTCCTGGATTTTCTCGAGTTGCGGCAGGTCTTCTCGAGTTACGACGGGGACCTCAGGGACCCGCTCTGGTGGCCTCAGGAAAGGCCAGTCCCCATGCGAGTTGCTAGGGGACCTCTCGGGATTCCTCTCCCGTCCATGCCGGGGCCTCAGTCCATGTGTGGAGGGGGGGCCGGAACCTGAGGATTCCTCTCCAGTGTTGCCATGGATCTTGGGGTGCTTCTGAGTCTCCCCAGGGGAGTCAGGCCTCGTCTCGAGTGGGGGCATTCACGTGCGCTTTCCTCCCGAGCTGCAGCAGTAGTGTCACGCTTCCTGTCACGTGGATCAAGGGATCTGTGGCTTTCCCTCGAGGCTGTCCCTCGAGGCTTTCCCACGAGGCTTTCCCACAGGGCTGTGCCACGTGCCACCTTGGTGTGAGTCGATCCTCGGCATGAAAAACGAGCCGGTGAAGGGAAAAGAGTTTCCTCTGGAATGGACTGAGACATCTGGGGGACGCTTGAAATGGTGGCACGACCCTGGAGTTCCTCTCGCCGTTCCTGTTGAGAGGGCCTCCTCTTGAGATGCGACGGGAACTCCGGGAACTCTTTCCCGACGAAACAGGGAAAGGATCCCTCATCTCGAGCTACGAGGCGGAAACGGGGCTCCTCTGGATTTGGGCGGGACCCTCGTGATTCCTCTCGAGTGGAGACGGGTATGTCGGGGAACTTCTTGATTTGCACCAAGGGTGTGAAGGACCCTTTCAAAGTTCCAGAGGGGAGGTGTGATCATCCTCGACACGCCTCAGCGGAAATGGGCCTCATCTCGCCTGGAGGGGACAACCTCCTGGATTTTCTCGAGTTGCGGCAGGTCTTCTCGAGTTACGACGGGGACCTCAGAGACACGCTCTGGTGGCCTCAGGAAAGGCCAGTCCACATGCGAGTTGCTAGGGGACCTCTCGGGATTCCTCTCCCGTCCATGCCGGGGCCTCAGTCCTTGTGTGGAGTCGGGGCCGGAACCTGAGGATTCCTCTCCAGTGTTGCCATGGATCTTGGGGTGCTTCTGAGTCTCCCCAGGGGAGTCAGGCCTCGTCTCGAGTGGGGGCATTCACGTGCGCTTTCCTCCCGAGCTGCAGCAGTAGTGTCACGCTTCCTGTCACGTGGATCAAGGGATCTGTGGCTTTCCCTCGAGGCTGTCCCTCGAGGCTTTCCCACGAGGCTTTCCCACAGGGCTGTGCCACGTGCCACCATGGTGTGAGTCGATCCTCGGCGTGAAAGACGAGCCGGTGAAGGGAAAAGAGGTTCCTCTGGAATGGACTGAGACATCTGGGGGACTCTTGGAATGGTGGCACGACCCTGGAGTTCCTCTCGCCGTTCCTGTTGAGAGGGCCTCCTCTTGAGATGCGACGGGAACGCCGGGAACTCTTTCCCGACGAAGCAGGGAAAGGATCCCTCATCTCGAGCTACGAGGCGGAAACGGGGCTCCTCTGGATGTGGGCGGGACCCTCGTGATTCCTCTCGAGTGGAGACGGCTTTGTCGGGGAACTTCTTGATTTGCACCAAGGGTGTGAAGGACCCTTTCGAAGTTCCAGAGGTGAGGTGTGATCAGCCTCGAGACGCCTCAGCGGAAATGGGCCTCATCTCGCCTGGAGGGGAGAACCTCCTGGATTTTCTTGAGTTGCGGCAGGTCTTCTCGAGTTACGACGGGGACCTCAGGGAACCACTCTGGTGGCCTCAGAAAAGGCCAGTCCCCATGCGAGTTGCCTGGGGACCTCTCGGGATTCCGCTCCCGTCCATGCCGGGGCCTCAGTCCTTGTGTGGAGTCGGGGCCGGAACCTGAGGATTCCTCTCCAGTGTTGCCATGGATCTTGGGGTGCTTCTGAGTCTGCCCAGGGGAGTCAGGTCTCGTCTAGAGTGGGGGCATGCACGTGCGCTTTCCTCCCGAGCTGCAGCAGTAGTGTCACGCTTCCTGTCACGTGGATCAAGGGATCTGTGGCTTTCCCTCGAGGCTGTCCCTCGAGGCTTTCCCTCGACGCTTTCCCACAGGGCTGTGCCACGTGCCACCTTGGTGTGAGTCGATCCTCGGCGTGAAAGACGAGCCGGTGAAGGGAAAAGAGGTTCCTCTGGAATGGACTGAGACATCTGGGGGACGCTTGGAATGGTGGCACGACCCTGGAGTTCCTCTCGCCGTTCCTGTTGAGAGGGCCTCCTCTTGAGATGCGACGGGAACGCCGGGAACTCTTTCCCGACGAAGCAGGGAAAGGATCCCTCATCTCGAGCTACGAGGCGGAAACGGGGCTCCTCTGGATGTGGGCGGGACCCTCGTGATTCCTCTCGAGTGGAGACGGGTATGTCGGGGAACTTCTTGATTTGTACCAAGGGTGTGAAGGACCCTTTCAAAGTTCCAGAGGGGAGGTGTGATCATCCTCGACACGCCTCAGCGGAAATGGGCCTCATCTCGCCTGGAGGGGACAACCTCCTGGATTTTCTCGAGTTGCGGCAGGTCTTCTCGAGTTACGACGGGGACCTCAGGGACCCGCTCTGGTGGCCTCAGGAAAGGCCAGTCCCCATGCGAGTTGCTAGGGGACCTCTCGGGATTCCTCTCCCGTCCATGCCGGGGCCTCAGTCCATGTGTGGAGGGGGGGCCGGAACCTGAGGATTCCTCTCCAGTGTTGCCATGGATCTTGGGGTGCTTCTGAGTCTCCCCAGGGGAGTCAGGCCTCGTCTCGAGTGGGGGCATTCACGTGCGCTTTCCTCCCGAGCTGCAGCAGTAGTGTCACGCTTCCTGTCACGTGGATCAAGGGATCTGTGGCTTTCCCTCGAGGCTGTCCCTCGAGGCTTTCCCACGAGGCTTTCCCACAGGGCTGTGCCACGTGCCACCTTGGTGTGAGTCGATCCTCGGCATGAAAAACGAGCCGGTGAAGGGAAAAGAGGTTCCTCTGGAATGGACTGAGACATCTGGGGGACGCTTGAAATGGTGGCACGACCCTGGAGTTCCTCTCGCCGTTCCTGTTGAGAGGGCCTCCTCTTGAGATGCGACGGGAACTCCGGGAACTCTTTCCCGACGAAACAGGGAAAGGATCCCTCATCTCGAGCTACGAGGCGGAAACGGGGCTCCTCTGGATTTGGGCGGGACCCTCGTGATTCCTCTCGAGTGGAGACGGGTATGTCGGGGAACTTCTTGATTTGCACCAAGGGTGTGAAGGACCCTTTCAAAGTTCCAGAGGGGAGGTGTGATCATCCTCGACACGCCTCAGCGGAAATGGGCCTCATCTCGCCTGGAGGGGACAACCTCCTGGATTTTCTCGAGTTGCGGCAGGTCTTCTCGAGTTACGACGGGGACCTCAGAGACCCGCTCTGGTGGCCTCAGGAAAGGCCAGTCCCCATGCGAGTTGCTAGGGGACCTCTCGGGATTCCTCTCCCGTCCATGCCGGGGCCTCAGTCCTTGTGTGGAGTCGGGGCCGGAACCTGAGGATTCCTCTCCAGTGTTGCCATGGATCTTGGGGTGCTTCTGAGTCTCCCCAGGGGAGTCAGGCCTCGTCTCGAGTGGGGGCATTCACGTGCGCTTTCCTCCCGAGCTGCAGCAGTAGTGTCACGCTTCCTGTCACGTGGATCAAGGGATCTGTGGCTTTCCCTCGAGGCTGTCCCTCGAGGCTTTCCCACGAGGCTTTCCCACAGGGCTGTGCCACGTGCCACCTTGGTGTGAGTCGATCCTCGGCGTGAAAGACGAGCCGGTGAAGGGAAAAGAGGTTCCTCTGGAATGGACTGAGACATCTGGGGGACTCTTGGAATGGTGGCACGACCCTGGAGTTCCTCTCGCCGTTCCTGTTGAGAGGGCCTCCTCTTGAGATGCGACGGGAACGCCGGGAACTCTTTCCCGACGAAGCAGGGAAAGGATCCCTCATCTCGAGCTACGAGGCGGAAACGGGGCTCCTCTGGATGTGGGCGGGACCCTCGTGATTCCTCTCGAGTGGAGACGGCTTTGTCGGGGAACTTCTTGATTTGCACCAAGGGTGTGAAGGACCCTTTCGAAGTTCCAGAGGTGAGGTGTGATCAGCCTCGAGACGCCTCAGCGGAAATGGGCCTCATCTCGCCTGGAGGGGAGAACCTCCTGGATTTTCTTGAGTTGCGGCAGGTCTTCTCGAGTTACGACGGGGACCTCAGGGAACCACTCTGGTGGCCTCAGAAAAGGCCAGTCCCCATGCGAGTTGCCTGGGGACCTCTCGGGATTCCGCTCCCGTCCATGCCGGGGCCTCAGTCCTTGTGTGGAGTCGGGGCCGGAACCTGAGGATTCCTCTCCAGTGTTGCCATGGATCTTGGGGTGCTTCTGAGTCTGCCCAGGGGAGTCAGGTCTCGTCTAGAGTGGGGGCATGCACGTGCCCTTTCCTCCCGAGCTGCAGCAGTAGTGTCACGCTTCCTGTCACGTGGATCAAGGGATCTGTGGCTTTCCCTCGAGGCTGTCCCTCGAGGCTTTCCCTCGACGCTTTCCCACAGGGCTGTGCCACGTGCCACCTTGGTGTGAGTCGATCCTCGGCGTGAAAGACGAGCCGGTGAAGGGAAAAGAGGTTCCTCTGGAATGGACTGAGACATCTGGGGGACGCTTGGAATGGTGGCACGACCCTGGAGTTCCTCTCGCCGTTCCTGTTGAGAGGGCCTCCTCTTGAGATGCGACGGGAACGCCGGGAACTCTTTCCCGACGAAGCAGGGAAAGGATCCCTCATCTCGAGCTACGAGGCGGAAACGGGGCTCCTCTGGATGTGGGCGGGACCCTCGTGATTCCTCTCGAGTGGAGACGGGTATGTCGGGGAACTTCTTGATTTGTACCAAGGGTGTGAAGGACCCTTTCAAAGTTCCAGAGGGGAGGTGTGATCATCCTCGACACGCCTCAGCGGAAATGGGCCTCATCTCGCCTGGAGGGGACAACCTCCTGGATTTTCTCGAGTTGCGGCAGGTCTTCTCGAGTTACGACGGGGACCTCAGGGACCCGCTCTGGTGGCCTCAGGAAAGGCCAGTCCCCATGCGAGTTGCTAGGGGACCTCTCGGGATTCCTCTCCCGTCCATGCCGGGGCCTCAGTCCTTGTGTGGAGTCGGGGCCGGAACCTGAGGATTCCTCTCCAGTGTTGCCATGGATCTTGTGGTGCTTCTGATTCTCCCCAGGGGAGTCAGGCCTCGTCTCGAGTGGGGGCATGCACGTGCGCTTTCCTCCCGAGCTGCAGCAGTAGTGTCACGCTTCCTGTCACGTGGATCAAGGGATCTGTGTCTTTCCCTCGAGGCTGTCCCTCGAGGCTTTCCCACGAGGCTTTCCCACAGGGCTGTGCCACGTGCCACCTTGGTGTGAGTCGATCCTCGGCGTGAAAGACGAGCCGGTGAAGGGAAGAGGGGTTCCTCTGGAATGGACTGAGACATCTGGGGGACTCTTGGAATGGTGGCACGACCCTGGAGTTCCTCTCGCCGTTCCTGTTGAGAGGGCCTCCTCTTGAGATGCGACGGGAACGCCGGGAACTCTTTCCCGACGAAGCAGGGAAAGGATCCCTCATCTCGAGCTACGAGGCGGAAACGGGGCTCCTCTGGATGTGGGCGGGACCCTCGTGATTCCTCTCGAGTGGAGACGGGTATGTCGGGGAACTTCTTGATTTGCACCAAGGGTGTGAAGGACCCTTTCGAAGTTCCAGAGGTGAGGTGTGATCAGCCTCGAGACGCCTCAGCGGAAATGGGCCTCATCTCGCCTGGAGGGGAGAACCTCCTGGATTTTCTCAAGTTACGGCAGGTCTTCTCGAGTTACGACGGGGACCTCAGGGACCCGCTCTGGTGGCCTCAGGAAAGGCCAGTCCCCATGAGAGTTGCTCGGGGACCTCTCGGGATTCGTCTCCCGTCCATGCCGGGGCCTCAGTCCTTGTGTGGAGTCGGGGCCGGAACCTGAGGATTCCTCTCCAGTGTTGCCATGGATCTTGTGGTGCTTCTGATTCTCCCCAGGGGAGTCAGGTCTCATCTCGAATGGGGGCATGCACGTGCGCTTTTCTCCCGAGCTGCAGCAGTAGTGTCACGCTTCCTGTCACGTGGATCAAGGGATCTGTGGCTTTCCCTCGAGGCTGTCCCTCGAGGCTTTCCCACGAGGCTTTCCCACAGGGCTGTGCCACGTGCCACCTTGGTGTGAGTCGATCCTCGGCGTGAAAGACGAGCCGGTGAAGGGAAAAGAGGTTCCTCTGGAATGGACTGACACATCTGGGGGACTCTTGGAATGGTGGCACGACCCTGGAGTTCCTCTCGCCGTTCGTGTTGAGAGGGCCTCCTGTTGAGATGCGACGGGAACGCCGGGAACTCTTTCCCGACGAAGCAGGGAAAGGATCCCTCATCTCGAGCTACGAGGCGGAAACGGGGCTCCTCTGGATGTGGGCGGGACCCTCGTGATTCCTCTCGGGTGGAGACGGGTATGTCGGGGAACTTCTTGATTTGCACCAAGGGTGTGAAGGACCCTTTCGAAGTTCCAGAGGTGAGGTGTGATCAGCCTCGAGACGCCTCAGCGGAAATGGGCCTCATCTCGCCTGGAGGGGAGAACCTACTGGATTTTCTCGAGTTGCGGTAGGTCTTCTCGAGTTACGACGGGGACCTCAGGGACCCGCTCTGGTGGCCTCAGGAAAGGCCAGTCCCCATGCGAGTTGCTAGGGGACCTCTCGGGATTCCTCTCCCGTCCATGCCGGGGCCTCAGTCCTTGTGTGTAGTTGGGGCCGGAACCTGAGGATTCCTCTCCAGTGTTGCCATGGATCTTGGGGTGCTTCTGAGTCTCCCCAGGGGAGTCAGGCCTCGTCTCGAGTGGGGGCATGCACGTGCGCTTTCCTCCCGAGCTGCAGCAGTAGTGTCACGCTTTCTGTCACGTGGATCAAGGGATCTGTGGCTTTCCCTCGAGGCTGTCCCTCGAGGCTTTCCCACGAGGCTTTCCCACAGGGCTGTGCCACGTGCCACCTTGGTGTGAGTCGATCCTCGGCGTGAAAGACGAGCCGGTGAAGGGAAAAGAGGTTCCTCTGGAATGGACTGAGACATCTGGGGGACTCTTGGAATGGTGGCACGACCCTGGAGTTCCTCTCGCCGTTCGTGTTGAGAGGGCCTCCTCTTGAGATGCGACGGGAACGCCGGGAACTCTTTCCCGACGAAGCAGGGAAAGGATCCCTCATCTCGAGCTATGAGGCGGAAACGGTGCTCCTCTGGATGTGGGCGGGACCCTCGTGATTCCTCTCGAGTGGAGACGGGTATGTCGGGGAACTTCTTGATTTGCACCAAGGGTGTGAAGGACCCTTTAAAAGTTCCAGAGGGGAGGTGTGATCAGCCTCGAGATGCCTCAGCGGAAATGGGCCTCATCTCGCCTGGAGGGGAGAACCTCCTGGATTTTCTCGAGTTGCGGCAGGTCTTCTCGAGTTACGACGGGGACCTCAGGGACCCGCTCTGGTGGCCTCAGGAAAGGCCAGTCCCCATGCGAGTTGCTAGGGGACCTCTCGGGATTCCTCTCCCGTCCATGCCGGGGCCTCAGTCCTTGTGTGGAGTCGGGGCCGGAACCTGAGGATTCCTCTCCAGTGTTGCCATGGATCTTGGGGTGCTTCTGAGTCTCCCCAGGGGAGTCAGGCCTCGTCTCGAGTGGGGGCATTCACGTGCGCTTTCCTCCCGAGCTGCAGCAGTAGTGTCACGCTTCCTGTCACGTGGATCAAGGGATCTGTGGCTTTCCCTCGAGGCTGTCCCTCGAGGCTTTCCCACGAGGCTTTCCCACAGGGCTGTGCCACGTGCCACCTTGGTGTGAGTCGATCCTCGGCGTGAAAGACGAGCCGGTGAAGGGAAAAGAGGTTCCTCTGGAATGGACTGAGACATCTGGGGGACTCTTGGAATGGTGGCACGACCCTGGAGTTCCTCTCGCCGTTCCTGTTGAGAGGGCCTCCTCTTGAGATGCGACGGGAACGCCGGGAACTCTTTCCCGACGAAGCAGGGAAAGGATCCCTCATCTCGAGCTACGAGGCGGAAACGGGGCTCCTCTGGATGTGGGCGGGACCCTCGTGATTCCTCTCGAGTGGAGACGGCTTTGTCGGGGAACTTCTTGATTTGCACCAAGGGTGTGAAGGACCCTTTCGAAGTTCCAGAGGTGAGGTGTGATCAGCCTCGAGACGCCTCAGCGGAAATGGGCCTCATCTCGCCTGGAGGGGAGAACCTCCTGGATTTTCTTGAGTTGCGGCAGGTCTTCTCGAGTTACGACGGGGACCTCAGGGAACCACTCTGGTGGCCTCAGAAAAGGCCAGTCCCCATGCGAGTTGCCTGGGGACCTCTCGGGATTCCGCTCCCGTCCATGCCGGGGCCTCAGTCCTTGTGTGGAGTCGGGGCCGGAACCTGAGGATTCCTCTCCAGTGTTGCCATGGATCTTGGGGTGCTTCTGAGTCTGCCCAGGGGAGTCAGGTCTCGTCTAGAGTGGGGGCATGCACGTGCCCTTTCCTCCCGAGCTGCAGCAGTAGTGTCACGCTTCCTGTCACGTGGATCAAGGGATCTGTGGCTTTCCCTCGAGGCTGTCCCTCGAGGCTTTCCCTCGACGCTTTCCCACAGGGCTGTGCCACGTGCCACCTTGGTGTGAGTCGATCCTCGGCGTGAAAGACGAGCCGGTGAAGGGAAAAGAGGTTCCTCTGGAATGGACTGAGACATCTGGGGGACGCTTGGAATGGTGGCACGACCCTGGAGTTCCTCTCGCCGTTCCTGTTGAGAGGGCCTCCTCTTGAGATGCGACGGGAACGCCGGGAACTCTTTCCCGACGAAGCAGGGAAAGGATCCCTCATCTCGAGCTACGAGGCGGAAACGGGGCTCCTCTGGATGTGGGCGGGACCCTCGTGATTCCTCTCGAGTGGAGACGGGTATGTCGGGGAACTTCTTGATTTGTACCAAGGGTGTGAAGGACCCTTTCAAAGTTCCAGAGGGGCGGTGTGATCATCCTCGACACGCCTCAGCGGAAATGGGCCTCATCTCGCCTGGAGGGGACAACCTCCTGGATTTTCTCGAGTTGCGGCAGGTCTTCTCGAGTTACGACGGGGACCTCAGGGACCCGCTCTGGTGGCCTCAGGAAAGGCCAGTCCCCATGCGAGTTGCTAGGGGACCTCTCGGGATTCCTCTCCCGTCCATGCCGGGGCCTCAGTCCATGTGTGGAGGGGGGGCCGGAACCTGAGGATTCCTCTCCAGTGTTGCCATGGATCTTGTGGTGCTTCTGAGTCTCCCCAGGGGAGTCAGGCCTCGTCTCGAGTGGGGGCATTCACGTGCGCTTTCCTCCCGAGCTGCAGCAGTAGTGTCACGCTTCCTGTCACGTGGATCAAGGGATCTGTGGCTTTCCCTCGAGGCTGTCCCTCGAGGCTTTCCCACGAGGCTTTCCCACAGGGCTGTGCCACGTGCCACCTTGGTGTGAGTCGATCCTCGGCGTGAAAGACGAGCCGGTGAAGGGAAAAGAGGTTCCTCTGGAATGGACTGAGACATCTGGGGGACTCTTGAAATGGTGGCACGACCCTGGAGTTCCTCTCGCCGTTCCTGTTGAGAGGGCCTCCTCTTGAGATGCGACGGGAACGCCGGGAACTCTTTCCCAACGAAGCAGGGAAAGGATCCCTCATCTCGAGCTACGAGGCGGTAACGGGGCTCCTCTGGATGTGGGCGGGACCCACGTGATTCCTCTCGAGTGGAGACGGGTATGTCGGGGAACTTCTTGATTTGCACCAAGGGTGTGAAGGACCCTTTCAAAGTTCCAGAGGGGAGGTGTGATCATCCTCTACACGCCTCAGCGGAAATGGGCCTCATCTCGCCTGGAGGGGCAACCTTCTGGATTTTCTCGAGTTGCGGCAGGTCTTCTCGAGTTACGACGGGGACCTCAGGGACCCGCTCTGGTGGCCTCATAAAAGGCCAGTCCCCATGCGAGTTGCTAGGGGACCTCTCTTCATTCCTCTCCCGTCCATGCCGGGGCCTCAGTCCTTGTGTGGAGTCGGGTCCGGAACCTGAGGATTCCTCTCCAGTGTTGCCATGGATCTTGGGGTGCTTCTGAGTCTCCCCAGGGGAGTCAGGCCTCGTCTCGAGTGGGGGCATGCACGTGCGCTTTCCTCCCGAGCTGCAGCAGTAGTGTCACGCTTCCTGTCACGTGGATCAAGGGATCTGTGTCTTTCCCTCGAGGCTGTCCCTCGAGGCTTTCCCACGAGGCTTTCCCACAGGGCTGTGCCACGTGCCACCTTGGTGTGAGTCGATCCTCGGCGTGAAAGACGAGCCGGTGAAGGGAAGAGGGGTTCCTCTGGAATGGACTGAGACATCTGGGGGACTCTTGGAATGGTGGCACGACCCTGGAGTTCCTCTCGCCGTTCCTGTTGAGAGGGCCTCCTCTTGAGATGCGACGGGAACGCCGGGAACTCTTTCCCGACGAAGCAGGGAAAGGATCCCTCATCTCGAGCTACGAGGCGGAAACGGGGCTCCTCTGGATGTGGGCGGGACCCTCGTGATTCCTCTCGAGTGGAGACGGGTATGTCGGGGAACTTCTTGATTTGCACCAAGGGTGTGAAGGACCCTTTCGAAGTTCCAGAGGTGAGGTGTGATCAGCCTCGAGACGCCTCAGCGGAAATGGGCCTCATCTCGCCTGGAGGGGAGAACCTCCTGGATTTTCTCAAGTTACGGCAGGTCTTCTCGAGTTACGACGGGGACCTCAGGGACCCGCTCTGGTGGCCTCAGGAAAGGCCAGTCCCCATGAGAGTTGCTCGGGGACCTCTCGGGATTCGTCTCCCGTCCATGCCGGGGCCTCAGTCCTTGTGTGGAGTCGGGGCCGGAACCTGAGGATTCCTCTCCAGTGTTGCCATGGATCTTGTGGTGCTTCTGATTCTCCCCAGGGGAGTCAGGTCTCATCTCGAATGGGGGCATGCACGTGCGCTTTTCTCCCGAGCTGCAGCAGTAGTGTCACGCTTCCTGTCACGTGGATCAAGGGATCTGTGGCTTTCCCTCGAGGCTGTCCCTCGAGGCTTTCCCACGAGGCTTTCCCACAGGGCTGTGCCACGTGCCACCTTGGTGTGAGTCGATCCTCGGCGTGAAAGACGAGCCGGTGAAGGGAAAAGAGGTTCCTCTGGAATGGACTGACACATCTGGGGGACTCTTGGAATGGTGGCACGACCCTGGAGTTCCTCTCGCCGTTCGTGTTGAGAGGGCCTCCTGTTGAGATGCGACGGGAACGCCGGGAACTCTTTCCCGACGAAGCAGGGAAAGGATCCCTCATCTCGAGCTACGAGGCGGAAACGGGGCTCCTCTGGATGTGGGCGGGACCCTCGTGATTCCTCTCGGGTGGAGACGGGTATGTCGGGGAACTTCTTGATTTGCACCAAGGGTGTGAAGGACCCTTTCGAAGTTCCAGAGGTGAGGTGTGATCAGCCTCGAGACGCCTCAGCGGAAATGGGCCTCATCTCGCCTGGAGGGGAGAACCTACTGGATTTTCTCGAGTTGCGGTAGGTCTTCTCGAGTTACGACGGGGACCTCAGGGACCCGCTCTGGTGGCCTCAGGAAAGGCCAGTCCCCATGCGAGTTGCTAGGGGACCTCTCGGGATTCCTCTCCCGTCCATGCCGGGGCCTCAGTCCTTGTGTGGAGTCGGGGCCGGAACCTGAGGATTCCTCTCCAGTGTTGCCATGGATCTTGGGGTGCTTCTGAGTCTCCCCAGGGGAGTCAGGCCTCGTCTCGAGTGGGGGCATGCACGTGCGCTTTCCTCCCGAGCTGCAGTAGTAGTGTCACGCTTTCTGTCACGTGGATCAAGGGATCTGTGGCTTTCCCTCGAGGCTGTCCCTCGAGGCTTTCCCACGAGGCTTTCCCACAGGGCTGTGCCACGTGCCACCTTGGTGTGAGTCGATCCTCGGCGTGAAAGACGAGCCGGTGAAGGGAAAAGAGGTTCCTCTGGAATGGACTGAGACATCTGGGGGACTCTTGGAATGGTGGCACGACCCTGGAGTTCCTCTCGCCGTTCGTGTTGAGAGGGCCTCCTCTTGAGATGCGACGGGAACGCCGGGAACTCTTTCCCGACGAAGCAGGGAAAGGATCCCTCATCTCGAGCTATGAGGCGGAAACGGTGCTCCTCTGGATGTGGGCGGGACCCTCGTGATTCCTCTCGAGTGGAGACGGGTATGTCGGGGAACTTCTTGATTTGCACCAAGGGTGTGAAGGACCCTTTAAAAGTTCCAGAGGGGAGGTGTGATCAGCCTCGAGATGCCTCAGCGGAAATGGGCCTCATCTCGCCTGGAGGGGAGAACCTCCTGGATTTTCTCGAGTTGCGGCAGGTCTTCTCGAGTTACGACGGGGACCTCAGGGACCCGCTCTGGTGGCCTCAGGAAAGGCCAGTCCCCATGCGAGTTGCTAGGGGACCTCTCGGGATTCCTCTCCCGTCCATGCCGGGGCCTCAGTCCTTGTGTGGAGTCGGGGCCGGAACCTGAGGATTCCTCTCCAGTGTTGCCATGGATGTTGGGGTGCTTCTGAGTCTCCCCAGGGGAGTCAGGCCTCGTCTCGAGTGGGGGCATGCACGTGCGCTTTCCTCCCGAGCTGCAGCAGTAGTGTCACGCTTCCTGTCACTTGGATCAAGGGATCTGTGGCTTTCCCTCGAGGCTGTCCCTCGAGGCTTTCCCACGAGGCTTTCCCACAGGGCTGTGCCACGTGCCACCTTGGTGTGAGTCGATCCTCGGCGTGAAAGACGAGCCGGTGAAGGGAAAAGAGGTTCCTCTGGAATGGACTGAGACATCTGGGGGACTCTTGGAATGGTGGCACGACCCTGGAGTTCCTCTCGCCGTTCCTGTTGAGAGGGCCTCCTCTTGAGATGCGACGGGAACGCCGGGAACTCTTTCCCGACGAAGCAGGGAAAGGATCCCTCATCTCGAGCTACGAGGCGGAAACGGGGCTCCTCTGGATGTGGGCGGGACCCTCGTGATTCCTCTCGAGTGGAGACGGGTATGTCGGGGAACTTCTTGATTTGCACCAAGGGTGTGAAGGACCCTTTCAAAGTTCCAGAGGGGAGGTGTGATCATCCTCTACACGCCTCAGCGGAAATGGGCCTCATCTCGCCTGGAGGGGCAACCTCCTGGATTTTCTCGAGTTGCGGCAGGTCTTCTCGAGTTACGACGGGGACCTCAGGGACCCGCTCTGGTGGCCTCAGAAAAGGCCAGTCCCCATGCGAGTTGCTAGGGGACCTCTCTTCATTCCTCTCCCGTCCATGCCGGGGCCTCAGTCCTTGTGTGGAGTCGGGTCCGGAACCTGAGGATTCCTCTCCATTGTTGCCATGGATCTTGGGGTGCTTCTGAGTCTCCCCAGGGGAGTCAGGCCTCGTCTCGAGTGGGGGCATGCACGTGCGCTTTCCTCCCGAGCTGCAGCAGTAGTGTCACGCTTCCTGTCACGTGGATCAAGGGATCTGTGGCTTTCCCTCGAGGCTGTCCCTCGAGGCTTTCCCACGAGGCTTTCCCACAGGGCTGTGCCACGTGCCACCTTGGTGTGAGTCGATCCTCGGCGTGAAAGACGAGCCGGTGAAGGGAAAAGAGGTTCCTCTGGAATGGACTGAGACATCTGGGAGACTCTTGGAATGGTGGCACGACCCTGGAGTTCCTCTCGCCGTTCCTGTTGAGAGGGCCTCCTCTTGAGATGCGACGGGAACGCCGGGAACTCTTTCCCGACGAAGCAGGGAAAGGATCCCTCATCTCGAGCTATGAGGCGGAAACGGGGCTCCTCTGGATGTGGGCGGGACCCTCGTGATTCCTCTCGAGTGGAGACGGGTATGTCGGGGAACTTCTTGATTTGCACCAAGTGTGTGAAGGACCCTTTCAAAGTTCCAGAGGGGAGGTGTGATCAGCCTCGAGACGCCTCAGCGGAAATAGGCCTCATCTCGCCTGGAGGGGAGAACATCCTGGATTTTCTCGAGTTGCGGCAGGTCTTCTCGAGTTACGACGGGGACCTCAGGGACCCGCTCTGGTGGCCACAGGAAAGGCCAGTCCCCATGCGAGTTGCTAGGGGACCTCTCGGCATTCCTCTCCCGTCCATGCCGGGGCCTCAGTCCTTGTGTGGAGTCGGGGCCGGAACCTGAGGATTCCTCTCCAATGTTGCCATGGATCTTGGGGTGCTTCTGAGTCTCCCCAGTGGAGTCAGGCCTCGTCTCGAGTGGGGGCATGCACGTGCGCTTTCCTCCCGAGCTGCAGCAGTAGTGTCACGCTTCCTGTCACGTGGATCAAGGGATCTGTGGCTTTCCCTCGAGGCTGTCCCTCGAGGCTTTCCCACGAGGCTTTCCACAGGGTTGTGCCACGTGCCACCTTGGTGTGAGTCGATCCTCGGCGTGAAAGACGAGCCGGTGAAGGGAAAAGAGGTTCCTCTGGAATGGACTGAGACATCTGGGGGACTCTTGAAATGGTGGCACGACCCTGCAGTTCCACTCGCCGTTCCTGTTGAGAGGGCCTCCTCTTGAGATGCGACGGGAACGCCGGGAACTCTTTCCCGACGAAGCAGGGAAAGGATCCCTCATCTCGAGCTACGAGGCGGAAACGGGGCTCCTCTGGATGTGGGCGGGACCCACGTGATTCCTCTCGAGTGGAGACGGGTATGTCGGGGAACTTCTTGATTTGCACCAAGGGTGTGAAGGACCCTTTCGAAGTTCCAGAGGTGAGGTGTGATCAGCCTCGAGACGCCTCAGCGGAAATGGGCCTCATCTCGCCTGGAGGGGAGAACCTCCTGGATTTTCTTGAGTTGCGGCAGGTCTTCTCGAGTTACGACGGGGACCACAGGGACCCGCTCTGGTGGCCTCGGGAAAGGCCAGTCCCCATGCGAGTTGCTAGGGGACCTCTTGGGATTCCTCTCCCGTCCATGCCGGGGCCTCAGTCCCTATGTGGAGTCGGGGCCGGAACCTGAGGATTCCTCTCCAGTGTTGCCATGGATCTTGGGGTGCTTCTGCGTCTCCCCAGGGGAGTCAGGCCTCGTCTCGAGTGGGGCATTCACGTGCGCTTTCCTCCCGAGCTGCAGCAGTAGTGTCACGCTTCCTGTCACGTGGATCAAGGGATCTGTGGCTTTCCCTCGAGGCTGTCCCTCGAGGCTTTCCCACGAGGCTTTCCCACAGGGCTGTGCCACGTGCCACCTTGGTGTGAGTCGATCCTCGGCGTGAAAGACGAGCCGGTGAAGGGAAAAGAGGTTCCTCTGGAATGGACTGAGACATCTGGGGGACTCTTGGAATGGTGGCACGACCCTGGAGTTCCTCTCGCCGTTCGTGTTGAGAGGGCCTCCTGTTGAGATGCGACGGGAACGCTGGGAACTCTTTCCCGACGAAGCAGGGAAAGGATCCCTCATCTCGAGCTACGAGGCGGAAACGGGGCTCCTCTGGATGTGGGCGGGAGCCTCGTGATTCCTCTCGAGTGGAGACGGGTATGTCGGGGAACTTCTTGATTTGCACCAAGGGTGTGAAGAACCCTTTCGAAGTTCCAGAGGTGAGGTGTGATCAGCCTCGAGACGCCTCAGCGGAAATGGGCCGCATCTCGCCTGGAGGGGAGAACCTCCTGGATTTTCTCGAGTTGCGGCAGGTCTTCGCGAGTTACGACGGGGACCACAGGGACCCGCTCTGGTGGCCTCGGGAAAGGCCAGTCCCCATGCGAGTTGCCTGGGGACCTCTCGGGATTCCTCTCACGTCCATGCCGGGGCCTCAGTCCTTGTGTGGAGTCGGGGCCGGAACCTGAGGATTCCTCTCCAGTGTTGCCATGGATCTTGGGGTGCTTCTCAGTCTCCCCAAGGGAGTCACGCCTCGTCTCGAGTGGGGGCATGCACGTGCGCTTTCCTCCCGAGCTGCAGCAGTAGTGTCACGCTTCCTGTCACGTGGATCAAGGGATCTGTGGCTTTCCCTCGAGGCTGTCCCTCGAGGCTTTCCCACGAGGCTTTCCCACAGGGCTGTGCCACGTGCCACCTTGGTGTGAGTCGATCCTCGGCGTGAAAGACGAGCCGGTGAAGGGAAAAGAGGTTCCTCTGGAATGGACTGAGACATCTGGGGGACTCTTGGAATGGTGGCACGACCCTGGAGTTCCTCTCGCCGTTCCTGTTGAGAGGGCCTCCTCTTGAGATGCGACGGGAACGCCGGGAACTCTTTCCCGACGAAGCAGGGAAAGGATCCCTCATCTCGAGCTACGAGGCGGAAACGGGGCTCCTCTGGATGTGGGCGGGACCCTCGTGATTCCTCTCGAGTGGAGACGGGTATGTCGGGGAACTTCTTGATTTGCACCAAGGGTGTGAAGGACCCTTTCAAAGTTCCAGAGGGGAGGTGTGATCATCCTCTACACGCCTCAGCGGAAATGGGCCTCATCTCGCCTGGAGGGGCAACCTCCTGGATTTTCTCGAGTTGCGGCAGGTCTTCTCGAGTTACGACGGGGACCTCAGGGACCCGCTCTGGTGGCCTCAGAAAAGGCCAGTCCCCATGCGAGTTGCTAGGGGACCTCTCTTCATTCCTCTCCCGTCCATGCCGGGGCCTCAGTCCTTGTGTGGAGTCGGGTCCGGAACCTGAGGATTCCTCTCCATTGTTGCCATGGATCTTGGGGTGCTTCTGAGTCTCCCCAGGGGAGTCAGGCCTCGTCTCGAGTGGGGGCATGCACGTGCGCTTTCCTCCCGAGCTGCAGCAGTAGTGTCACGCTTCCTGTCACGTGGATCAAGGGATCTGTGTCTTTCCCTCGAGGCTGTCCCTCGAGGCTTTCCCACGAGGCTTTCCCACAGGGCTGTGCCACGTGCCACCTTGGTGTGAGTCGATCCTCGGCGTGAAAGACGAGCCGGTGAAGGGAAGAGGGGTTCCTCTGGAATGGACTGAGACATCTGGGGGACTCTTGGAATGGTGGCACGACCCTGGAGTTCCTCTCGCCGTTCCTGTTGAGAGGGCCTCCTCTTGAGATGCGACGGGAACGCCGGGAACTCTTTCCCGAAGAAGCAGGGAAAGGATCCCTCATCTCGAGCTATGAGGCGGAAACGGGGCTCCTCTGGATGTGGGCGGGACCCTCGTGATTCCTCTTGAGTGGAGACGGGTATGTCGGGGAACTTCTTGATTTGCACCAAGGGTGTGAAGGACCCTTTCGAAGTTCCAGAGGTGAGGTGTGATCAGCCTCGAGACGCCTCAGCGGAAATGGGCCTCATCTCGCCTGGAGGGGAGAACCTCCTGGATTTTCTCGAGTTGCGGCAGGTCTTCTCGAGTTACGACGGGGACCTCAGGGACCCGCTCTGGTGGCCTCAGGAAAGGCCAGTCCACATGCGAGTTGCTAGGGGACCTCTCGGGATTCCTCTCCCATCCATGCCGGGGCCTCAGTCCTTGTGTGGAGTCGGGGCCGGAACCTGAGGATTCCTCTCCAGTGTTGCCATTGATCTTGGGGTGCTTCTGAGCCTCCCCAGGGGAGTCAGGCCTCGTCTCGAGTGGGGGCATGCACGTGCGCTTTCCTCCCGAGCTGCAGCAGTAGTGTCACGCTTCCTGTCACGTGGATCAAGGGATCTGTGGCTTTCCCTCGAGGCTGTCCCTCGAGTCTTTCCCACGAGGCTTTCCCACAGGGCTGTGCCACGTGCCACCTTGGTGTGAGTCGATCCTCCGCGTGAAAGACGAGCCGGTGAAGGGAAAAGAGGTTCCTCTGGAATGGATTGAGACATCTTGGAGACTCTTGGAATGGTGGCACGACCCTGGAGTTCCTCTCGCTGTTCCTGTTGAGAGGGCCTCCTCTTGAGATGCGACGGGAACGCCGGGAACTCTTTCCCGACGAAGCAGGGAAAGGATCCCTCATCTCGAGCTATGAGGCGGAAACGGGGCTCCTCTGGATGTGGGCGGGACCCTCGTGATTCCTCTCGAGTGGAGACGGGTATGTCGGGGAACTTCTTGATTTGCACCAAGTGTGTGAAGGACCCTTTCAAAGTTCCAGAGGGGAGGTGTGATCAGCCTCGAGACGCCTCAGCGGAAATAGGCCTCATCTCGCCTGGAGGGGAGAACATCCTGGATTTTCTCGAGTTGCGGCAGGTCTTCTCGAGTTACGACGGGGACCTCAGGGACCCGCTCTGGTGGCCACAGGAAAGGCCAGTCCCCATGCGAGTTGCTAGGGGACCTCTCGGGATTCCTCTCCCGTCCATGCCGGGGCCTCAGTCCTTGTGTGGAGTCGGGGCCGGAACCTGAGGATTCCTCTCCAATGTTGCCATGGATCTTGGGGTGCTTCTGAGTCTCCCCAGTGGAGTCAGGCCTCGTCTCGAGTGGGGGCATGCACGTGCGCTTTCCTCCCGAGCTGCAGCAGTAGTGTCACGCTTCCTGTCACGTGGATCAAGGGATCTGTGGCTTTCCCTCGAGGCTGTCCCTCGAGGCTTTCCCACGAGGCTTTCCACAGGGTTGTGCCACGTGCCACCTTGGTGTGAGTCGATCCTCGGCGTGAAAGACGAGCCGGTGAAGGGAAAAGAGGTTCCTCTGGAATGGACTGAGACATCTGGGGGACTCTTGGAATGGTGGCACGACCCTGGAGTTCCTCTCGCCGTTCCTGTTGAGAGGGCCTCCTCTTGAGATGCGAAGGGAACGCCGGGAACTCTTTCCCGACGAAGCAGGGAAAGGATCCCTCATCTCGAGCTACGAGGCGGAAACGGGGCTCCTCAGGATGTGGGCGTGACCCTCGTGATTCCTCTCGAGTGGAGACGGGTATGTCGGGGAACTTCTTGATTTGCACCAAGGGTGTGAAGGACCCTTTCGAAGTTCCAGAGGTGAGGTGTGATCAGCCTCTAGACGCCTCAGCGGAAATGGGCCTCATCTCGCCTGGAGGGGAGAACCTCCTGGATTTTCTCGAGTTGCGGCAGGTCTTCTCGAGTTACGACGGGGACCTCAGGGACCCGCTCTGGTGGCCTCAGGAAAGGCCAGTCCCCATGCGAGTTGCTAGGGGACCTCTCGGGATTCCTCTCCCGTCCATGCCGGGGCCTCAGTCCTTGTGTGGAGTCGGGGCCGGAACCTGAGGATTCCTCTCCAGTGTTGCCATGGATCTTGGGGTGCTTCTGAGTCTCCCCAGGGGAGTCAGGCCTCGTCTCGAGTGGGGGCATGCACGTGCGCTTTCCTCCCGAGCTGCAGCAGTAGTGTCACGCTTCCTGTCACGTGGATCAAGGGATCTGTGGCTTTCCCTCGAGGCTGTCCCTCGAGGCTTTCCCACGAGGCTTTCCCACAGGGCTGTGCCACGTGCCACCTTGGTGTGAGTCGATCCTCGGCGTGAAAGACGAGCCGGTGAAGGGAAAAGAGGTTCCTCTGGAATGGACTGAGACATCTGGGGGACTCTTGGAATGGTGGCACGACCCTGGAGTTCCTCTCGCCGTTCGTGTTGAGAGGGCCTCCTCTTGAGATGCGACGGGAACGCCGGGAACTCTTTCCCGACGAAGCAGGGAAAGGATCCCTCATCTCGAGCTATGAGGCGGAAACGGGGCTCCTCTGGATGTGGGCGTGAACCTCGTGATTCCTCTCGAGTGGAGACGGGTGTGTCGGGGAACTTCTTGATTTGCACCAAGTGTGTGAAGGACCCTATCAAAGTTCCAGAGGGGAGGTGTGATCAGCCTCGAGACGCCTCAGCGGAAATGGGCCTCATCTCGCCTGGAGGGGAGAACCTCCTGGATTTTCTCGAGTTGCGGCAGGTCTTCTCGAGTTACGACGGGGACCTCAGGGACCCGCTCTGGTGGCCACAGGAAAGGCCAGTCCCCATGCGAGCTGCTAGGGGACCTCTCGGGATTCCTCTCCCGTCCATGCCGGGGCCTCAGTCCTTGTGTGGAGTCGGGGCCGGAACCTGAGGATTCCTCTCCAGTGTTGCCATGGATCTTGGGGTGCTTCTGAGTCTCCCCAGGGGAGTCAGGCCTCGTCTCGAGTGGGGGCATGCACGTGCGCTTTCCTCCCGATCTGCAGCAGTAGTGTCACGCTTCCTGTCACGGGGATCAAGGGATCTGTGGCTTTCCCTCGAGGCTGTCCCTCGAGGCTTTCCCACGAGGCTTTCCCACAGGGCTGTGCCACGTGCCACCATGGTGTGAGTCGATCCTCGGCGTGAAAGACGAGCCGGTGAAGGGAAAAGAGGTTCCTCTGGAATGGACTGAGACATCTGGGGGACTCTTGGAATGGTGGCACGACCCTGGAGTTCCTGTCGCCGTTCCTGTTGTGAGGGCCTCCTCTTGAGATGCGACTTGAACGCCGGGAACTCTTTCCCGACGAAGCAGGGAAAGGATCCCTCATCTCGAGCTGCGAGGCGGAAACGGGTCTCCTCTGGATGTGGGCGGGACCCTCGTGATTCCTCTCGAGTGGAGACGGGTATGTCGGGGAACTTCTTGATTTGCACCAAGGGTGTGAAGGACCCTTTCGAAGTTCCAGAGGTGAGGTGTGATCAGCCTCGAGACGCCTCAGCGGAAATGGGCCTCATCTCGCCTGGAGGGGAGAACCTCCTGGATTTTCTCGAGTTGCGGCAGGTCTTCTCGAGATACGACGGGGACCTCAGGGACCCGCTCTGGTGGCCTCAGGAAAGGCCAGTCCCCATGCGAGTTGCTAGGGGACCTCTCGGGATTCCTCTCCCGTCCATGCCGGGGCCTCAGTCCTTGTGTGGAGTCGGGGCCGGAACCTGAGGATTCCTCTCCAGTGTTGCCATGGATCTTGGGGTGCTTCTGAGTTTCCCCAGGGGAGTCAGGCCTCGTCTCGAGTGGGGGCATGCACGTGCGCTTTCCTCCCGAGCTGCAGCAGTAGTGTAACGCTTCCTGTCACGTGGATCAAGGGATCTGTGGCTTTCCCTCGAGGCTGTCCCTCAAGGCTTTCCCACGAGGCTTTCCCACAGGGCTGTGCCACGTGCCACCTTGGTGTGAGTCGATCCTCGGCATGAAAGACGAGCCGGTGAAGGGAAAAGAGGTTCCTCTGGAATGGACTGAGACATCTGGGGGACTCTTGGAATGGTGGCACGACCCTGGAGTTCCTCTCGCCGTTCGTGTTGAGAGGGCCTCCTCTTGAGATGCGACGGGAACGCCGGGAACTCTTTCCCGACGAAGCAGGGAAAGGATCCCTCATCTCGAGCTATGAGGCGGAAACGGGGCTCCTCTGGATGTGGGCGTGAACCTCGTGATTCCTCTCGAGTGGAGACGGGTGTGTCGGGGAACTTCTTGATTTGCACCAAGTGTGTGAAGGACCCTATCAAAGTTCCAGAGGGGAGGTGTGATCAGCCTCGAGACGCCTCAGCGGAAATGGGCCTCATCTCGCCTGGAGGGGAGAACCTCCTGGATTTTCTCGAGTTGCGGCAGGTCTTCTCGAGTTACGACGGGGACCTCAGGGACCCGCTCTGGTGGCCACAGGAAAGGCCAGTCCCCATGCGAGTTGCTAGGGGACCTCTCGGGATTCCTCTCCCGTCCATGCCGGGGCCTGAGTCCTTGTGTGGAGTCGGGGCCGGAACCTGAGGATTCCTCTCCAGTGTTGCCATGGATCTTGGGGTGCTTCTGAGTCTCCCCAGGGGAGTCAGGCCTCGTCTCGAGTGGGGGCATGCACGTGCGCTTTCCTCCCGATCTGCAGCAGTAGTGTCACGCTTCCTGTCACGGGGATCAAGGGATCTGTGGCTTTCCCTCGAGGCTGTCCCTCGAGGCTTTCCCACGAGGCTTTCCCACAGGGCTGTGCCACGTGCCACCATGGTGTGAGTCGATCCTCGGCGTGAAAGACGAGCCGGTGAAGGGAAAAGTGGTTCCTCTGGAATGGACTGAGACATCTGGGGGACTCTTGGAATGGTGGCACGACCCTGGAGTTCCTGTCGCCGTTCCTGTTGTGAGGGCCTCCTCTTGAGATGCGACTTGAACGCCGGGAACTCTTTCCCGACGAAGCAGGGAAAGGATCCCTCATCTCGAGCTACGAGGCGGAAACGGGTCTCCTCTGGATGTGGGCGGGACCCTCGTGATTCCTCTCGAGTGGAGACGGGTATGTCGGGGAACTTCTTGATTTGCACCAAGGGTGTGAAGGACCCTTTCGAAGTTCCAGAGGTGAGGTGTGATCAGCCTCGAGACGCCTCAGCGGAAATGGGCCTCATCTCGCCTGGAGGGGAGAACCTCCTGGATTTTCTCGAGTTGCGGCAGGTCTTCTCGAGATACGACGGGGACCTCAGGGACCCGCTCTGGTGGCCTCAGGAAAGGCCAGTCCCCATGCGAGTTGCTAGGGGACCTCTCGGGATTCCTCTCCCGTCCATGCCGGGGCCTCAGTCCTTGTGTGGAGTCGGGGCCGGAACCTGAGGATTCCTCTCCAGTGTTGCCATGGATCTTGGGGTGCTTCTGAGTTTCCCCAGGGGAGTCAGGCCTCGTCTCGAGTGGGGGCATGCACGTGCGCTTTCCTCCCGAGCTGCAGCAGTAGTGTAACGCTTCCTGTCACGTGGATCAAGGGATCTGTGGCTTTCCCTCGAGGCTGTCCCTCGAGGCTTTCCCACGAGGCTTTCCCACAGGGCTGTGCCACGTGCCACCTTGGTGTGAGTCGATCCTCGGCGTGAAAGACGAGCCGGTGAAGGGAAAAGAGGTTCCTCTGGAATGGACTGAGACATCTGGGGGACTCTTGGAATGGTGGCACGACCCTGGAGTTCCTCTCGCCGTTCCTGTTGAGAGGGCCTCCTCTTGAGATGCGACGGGAACGCCGGGAACTCTTTCCCGACGAAGCAGGGAAAGGATCCCTCATCGCGAGCTACGAGACGGAAACGGGGCTCCTCTGGATGTGGGCGGGACCCTCGTGATTCCTCTCGAGTGGAGTCGGGTATGTCGGGGAACTTCCTGATTTGCACCAAGGGTGTGAAGGACCCTTTCGAAGTTCCAGAGGTGAGGTGTGATCAGCCTCGAGACGCCTCAGCGGAAATGGGCCTCATCTCGCCTGGAGGGGAGAACCTCCTGGATTTTCTCGAGTTGCGGCAGGTCTTCTCGAGTTACGACGGGGACCTCAGGGACCCGCTCTGGTGGCCTCAGGAAAGGCCAGTCCCCATGCGAGTTGCTAGGGGCCATCTCGGGATCCCTCTCCCGTCCATGCCGGGGCCTCAGTCCTTGTGTGGAGTCGGGGCCGGAACCTGAGGATTCCTCTCCAGTGTTGCCATGGATCTTGGGGTGCTTCTCAGTCTCCCCTGGGGAGTCAGGCATCGTCTCGAGTGGGGGCATGCACGTGCGCTTTCCTCCCGAGCTGCAGCAGTAGTGTCACGCTTCCTGTCACGTGGATCAAGGGATCTGTGGCTTTCCCTCGAGGCTGTCCCTCGAGGATTTCCCACGAGGCTTTCCCACGGGGCTATGCCACGTGCCACCTTTTTGGGAGTCGATCCTCGGCGTGAAAGACGAGCTGGTGAAGGGAAAAGAGGTTCCTCTGGAATGGACTGAGACATCTGGGGGACTCTTGGAATGGTGGCACGACCCTGGAGTTCCTCTCGCCGTTCTTGTTGAGAGGGCCTCCTCTTGAGATGCGACGGGAACGCCGAGAACTCTTTCCCGGCGAAGCAGGGAAAGGATCCCTCATCTCGAGCTACGAGACGGAAACGGGGCTCCTCTGGATGTGGGCGGGACCCTCGTGTTTCCTCTCGAGTGGAGACGGGTATGTCGGGGAACTTCTTGATTTGCACCAAGGGTGTGAAGGACCCTTTCGACGTTCCAGAGGTGAGGTGTGATCAGCCTCGAGACGCCTCAGCGGAAATGGGCCTCATCTCGCCTGGAGGGGAGAACCTCCTGGATTTTCTCGAGTTGCGGCAGGTCTTCTCGAGTTACGACGGGGACCTCAGGGACCCGCTCTGGTGGCCTCAGGAAGGGCCAGTCCCCATGCGAGTTCTAGGGGCCATCTCGGGATTCCTCTCCCGTCAATGCCGGGGCCTAAGACCTTGTGTGGAGTCGGGGCCGGAACCTGAGGATTCCTCTCCAGTGTTGACATGGGTCTTGGGGTGCCTCTGAGTCTCCCCAGGGGAGTCAGGCCTCGTCTCGAGTGGGGACATGCACGTGCGCTTCCCTCCCGAGCTGCAGCAGTAGGGTCATGCTTCCTGTCACGTAGATCAAGGGATGTGTGGCTTTCCCTCGAGGCTTTCCATCGAGGCTTTCCCACGAGGCTTTCCCACAGGGCTGTGCCAAGTGCCACCTTGGTGTGAGTCGATCCTCGGCGTGAAAGACGAGCCGTTGAAGGGAAAAGAGGTTCCTCTGGAATGGACTGAGGCATCTGGGGGACTCTTGGAATGGTGGCACGACCCTGGAGTTCCTCTCGCCTTTCCTGTTGAGAGGGCCTCCTCTTGAGATGCGACGGGAACGCCGGGAACTCTTTCCCGACGAAGCAGGGAAAGGATCCCTCATCTGGAGCTATGAGGCGGAAACGGGGCTCCTCTGGATGTGGGCGGGACCCTCGTGATTCCTCTCGAGTGGAGACGGGTATGTCGAGGAACTTCTTGATTTGCACCAAGTGTGTGAAGGACCCTTTCAAAGTTCCAGAGGGGAGGTGTGATCAGCCTCGAGACGCCTCAGCGGAAATAGGCCTCATCTCGCCTGGAGGGGAGAACATCCTGGATTTTCTCGAGTTGCGGCAGGTCTTCTCGAGTTACGACGGGGTCCTCAGGGACCCGCTCTGGTGGCCTCAGGAAAGGCCAGTCCCCATGCGAGGTGCTAGGGGACCTCTCGGGATTCCTCTCCCGTCCATGCCGGGGACTCAGTCCTTGTGTGGAGTCGGGGCCGGAACCTGAGGATTCCTCTCCAGTGTTGCCATGGATCTTGGGGTGCTTCTGAGTCTCCCCAGGGGAGTCAGGCCTCGTCTCGAGTGGGGGCATGCACGTGCGCTTTCCTCCCGATCTGCAGCAGTAGTGTCACGCTTCCTGTCACGGGGATCAAGGGATCTGTGGCTTTCCCTCGAGGCTGTCCCTCGAGGCTTTCCCACGAGGCTTTCCCACAGGGCTGTGCCACGTGCCACCATGGTGTGAGTCGATCCTCGGCGTGAAAGACGAGCCGGTGAAGGGAAAAGAGGTTCCTCTGGAATGGACTGAGACATCTGGGGGACTCTTGGAATGGTGGCACGACCCTGGAGTTCCTCTCGCCGTTCCTGTTGTGAGGGCCTCCTCTTGAGATGCGACTTGAACGCCGGGAACTCTTTCCCGACGAAGCAGGGAAAGGATCCCTCATCTCGAGCTACGAGGCGGAAACGGGTCTCCTCTGGATGTGGGCGGGACCCTCGTGATTCCTCTCGAGTGGAGACGGGTATGTCGGGGAACTTCTTGATTTGCACCAAGGGTGTGAAGGACCCTTTCGAAGTTCCAGAGGTGAGGTGTGATCAGCCTCGAGACGCCTCAGCGGAAATGGGCCTCATCTCGCCTGGAGGGGAGAACCTCCTGGATTTTCTCGAGTTGCGGCAGGTCTTCTCGAGATACGACGGGGACCTCAGGGACCCGCTCTGGTGGCCTCAGGAAAGGCCAGTCCCCATGCGAGTTGCTAGGGGACCTCTCGGGATTCCTCTCCCGTCCATGCCGGGGCCTCAGTCCTTGTGTGGATTCGGGGCCGGAACCTGAGGATTCCTCTCCAGTGTTGCCATGGATCTTGGGGTTCTTCTGAGTTTCCCCAGGGGAGTCAGGCCTCGTCTCGAGTGGGGACATGCACGTGCGCTTTCCTCCCGAGCTGCAGCAGTAGTGTAACGCTTCCTGTCACGTGGATCAAGGGATCTGTGGCTTTCCCTCGAGGCTGTCCCTCGAGGCTTTCCCACGAGGCTTTCCCACAGGGCTGTGCCACGTGCCACTTTGGTGTGAGTCGATCCTCGGCGTGAAAGACGAGCCGGTGAAGGGAAAAGAGGTTCCTCTGGAATGGACTGAGACATCTGGGGGACTCTTGGAATGGTGGCACGACCCTGGAGTTCCTCTCGCCGTTCCTGTTGAGAGGGCCTCCTCTTGAGATGCGACGGGAACGCCGGGAACTCTTTCCCGACGAAGCAGGGAAAGGATCCCTCATCTCGAGCTACGAGGCGCAAACAGGGCTCCTCTGGATGTGGGCGGGACCCTCGTGATTCCTCTCGAGTGGAGACGGGTATGTCGGGGAACTTCCTGATTTGCACCAAGGGTGTGAAGGACCCTTTCGAAGTTCCAGAGGTGAGGTGTGATCAGACTCGAGACGCCTCAGCGGAAATGGGCCTCATCTCGCCTGGAGGGGAGAACCTCCTGGATTTTCTCGAGTTGCGGCAGGTCTTCTCGAGTTACGACGGGGACCTCAGGGACCCGCTCTGGTGGCCTCATTAAAGGCCAGTCCACATGCGAGTTGCTAGGGGACCTCTCGTGATTCCTCTCCCGTCCATGCCGGGGCCTCAGTCCTTGTGTGGAGTCGGGGCCGGAACCTGACCATTCCTCTCCAGTGTTGACATGGATCTCGGGGTGCCTCTGAGTCTCCCCAGGGGAGTCAGGTTTCGTCTCGAGTGGGGGCATGCACGTGCGCTTTCCTCTCGAGCTGCAGCTGTAGGGTCACTCTTCCTGTCACGTGGATCAAGGGATCTGAGGCTTTCCCTCGAGGCTGTCCCTCGAGGCTTTCCCACGAGGCTAACACACAGGGCTGTGCCACGTGCCACCTTTTTGGGAGTCGATCGTCGGCGTGAAAGCAGAGCTGGTGAAGGGAAAAGAGTTTCCTCTGGAATGGACTGAGACATCTGGGGGACTCTTGGAATGGTGGCACGACCCTGGAGTTCCTCTCGCCGTTCCTGTTGAGAGGGCCTCCTCTTGAGATGCGACGGGAACGCCTGGAATTCTTTCCCACGAAGCAGGGAAAGGATCCCTCACCTCGAGCTACGAGGCGGAAACGGGGCTCCTCTGGATGTGGGCCGGACCCTCGTGTTTCCTCTCGAGTGGAGACGGGTATGTCGGGGAATTTCTTCAGTTGCACCAAGGGTGTGAAGGACCCTTTCGACGTTCCAGAGGTGAGGTGTGATTAGCCCCGAGAAGCCTCTGCGTAAATGGGCCTCATCTCGCCTGCAGGGGAAATCCTCCTGGATATTCTCGAGTTGCAGCAGGTCTTCTCGAGTTACGACAGGGACCTCAGTGACCCGCTCTGGTGGCCTCAGGAAGGGCCAGTCCCGATGCAAGTTGCTAGGGGCCATCTCGGGATTCCTCTCCCGTCGATGTCGGGGCCTAAGACCTTGTGTGGAGTCCGGGCCGGAACCTGAGCATTCCTCTCCTGTGTTGACATGGATCTTGGGGTGCCTCTGAGTCTCCCCAGGGGAGTCAGGCTCCGTCTCGAGTGGGGGTATGCACGTGCGCTTTCCTCCCGAGCTGCAGCAGTAGTGTCACGCTTCCTGTCACGTGGATCAAGGGATCTGTGGCATTCCCTCGAGGCTGTCCCTCGAGGCTTTCCCACGAGGCTTTCCCACAGGGCTGTGCCACGTGCCACCTTGGTGGGAGTCGATCCTCGGCGTGAAAGACGAGCCGGTGAAGGGAAAAGAGGTTCCTCTGGAATGGACTGAGACATCTGGGGGACTCTTGGAATGGTGGCACGACCCTGGATTTCCTCTTGCCGTTCCTGTTGAGAGGGCCTCCTCTTGAGATGCGACGGGAACGCCGGGAACTCTTTCCCGACGAAGCAGGGAAAGGATCCCTCATCTCGAGCTTTGAGGCGGAAACGGGGCTCCTCTGGATGTGGGCGGGACCCTCGTGATTCCTCTCGAGTGGAGACGGGTATGTCGGGGAACTTCCTGATTTGTACCAAGGGTGTGAAGGACCCTTTCGAAGTTCCAGAGGTGAGGTGTGATCAGCCTCGAGACGCCTCAGCGGAAATGGGCCTCATCTCGCCTGGAGGGGAGAACCTCCTTGATTTTCTCGAGTTGCGGCAGGTCTTCTCGAGTTACGACGGGGACCTCAGGGACCCGCTCTGGTGGCCTCAGGAAAGGCCAGTGCCCATGCGAGTTGCTAGGGGCCATCTCGGGATTCCTCTCCCGTCCATGCCGGGGACTAAGACTTTGTGTGGAGTCGGGGCCGGAACCTGAGGATTCCTCTCCAGTGTTGCCATGGATCTTGGGGTGCTTCTGAGTCTCCCCAGGGGAGGCAGGCCTCGTCTCGAGTGGGGGCATGCACGTGAGGTTTCCTCACGAGCTGCAGCAGTAGTGTCACGCTTCCTGTCACGTGGATCAAGGGATCTGTGGTTTCCCTCGAGGCTTTCACTCCAGGCTTTCCCACGAGGCTTCCCACAGGGCTGTGCCACGTGCCACCTTGGTGCTAGTCGATCCTCGGCGTGAAAGACGAGCCGGTGAAGGGAAAAGAGGTTCCCTGGAATGGACTGAGACATCTGGGGGACTCTTGGAATGGTGGCACGACCCTGGAGTTCCTCTCGCCGTTCCTGTTGAGAGGGCCTCCTCTTGAGATGCGACGGGAACGCCGGGAACTCTTTCCCGACGAAGCAGGGAAAGGATCCCTCACCTCGAGCTACGAGGCGGAAACGGGGCTCCTCTGGATGTGGGCGGGACCCTCGTGATTCCTCTCGAGTGGAGACGGGTATGTCGGGGAACTTCTTGATTTGCACCAAGGGTGTGAAGGACCCTTTCGAAGTTCCAGAGGTGAGGTGTGATCAGCCTCGAGACGTCTCAGCGGAAATGGCCTCATCTCGCCTGGAGGGGAGAACCTCCTGGATTTTCTCGAGTTGCGTCAGGTCTTCTCCAGTTTCGACGGGGACCTCAGGGACCCGCTCTGGTGGCCTCAGGAAAGGCCAGTCCCCATGCGAGGTGCTAGGGGACCTCTCGGGATTCCTCTCCCGTCCATGCCGCGGCCTCAGTCCTTGTTTGGAGTCGGGGCCGGAACCTGAGGATTCCTCTCCAGTGTTGCCATGGATCTTGGGGTGCTTCTGAGTCTCCCCAGGGGAGTCAGGCCTCGTCTCGAGTGGGGGCATGCACGTGCGCTTTCCTCCTGAGCTGCAGCAGTAGTGTCACGCTTCCTGTCACGTGGATCAAGGGATCTGTGGCTTTCCCTCGAGGCTGTCCCTCGAGGCTTTCCCACGAGGCTTACCCACAGTGCTGTGCCACGTGCCACCTTGGTGGGAATCGATCCTCGGCGTGAAAGACGAGCCGGTGTAGGGAAAAGAGTTTCCTCTGGAATGGACTGAGACATCTGGGGGACTCTTGGAATGGTGGTACGACCCTGGAGTTCCTCTCGCCGTTCCTGTTGAGAGGGCCTCCTCTGGAGATGCGACGGAACGCCGGGAACTCTTTCCCGACGAAGTAGGGAAAGGATCCCTCATCTCGAGCTACGACCGGAAACGGGGCTCCTCTGGATGTGGGCGGGACCTTCGTGACTCCTCTCCAGTGGAGACAGGTATGTCGGGGAACTTGTTGATTTGCACCAAGGGTGTGAAGGACCCTTTCGAAGTTCCAGAGGTGAGGTGTGATCAGCCTCGAGACGCCTCAGCGGAAATGGGCCTCATCTCGCCTGGAGGGGAGAACCTCCTGGATTTTCTCGAGTTGCGGCAGGTCTTCCCGAGTTACGAATGGGACCTCGGGGACCCGCTCTGGTGGCCTCAAGAAAGGCCAGTCCCCATGCGAGTTGCTAGGGGCCATCTCGGGATTCCACTCCCGTCCATGCCGGGGCTTAAGACCTTGTGTGGAGTCGGGGCCGGAACCTGAGGATTCCTCTCCAATGTTGCCATGGATCTTGGGGTGCTTCTCAGTCTCCCCAGGGGATTCAGGCCTCGTCTCGAGTGGGGGCATGCACGTCCGCTTTCCTCCCGAGCTGCAGCAGTAGTGTCTCGCTTCCTGTCACGTGGATCAAGGGATCTGTGGCTTTCCCTCGAGGCTGTCCCTCAAGTATTTCCCACGAGGCTTACCCACAGGGCTGTGCCACGTGCCACCTTGGTGGGAGTCGATCCTCGGCGTGAAAGACGAGCCGGTGAAGGGAAAAGAGGTTCCTCTGGAATGGACTGAGACATCTGGGGGACTCTTGGAATGGTGGTACGACCCTGGAGTTCCTATCGCCGTTCCTGTTGAGAGGGCCTCCACTTGAGATGCGACGGGAACGCCGGGAACTCTTTCCCGACGAAGCAGGGAAAGGATCCCTCATCTCGAGCAACGAGGCGGAAACGGGGCTCCTCTGGATGTGGGCGGGACCCTCGTGACTCCTCTCCAGTGGAGACAGGTATGTCGGGGAACTTCTTGATTTGCACCAAGGGTGTGAAGGACCCTTTCGAAGTTCCAGAGGTGAGGTGTGATCAGCCTCGAGACGCCTCAGCGGAAATGGGCCTCATCTCGCCTGGAGGGGAGAACCTCCTGGATTTTCTCGAGTTGCGGCAGGTCTTCCCGAGTTACGAATGGGACCTCAGGGACCCGCTCTGGTGGCCTCAAGAAAGGCCAGTCCCCATGCGAGTTGCTAGGGGCCATCTCGGGATTCCACTCCCGTCCATGCCGGGGCTTAAGACCTTGTGTGGAGTCGGGGCCGGAACCTGAGGATTCCTCTCCAGTGTTGCCATGGATCTTGGGGTGCTTCTCAGTCTCCCCAGGGGAGTCAGGCCTCGTCTCGAGTGGGGGCATGCACGTGCGCTTTCCTCCCGAGCTGCAGCAGTAGGGTCACGCTTCCTGTCACGTGGATCAAGGGATCTGTGGCTTTCCCTCGAGGCTGTACCTCGAGGCTTTCCCACGAGGCTTTCCCACGGGGCTATGCCACGTGCCACCTTGGTGGGAGTCGATCCTCGGCGTGAAAGACGAGCCGATGAAGGGAAAAGAAGTTCCTCTGGAATGGACTGAGACATCTGGGGGACTCTTGGAATGGTGGCACGACCCTGGAGTTCCTCTCGCCGTTCCTGTTGAGAGGGCCTCCTCTTGAGATGCGACGGGAACGCCGGGAACTCTTTCCCGACGAAGCAGGGAAAGGATCCCTCATCTCGAGCTACGAGGCGGAAACGGGGCTCCTCTGGATGTGGGCGGGACCCTCGTGTTTCCTCTCGAGTGGAGACGGGATATGTCGGGGAACTTCTTGATTTGCACCAAGGGTGTGAAGGACCCTTTCGAAGTTCCAGAGGTGAGGTGTGATCAGCCTCGAGACGCCTCAGCGGAAATGGGCCTCATCTCGCCTGGAGGGGAGAACCTCCTGGATTTTCTCGAGTTGCGGCAGGTCTTCTCGAGTTACGACGGGGACCTCAGGGACACGCTCTGCTGGCCTCAGGAAAGGCCAGTCCCCATGCGAGTTGCTAGGGGCCATCTCGGGATCCCTCTCCCGTCCATGCCGGGGCTTAAGACCTTGTGTGGAGTCGGGGCCGGAACCTGAGGATTCCTCTCCAGTGTTGCCATGGATCTTGGGGTGCTTCTCAGTCTCCCCAGGGGAGTCAGGCCTCGTCTCGAGTGGGGGCATGCACGTGCGCTTTCCACCCGAGGTGCAGCAGTAGTGTCACGCTTCCTGTCACGTGGATCAAGGGATCTGTGGCTTTCCCTCGAGGCTGTCCCTTGAGGCTTTCCCACGAGGCTTTCCCACAGGGCTGTGCCACGTGCCACCTTGGTGGGAGTCGATCCTCGGCCTGAAAGACGAGCCGGTGAAGGGAAAAGAGGTTCCTCTGGAATGGACTGAGACATCTGGGGGACTCCTGGAATGGTGGCACGACCCTGGAGTTCCTCTCGCCGTTCCTGTTGAGAGGGCCTCCTCTTGAGATGCTACGGGAACGCCGGGAACTCTTTCCCGACGAAGCAGGGAAAGGATCCCTCACCTCGAGCTACGAGGCGGAAACGGGGCTCCTCTGGATGTGGGCGGGACCCTCGTGACTCCTCTCCAGTGGAGACGGGTATGTCGGGGAACTTCTTGATTTGCACCAAGGGTGTGAAGGACCCTTTCGAAGTTCCAGAGGTGAGGTGTGATCAGCCTCGAGACGCCTCAGTGGAAATGGGCCTCATCTCGCTTGGAGGGGAGAACCTCCTGGATTTTCTAGAGTTGCGTCAGGTCTTCTCCAGTTTCGACGGGGACCTCAGGGACCCACTCTGGTGGCCTCAGGAAAGGCCAGTCCCCATGCGAGGTGCTAGGGGACCTCTCGGGATTCCTCTCCCGTCCATGCCGCGGCCTCAGTCCTTGTTTGGAGTCGGGGCCGGAACCTGAGGATTCCTCTCCAGTGTTGCCATGGATCTTGGGGTGCTTCTGAGTTTCCCCAGGGGAGTCAGGCCTCGTCTCGAGTGGGGGCATGCACGTGCGCTTTCCTCCTGACCTGCAGCAGTAGTGTCACGCTTCCTGTCACGTGGATCAAGGGATCTTTGGCTTTCCCTCGAGGCTGTCCCTCGAGGCTTTCCCACGAGGCTTACCCACAGTGCTGTGCCACGTGCCACATTGGTGGGAATCGATCCTCGGCGTGAAAGACGAGCCGGTGTAGGGAAAAGAGGTTCCTCTGGAATGGACTGAGACATCTGGGGGACTCTTGGAATGGTGGTACGTACCTGGAGTTCCTCTCGCCGTTCCTGTTGAGAGGGCCTCCTCTTGAGATGCGACGGGAACGCCGGGAACTCTTTCCCGACGAAGTAGGGAAAGGATCCCTCATCTCGAGCTACGAGGCGGAAACGGGGCTCCTCTGGATGTGGGCGGGACCCTCGTGACTCCTCTCCAGTGGAGACAGGTATGTCGGGGAACTTGTTGATTTGCACCAAGGGTGTGAAGGACCCTTTCGAAGTTCCAGAGGTGAGGTGTGATCAGCCTCGAGACGCCTCAGCGGAAATGGGCCTCATCTCGCCTGGAGGGGAGAGCCTCCTGGATTTTCTCGAGTTGCGGCAGGTCTTCTCGAGTTACGATAGGGACCTCAGGGACCCGCTCTGGTGGCCTCAGGAAAGGCCAGTCCCCATGTGAGTTGCTAGGGGCCATCTCGGGATACCTCTCCCGTCTATGCCGGGGCCTAAGACCTTGTGTGGAGTCGGGGCCGGAACCTGAGGATTCCTCTCCAGTGTTGCCATGGATATTGTGGTGCTTCTGAGTCTCCCCAGGGGAGTCAGGCCTCGTCTCGAGTGGGGGCATGCACGTGCGCTTTCCTCCCAAACTGCAGCAGTAGTGACACGCTTCCTGTCACGTGGATCAAGGGGTCTGTGGCTTTCCCTCGAGGCTGTCCCTCGAGGCTTTCCCACGAGGCTTTCCAACAGGGCTGTGCCACGTGCCACCTTGGTGTGAGTCGATCCTCGGCCTGAAAGACGAGCCGGTGAAGGGAAAAGAGAATCCTCTGGAATGGACAGAGACAACTGGGGGCTCTTGGAATGGTGGCACGACCCTGGAGTTCCTCTCGCCGTTCCTGTTGAGAGGGCCTCCTCTTGAGGTGCGACGGGAACGCCGGGAACTCTTTCCCGACGAAGCAGGGAAAGGATCCCTCATCTCGAGCTACGAGGCGGAAACGGAGTTCCTCTGGATGTGGGCGGGACCATCGTGTTTCCTCTCGAGTGGAGACGGGTATGTCGGGGAACTTCTTGATTTGCACCAAGGGTGTGAAGGACACTTTCAAAGTTCCAGAAGTGAGGTGTGATCAGACTCGAGACGCCTCAGCGGAAATGGGCCTCATCTCGCCTGGAGGGGAGAACCTCCTGGATTTTCTCGAGTTGCGGCAGGTCTTCTCGAGTGACGACGGGGACCTCAGGGACCCGCTCTGGTGGCCTCAGGAAAGGCCAGTCCCCATGCGAGTTGCTGGGGCCTTCTCGGGATTCCTCTCCCGTCCATGCCGGGACCTAAGACATTGTGTGGAGTCGGGGCCGGAACGTGAGGATTCCTCTCTAGTGTTGCCATGGATCTTGGGGTGCTTCTGAGTCTCCCCCGTGGAGTAAGGCCTCGTCTTGAGTGGGGGCATGCACGTGCGCTTTCCTCCCGAGCTGCAGCAGTATTGTCACGATTCCTGTCACGTGGGTCAATTGATCAGTGGCTTTCCCTCGAGGGTTTCGCTCGAGGCGTTCCCACCAGGCTTTCCCACAGGGCTGTGCCACGTGCCACCTTGGTGTGAGTCGATCCTCGGCGTGAAAGACGAGCCGGTGAAGGGAAAAGAGGTTCCTCTGGAATGGACTGAGACATCTGGGGGACTCTTGGAATGCTGGCACGACCCTGGAGTTCCTCTCGCCGATCCTGTTGAGATGGCCTCCTCTTGAGATGCGACGGGAATGCCGGGAACTCTTTCCCGACGAAGCAGGGAAAGGATCCCTCATCTCGAGCTACGAGGCGGAAACGGGGCTCCTCTGGATGTGGGCGGGACCCTCGTGATTCCTCTCGAGTGGAGACGGGTATGTCGGGGAACTTCTTGATTTGCACCAAGGGTGTGAAGGACCCTTTCGAAGTTCCAGAGGTGAGGTGTGATCAGCCTCGAGACGCCTCAGCGGAAATGGGCCTCATCTCGCCTGGAGGGGAGAACCTCCTGGATTTTCTCGAGTTGCGGCAGGTCTTCTCGAGTGACGACGGGGACCTCAGGGACCCGCTCTCGTGGCCTCAGGAAAGGCCAGTCCCCATGCGAGTTGCTGGGGCCTTCTCGGGATTCCTCTCCCGTCCATGCCGGGGCCTAAGACATGGTGTGGAGTCGGGGCCGGAACCTGAGGATTCCTCTCTAGTGTTGCCATGGATCTTGGGGTGCTTCTGAGTCTCCCCCGTGGAGTAAGGCCTCGTCTCGAGTGGGGGCATGCACGTGCGCTTTCCTCCCGAGCTGCAGCAGTATTGTCACGCTTCCTGTCACGTGGGTCAATTGATCAGTGGCTTTCCCTCGAGGGTTTCGCTCGAGGCGTTCCCACCAGGCTTTCCCACAGGGCTGTGCCACGTGCCACCTTGGTGTGAGCCGATCCTCGGTGTGAAAGACGAGCCGGTGTAGGGAAAAGAGGTTCCTCTGGAATGGACTGAGACAAATGGGGGACTCTTGGAATGCTGGCACGACCCTGGAGTTCCTCTCGCCGAACCTGTTGAGAGGGCCTCCTCTTGAGATGCGAATGGAAGGCCGGGAACTCTTTCGCGACGAAGCACGGATAGGATCCCACATCTCGAGCTACGAGGCGGAAACGGGGCTCCTCTGGATGTGGGCGGCACCCTCGTGTTTCCTCTCGAGGGGAGACGGGTATGTCGGGGAACTTCTTGATTTGCACCAAGGGTGTGAAGGACCCTTTCGAAGTTCCAGAGGTGAGGTGTGGTCAGCCTCGAGACGCCTCAGCGGAAATGGGCCTCATCTCGCCTGGAGGGGAGAACCTCCTGGATTTTCTCGAGTTGCAGAAGGTCTTCTCGAGTTACGATGGGGACCTCAGGGACCCGCTCTGGTGGCCTCAGGAAAGGCCAGTCCCCATGCGAGTTGCTAGGGGTCCTGTCGGGATTCCTCTCCCGTCCATGCCGGGGCCTCAGTCCTTGTGTGGAGTCGGGACCGGAACCTGAGGATTCCTCTCCATTGTTGCCATGGATCTTGGGGTGCTTCTGAGTCTCCCCATGGAAGTCATGCCTCGTCTCGAGTGGGGGCATGCACGTGCGATTTCCTCTCGAGCTGCAGCAGTAGTGTCACGCTTCCTGTCACGTGGATCAAGGGGTCTGTGGCTTTCCCTCGAGGCTGTCCCTCGAGGCTTTCCCACGAGGCTTTCCAACAGGGCTGTGCCACGTGCCACCTTGGTGGGAGTCGACCTTCGGAGTGAAAGATGAGCCGGTGAAGGCAAAAGAGAATCCTCTGGAATGGACAGAGACAACTGGGGGACTCTTGGAATGGTGGCACGACCCTGGAGTTCCTCTCGCCGTTCCTGTTGAGAGGGCCTCCTCTTGAGGTGCGACGGGAACGCCGGGAACTCTTTCCCGACGAAGCAGGGAAAGGATCCCTCATCTCGAGCTACGAGGTGGAAACGGGGCTCCTCTGGATGTGGGCGGGACCCTCGTGTTTCCTCTCGAGTGGAGACGGGTATGTCGGGGAACTTCTTGATTTGCACCAAGGGTGTGAAGGACCCTTTCGAAGTTCCAGAGGTGAGGTGTGATCAGCCTCGAGACGCCTCAGCGGAAATGGGCCTCATCTCCCCTGGAGGGGAGAACCTCCTGGATTTTCTCGAGTTGCGGCAGGTCTTCTCGAGTTACGACGGGGACTTCAGGGACCCGCTCTGGTGGCCTCAGGAAGGCCAGTCCCCATGTGAGTTGCTAGGGGCCATTTCGGGATACCTCTCCCGTCCATGCCGGGGCATAAGACCTTGTGTGGAGTCGGGGCCGGAACTTGAGGATTCCTCTCCTGTGTTGCCATGGAACTTGGGGTGCTTCTGAGTCTCCCCAGGGGAGTCAGGCCTCGTCTCGTGTGGGGGCATGCACTTGCGCTTTCCTCCCGAGCTGCAGCAGTAGTGTCACGCTTCCTGTCACGTGGATCAAGGGATCTGTGTCTTTCCCTCGAGGCTGTCCCTCGAGGCTTTCCCACGAGGCTTTCCCACAGGGCTGTGCCACGTGCCACCTTGGTGTGAGTCGATCCTCGGCGTGAAAGACGAGCCGGTGTAGGCAAAAGAGGTTCCTCTGGTATGGACTGAGACATCTGGGACTCTTGGAATGGTGGCACGACCCTGGAGTTCCTCTCGCCGTTCCTGTTGAGATGGCCTCCTCTTGAGATGCGACGGGAACGCCGGGAACTCTTTCCCGAATAAGCAAGGATAGGATCCCTCATCTCTAGCTACGAGGAGGAAACGGGGCTCCTCTGGATGTGGGCGGGACCCTCTTGTTTCCTCTCGAGTGGAGACGGGTATGTCTGGGAACTTCTTGATTTGCACCAAGGGTGTGAAGGACCCTTTCGAAGTTCCAGAGGTGAGGTGTGATCAGCCTCGAGACGCCTCAGCGGAAATGGGCCTCATCTCGCCTGGAGGGGAGAACCTCCTGGATTTTCTCGAGTTGCGGCAGGTCTTCTCGAGTTACGACAGGGACCTCAGGGACCCGCTCTGGTGGCCTCAGGAAAGGCCAGTCCCCATGTGAGTTGCTAGGGGCCATCTCGGGATACCTCTCCCGTCTATGCCGGGGCCTAAGACCTTGTGTGGAGTCGGGGCCGGAACCTGAGGATTCCTCTCCAGTGTTGCCATGGATATTGGGGTGCTTCTGAGTCTCCCCACGGGAGTCAGGCCTCGTCTCGAGTGGGGGCATGCACGTGCGCTTTCCTCCCAAACTGCAGCAGTAGTGTCACGCTTCCTGTCACGTGGATCAAGGGGTCTGTGGCTTTCCCTCGAAGCTGTCCCTCGAGGCTTTCCCACGAGGCTTTCCAACAGGGCTGTGCCACGTGCCACCTTGGTGTGAGTCGATCCTCGTCGTGAAAGACGAGCCGGTGAAGGGAAAAGAGGATCCTCTGGAATGGACAGAGACAACTGGGGGACTCTTGGAATGGTGGCACGACCCTGGAGTTCCTCTCGCCGTTCCTGTTGAGAGGGCCTCCTCTTGAGATGCGACGGGAACGCCGGGAACTCTTTCCCGACGAAGCAGGGAAAGGATCCCTCACCTCGAGCTACGAGGCGGAAACGGAGCTACTCTGGATGTGGGCGGGACCCTCTTGTTTCCTCTCGAGTGGAGACGGGTATGTCTGGTAACTTCTTGATTTGCACCAAGGGTGTGAAGGACCCTTTCGAAGTTCCAGAGGTGAGTTGTGATCAGCCTCGAGATGCCTCAGCGGAAATGGGCCTCATCTCGCCTGGAGGGGAGAACCTCCTGGATTTTCTCGAGTTGCGGCAGGTCTTCTCGAGTTACGACAGGGACCTCAGGGACCCGCTCTGGTGGCCTCAGGAAAGGCCAGTCCCCATGTGAGTTGCTAGGGGCCATCTCGGGATACCTCTCCCGTCTATGCCGGGGCCTAAGACCTTGTGTGGAGTCGGGGCCGGAACCTGAGGATTCCTCTCCAGTGTTGCCATGGATATTGGGGTGCTTCTGAGTCTCCCCACGGGAGTCAGGCCTCGTCTCGAGTGGGGGCATGCACGTGCGCTTTCCTCCCAAAATGCAGCAGTAGTGTCACGCTTCCTGTCACGTGGATCAAGGGGTCTGTGGCTTTCCCTCGAGGCTGTCCCTCGAGGCTTTCCCACGAGGCTTTCCAACAGGGCTGTGCCACGTGCCACCTTGGTGTGAGTCGATCCTCGGCGTGAAAGACGAGCCGGTGAAGGGAAAAGAGAATCCTCTGGAATGGACAGAGACAACTGGGGGACTCTTGGAATGGTGGCACGACCCTGGAGATCCTCTCGCCGTTCCTGTTCAGAGGGCCTCCTCTTGAGGTGCGACGGAAACGCCGGGAACTCTTTCCCGACGAAGCAGGGAAAGGATCCCTCATCTCGAGCTACGAGGCGGAAACGGAGCTCCTCTGGATGTGGGCGGGACCCTCGTGTTTCCTCTCGAGTGGAGACGGGTATGTCGGGGAACTTCTTGATTTGCACCAAGGGTGTGAAGGACCCTTTCGAAGTTCCAGAGGTGAGGTGTGATCAGCCTCGAGACGCCTCAGCGGAAATGGGCCTCATCTCGCCTGGAGGGGAGAACCTCCTGGATTTTCTCGAGTTGCGGCAGGTCTTCTCGAGTGACGACGGGGACCTCAGGGACCCGCTCTGGTGGCCTCAGGAAAGGCCAGTCCCCATGCGAGTTGCTGGGGCCTTCTCGGGATTCCTCTCCCGTCCATGCCGGGGCCTAAGACATTGTGTGGAGTCGGGGCCGGAACCTGAGGATTCCTCTCTAGTGTTGCCATGGATCTTGGGGTGCTTCTGAGTCTCCCCCGTGGAGTAAGGCCTCGTCTCGAGTGGGGGCATGCACGTGCGCTTTCCTCCCGAGCTGCAGCAGTATTGTCACGCTTCCTGTCACGTGGGTCAATTGATCAGTGGCTTTCCCTCGAGGGTTTCGCTCGAGGCGTTCCCACCAGGCTTTCCCACAGGGCTGTGCCACGTGCCACCTTGGTGTGAGCCGATCCTCGGTGTGAAAGACGAGCCGGTGTAGGGAAAAGAGGTTCCTCTGGAATGGACTGAGACAAATGGGGGACTCTTGGAATGGTGGCACGACCCTGGAGTTCCTCTCGCCGAACCTGTTGAGAGGGCCTCCTCTTGAGATGCGAATGGAAGGCCGGGAACTCTTTCGCGACGAAGCACGGATAGGATCCCACATCTCGAGCTACGAGGCGGAAACGGGGCTCCTCTGGATGTGGGCGGCACCCTCGTGTTTCCTCTCGAGGGGAGACGGGTATGTCGGGGAACTTCTTGATTTGCACCAAGGGTGTGAAGGACCCTTTCGAAGTTCCAGAGGTGAGGTGTGGTCAGCCTCGAGACGCCTCAGCGGAAATGGGCCTCATCTCGCCTGGAGGAGAGAACCTCCTGGATTTTCTCGAGTTGCAGAAGGTCTTCTCGAGTTACGATGGGGACCTCAGGGACCCGCTCTGGTGGCCTCAGGAAAGGCCAGTCCCCATGCGAGTTGCTAGGGGTCCTGTCGGGATTCCTCTCCCGTCCATGCCGGGGCCTCAGTCCTTGTGTGGAGTCGGGACCGGAACCTGAGGATTCCTCTCCATTGTTGCCATGGATCTTGGGGTGCTTCTGAGTCTCCCCATGGAAGTCATGCCTCGTCTCGAGTGGGGGCATGCACGTGCGATTTCCTCTCGAGCTGCAGCAGTAGTGTCACGCTTCCTGTCACGTGGATCAAGGGGTCTGTGGCTTTCCCTCGTGGCTGTCCCTCGAGGCTTTCCCACGAGGCTTTCCAACAGGGCTGTGCCACGTGCCACCTTGGTGGGAGTCGACCTTCGGAGTGAAAGATGAGCCGGTGAAGGCAAAAGAGAATCCTCTGGAATGGACAGAGACAACTGGGGGACTCTTGGAATGGTGGCACGACCCTGGAGTTCCTCTCGCCGTTCCTGTTGAGAGGGCCTCCTCTTGAGGTGCGACGGGAACGCCGGGAACTCTTTCCCGACGAAGCAGGGAAAGGATCCCTCATCTCGAGCTACGAGGTGGAAACGGGGCTCCTCTGGATGTGGGCGGGACCCTCGTGTTTCCTCTCGAGTGGAGACGGGTATGTCGGGGAACTTCTTGATTTGCACCAAGGGTGTGAAGGACCCTTTCGAAGTTCCAGAGGTGAGGTGTGATCAGCCTCGAGACGCCTCAGCGGAAATGGGCCTCATCTCCCCTGGAGGGGAGAACCTCCTGGATTTTCTCGAGTTGCGGCAGGTCTTCTCGAGTTACGACGGGGACTTCAGGGACCCGCTCTGGTGGCCTCAGGAAGGCCAGTCCCCATGTGAGTTGCTAGGGGCCATTTCGGGATACCTCTCCCGTCCATGCCGGGGCATAAGACCTTGTGTGGAGTCGGGGCCGGAACTTGAGGATTCCTCTCCTGTGTTGCCATGGAACTTGGGGTGCTTCTGAGTCTCCCCAGGGGAGTCAGGCCTCGTCTCGTGTGGGGGCATGCACTTGCGCTTTCCTCCCGAGCTGCAGCAGTAGTGTCACGCTTCCTGTCACGTGGATCAAGGGATCTGTGTCTTTCCCTCGAGGCTGTCCCTCGAGGCTTTCCCACGAGGCTTTCCCACAGGGCTGTGCCACGTGCCACCTTGGTGTGAGTCGATCCTCGGCGTGAAAGACGAGCCGGTGTAGGCAAAAGAGGTTCCTCTGGTATGGACTGAGACATCTGGGACTCTTGGAATGGTGGCACGACCCTGGAGTTCCTCTCGCCGTTCCTGTTGAGAGGGCCTCCTCTTGAGATGCGACGGGAACGCCGGGAACTCTTTCCCGAATAAGCAAGGATAGGATCCCTCATCTCTAGCTACGAGGAGGAAACGGGGCTCCTCTGGATGTGGGCGGGACCCTCTTGTTTCCTCTCGAGTGGAGACGGGTATGTCTGGGAACTTCTTGATTTGCACCAAGGGTGTGAAGGACCCTTTCGAAGTTCCAGAGGTGAGGTGTGATCAGCCTCGAGACGCCTCAGCGGAAATGGGCCTCATCTCGCCTGGAGGGGAGAACCTCCTGGATTTTCTCGAGTTGCGGCAGGTCTTCTCGAGTTACGACAGGGACCTCAGGGACCCGCTCTGGTGGCCTCAGGAAAGGCCAGTCCCCATGTGAGTTGTTAGGGGCCATCTCGGGATACCTCTCCCGTCTATGCCGGGGCCTAAGACCTTGTGTGGAGTCGGGGCCGGAACCTGAGGATTCCTCTCCAGTGTTGCCATGGATATTGGGGTGCTTCTGAGTCTCCCCACGGGAGTCAGGCCTCGTCTCGAGTGGGGGCATGCACGTGCGCTTTCCTCCCAAACTGCAGCAGTAGTGTCACGCTTCCTGTCACGTGGATCAAGGGGTCTGTGGCTTTCCCTCGAAGCTGTCCCTCGAGGCTTTCCCACGAGGCTTTCCAACAGGGCTGTGCCACGTGCCACCTTGGTGTGAGTCGATCCTCGTCGTGAAAGACGAGCCGGTGAAGGGAAAAGAGAATCCTCTGGAATGGACAGAGACAACTGGGGGACTCTTGGAATGGTGGCACGACCCTGGAGTTCCTCTCGCCGTTCCTGTTGAGAGGGCCTCCACTTGAGATGCGACGGGAACGCCGAGAACTCTTTCCCGACGAAGCAGGGAAAGGATCCCTCACCTCGAGCTACGAGGCGGAAACGGAGCTACTCTGGATGTGGGCGGGACCCTCTTGTTTCCTCTCGAGTGGAGACGGGTATGTCTGGTAACTTCTTGATTTGCACCAAGGGTGTGAAGGACCCTTTCGAAGTTCCAGAGGTGACTTGTGATCAGCCTCGAGATGCCTCAGCGGAAATGGGCCTCATCTCGCCTGGAGGGGAGAACCTCCTGGATTTTCTCGAGTTGCGGCAGGTCTTCTCGAGTTACGACAGGGACCTCAGGGACCCGCTCTGGTGGCCTCAGGAAAGGCCAGTCCCCATGTGAGTTGCTAGGGGCCATCTCGGGATACCTCTCCCGTCTATGCCGGGGCCTAAGACCTTGTGTGGAGTCGGGGCCGGAACCTGAGGATTCCTCTCCAGTGTTGCCATGGATATTGGGGTGCTTCTGAGTCTCCCCACGGGAGTCAGGCCTCGTCTCGAGTGGGGGCATGCACGTGCGCTTTCCTCCCAAAATGCAGCAGTAGTGTCACGCTTCCTGTCACGTGGATCAAGGGGTCTGTGGCTTTCCCTCGAGGCTGTCCCTCGAGGCTTTCCCACGAGGCTTTCCAACAGGGCTGTGCCACGTGCCACCTTGGTGTGAGTCGATCCTCGGCGTGAAAGACGAGCCGGTGAAGGGAAAAGAGAATCCTCTGGAATGGACAGAGACAACTGGGGGACTCTTGGAATGGTGGCACGACCCTGGAGATCCTCTCGCCGTTCCTGTTCAGAGGGCCTCCTCTTGAGGTGCGACGGAAACGCCGGGAACTCTTTCCCGACGAAGCAGGGAAAGGATCCCTCATTTCGAGCTACGAGGCGGAAACGGAGCTCCTCTGGATGTGGGCGGGACCCTCGTGTTTCCTCTCGAGTGGAGACGGGTATGTCGGGGAACTTCTTGATTTGCACCAAGGGTGTGAAGGACCCTTTCAAAGTTCCAGAAGTGAGGTGTGATCAGACTCGAGACGCCTCAGCGGAAATGGGCCTCATCTCGCCTGGAGGGGAGAACAGCCTGGATTTTCTCGAGTTGCGGCAGGTCTTCTCGAGTTACGAAGGGGAACTCAGGGACCCGCTCTGGTGGCCTCATGAAAGGCCAGTCCCCATGCGAGTTGCTGGGGCCTTCTCGGGATTCCTCTCCCGTCCATGCCGGGGCCTAAGACATTCTGTGGAGTCGGGGCCGGAACCTGAGGATTCCTCTCTAGTGTTGCCATGGATCTTGGGGTGCTTCTGAGTCTCCCCCATGGAGTAAGGCCTCGTCTCGAGTGGGGGCATGCACGTGCGCTTTCCTCCCGAGCTGCAGCAGTATTGTCAGGCTTCCTGTCACGTGGGTCAATTGATCAGTGGCTTTCCCTCGAGGGTTTCGCTCGAGGCGTTCCCACCAGGCTTTCCCACAGGGCTGTGCCACGTGCCACCTTGGTGTGAGTCGATCCTCGGCCTGAAAGACGAGCCGGTGAAGGGAAAAGAGGTTCCTCTGGAATGGACTGAGACATCTGGGGGACTCTTGGAATGGTGGCACGACCCTGGAGTTCCTCTCGCCGTTCCTGTTGAGATGGCCTCCTCTTGAGATGCGACGGGAATGCCGGGAACTCTTTCCCGACGAAGCAGGGAAAGGATCCCTCATCTCGAGCTACGAGGCAGAAACGGGGCTCCTCTGGATGTGGGCGGGACCCTCGTGATTCCTCTCGAGTGGAGACGGGTATGTCGGGGAACTTCTTGATTTGCACCAAGGGTGTGAAGGACCCTTTCGAAGTTCCAGAGGTGAGGTGTGATCAGCCTCGAGACGCCTCAGCGGAAATGGGCCTCATCTCGCCTGGAGGGGAGAACCTCCTGGATTTTCTCGAGTTGCGGCACGTCTTCTCGAGTGACGACGGGGACCTCAGGGACCCGCTCTGGTGGCCTCAGGAAAGGCCAGTCCCCATGCGAGTTGCTGGGGCCTTCTCGGGATTCCTCTCCCGTCCATGCCGGGGCCTAAGACATTGTGTGGAGTCGGGGCCGGAACCTGAGGATTCCTCTGCAGTGTTGCCATCTAAGTTGGGGTGTTTCTGAGTCTCCCCAGGGGAGTCAGGCCTCGTCTCGATTGGGGGCATGCACGTGCGCTTTCCTCCCGAGCTGCAGCAGTAGTGTCACGCTTCCTGTCACGTGGATCAAGGGATCTGTGTCTTTCCCTCGAGGCTGTCCCTCGAGGCTTTCCCACGAGGCTTTCCCACAGGGCTGTGCCACGTGCCACCTTGGTGTGAGTCGGTCCTCGGCGTGAAAGACGAGCCGGTGAAGGGAAAAGAGAATCCTCTGGAATGGACAGAGACAACTGGGGGACTCTTGGAATGGTGGCACGACCCTGGAGTTCCTCTCGCCGTTCCTGTTGAGAGGGCCTCCTCTTGAGGTGCGACGGGAACGCCGGGAACTCTTTCCCGACGAAGCAGGGAAAGGATCCCTCATCTCGAGCTACGAGGCGGAAACGGGGCTCCTCTGGATGTGGGCGGGACCCTCGTGTTTCCTCTCGAGTGGAGTCGGGTATGTCGGGGAACTTCTTGATTTGCACCAAGGGTATGAAGGAGCCTTTCGAAGTTCCAGAGGTGAGGTGTGATCAGCCTCGAGACGCCTCAGCGGAAATGGGCCTCATCTCCCCTGGAGGGGAGAACCTCCTGGATTTTCTCGAGTTGCGGCAGGTCTTCTCGAGTTACGACGGGGACCTCAGGGACCCGCTCTGGTGGCCTCAGGAAGGCCAGTCCCCATGTGAGTTGCTAGGGGCCATTTCGGGATACCTCTCCCGTCCATGCCGGGGCCTAAGACCTTGTGTGGAGTCGGGGCCGGAACTTGAGGATTCCTCTCCAGTGTTGCCATGGAACTTGGGGTGCTTCTGAGTCTCCCCAGGGGAGTCAGGCCTCGTCTCGTGTGGGGACATGCACGTGCGCTTTCCTCCCGAGCTGCAGCAGTAGTGTCACGCTTCCTGTCACGTGGATCAAGGGATCTGTGTCTTTCCCTCGAGGCTGTCCCTCGAGGCTTTCCCACGAGGCTTTCCCACAGGGCTGTGCCACGTGCCACCTTGGTGTGAGTCGATCCTCGGCGTGAAAGACGAGCCGGTGTAGGCAAAAGAGGTTCCTCTGGTATGGACTGAGACATCTGGGACTCTTGGAATGGTGGCACGACCCTGGAGTTCCTCTCGCCGTTCCTGTTGAGATGGCCTCCTCTTGAGATGCGACGGGAACGCCGGGAACTCTTTCCCGAATAAGCAAGGATAGGATCCCTCATCTCTAGCTACGAGGAGGAAACGGGGCTCCTCTGGATGTGGGCGGGACCCTCTTGTTTCCTCTCGAGTGGAGACGGGTATGTCGGGGAACTTCTTGATTTGCACCAAGGGTGTGAAGGACACTTTCAAAGTTCCAGAAGTGAGGTGTGATCAGCCTCGAGACGCCTCAGCGGAAATGGGCCTCATCTCGCCTGGAGGGGAGAACCTCCTGGATTTTCTCGAGTTGCGGCAGGTCTTCTCCAGTTACGACGGGGAACTCAGGGACCCGCTCTGCTGGCCTCAGGAAAGGCCAGTCCCCATGCGAGTTGCTGGGGTCTTCTCGGGATTCCTCTCCCGTCCATGCCGGGGCCTAAGACATTTTGTGGAGTCGGGGCCGGAACCTGAGGATTCCTCTCTAGTGTTGCCATGGATCTTGGGGTGCTTCTGAGTCTCCCCCGTGGAGTAAGGCCTCGTCTCGAGTGGGGGCATGCACGTGCGCTTTCCTCCCGAGCTGCAGCAGTATTGTCACGCTTCCTGTCACGTGGGTCAATTGATCAGTGGCTTTCCCTCGAGGGTTTCGCTCGAGGCGTTCCCACCAGGCTTTCCCACAGGGCTGTGCCACGTGCCACCTTGGTGTGAGTCGATCCTCGGCGTGAAAGACGAGCCGGTGAAGGGAAAAGAGGTTCCTCTGGAATGGACTGAGACATCTGGGGGACTCTTGGAATGGTGGCACGACCCTGGAGTTCCTCTCGCCGTTCCTGTTGAGAGGGCCTCCTCTTGAGATGCGACGGGAACGCCGGGAACTCTTTCCCGAAGAAGCAGGGAAAGGATCCCTCATCTCGAGCTACGAGGCCGAAACGGGGCTCCTCTGGATGTGGGCGGGACCCTCGTGTTTCCTCTCGAGTGGAGACGGGTATGTCGGGGAACTTCTTGATTTGCACCAAGGGTGTGAAGGACCCTTTCGAAGTTCCAGAGGTGAGGTGTGATCAGCCTTGAGACGCCTCAGCGGAAATGGGCCTCATCTCGCCTGGAGGGGAGAACCTCCTGGATTTTCTCGAGTTGCGGCAGGTCTTCTCGAGTTACGACGGGGACCTCAGGGACCCGCTCTGGTGGCCTCAGGAAAGGCCAGTCCCCATGCGAGTTGCTAGGGGACCTCTCGGGAAACCTCTCCCGTCCATGCCGGGGCCTAAGACCTTGTGTGGAGTCGGGGCAGGAACTTGAGGATTCCTCTCCAGTGTTGCCATGGATCTTGGGGTGCTTCTGAGTCTCCCCAGGGGAGTCAGGCCTCGTCTCGTGTGGGGGCATGCACGTGTGCTTTCCGTCCAAGCGGCAGCAGTAGTGTCACGCTTCCTGTCACATGGATCAAGGGATCTGTGGCTTTCCCTCGAGGCTGTCCCTCGAGGCTTTCCCACGAGCCTTTCCCACAGGGCTGTTCCACGTGCCACCTTGGTGTGAGCCGATCCTCCGCGTGAAAGACGAACCGGTGTAGGGAAAAGAGGATCCTCTGGAATGGACTGAGACAACTGGGGGACTCTTGGAATGGTGGCACGACCCTGGAGTTCCTCTCGCCGATCCTGTTGAGAGGGCCTTGTCTTGAGATGCTAATGGAAGGCCGGGAACTCTTTCCCGAATAAGCAAGGATAGGATCCCTCATCTCTAGCTACGAGGAGGAAACGGGGCTCCTCTGAATGTGGGCGGGACCCTCTTGTTTCCTCTCGAGTGGAGACGGGTATGTCTGGGAACTTCTTGATTTGCACCAAGGGTGTGAAGGACCCTTTCGAAGTTCCAGAGGTGAGTTGTGATCAGCCTCGAGATGCCTCAGCGGAAATGGGCCTCATCTCGCCTGGAGGGGAGAACCTCCTGGATTTTCTCGAGTTGCGGCAGGTCTTCTCGAGTTACGACAGGGACCTCAGGGACCCGCTCTGGTGGCCTCAGGAAAGGCCAGTCCCCATGTGAGTTGCTAGGGGCCATCTCGGGATACCTCTCCCGTCTATGCCGGGGCCTAAGACCTTGTGTGGAGTCGGGGCCGGAACCTGAGGATTCCTCTCCAGTGTTGCCATGGATATTGGGGTGCTTCTGAGTCTCCCCAGGGGAGTCAGGCCTCGTCTCGAGTGGGGGCATGCACGTGCGCTTTCCTCCCAAAATGCAGCAGTAGTGTCACGCTTCCTGTCACGTGGATCAAGGGGTCTGTGGCTTTCCCTCGAGGCTGTCCCTCGAGGCTTTCCCACGAGGCTTTCCAACAGGGCTGTGCCACGTGCCACCTTGGTGTGAGTCGATCCTCGGCGTGAAAGACGAGCCGGTGAAGGGAATAGAGAATCCTCTGGAATGGACAGAGACAACTGGGGGACTCTTGCAATGGTGGCACGACCCTGGAGATCCTCTCGCCGTTCCTGTTCAGAGGGCCTCCTCTTGAGGTGCGACGGAAACGCCGGGAACTCTTTCCCGACGAAGCAGGGAAAGGATCCCTCATCTCGAGCTACGAGGCGGAAACGGAGCTCCTCTGGATGTGGGCGGGACCCTCGTGTTTCCTCTCGAGTGGAGACGGGTATGTCGGGGAACTTCTTGATTTGCACCAAGGGTGTGAAGGACACTTTCAAAGTTCCAGAAGTGAGGTGTGATCAGACTCGAGACGCCTCAGCGGAAATGGGCCTCATCTCGCCCGGAGGGGAGAACCGCCTGGATTTTCTCGAGTTGCGGCAGGTCTTCTCGAGTTACGACGGGGAACTCAGGGACCCGCTCTGGTGGCCTCAGGAAAGGCCAGTCCCCATGCGAGTTGCTGGGGCCTTCTCGGGATTCCTCTCCCGTCCATGCCGGGGCCTAAGACATTTTGTGGAGTCGGGGCCGGAACCTGAGGATTCCTCTCTAGTGTTGCCATGGATCTTGGGGTGCTTCTGAGTCTCCCCCGTGGAGTAAGGCCTCGTCTCGAGTGGGGGCATGCACGTGCGCTTTCCTCCCGAGCTGCAGCAGTATTGTCAGGCTTCCTGTCACGTGGGTCAATTGATCAGTGGCTTTCCCTCGAGGGTTTCGCTCGAGGCGTTCCCACCAGGCTTTCCCACAGGGCTGTGCCACGTGCCACCTTGGTGTGAGTCGATCCTCGGCCTGAAAGACGAGCCGGTGAAGGGAAAAGAGGTTCCTCTGGAATGGACTGAGATATCTGGGGGACTCTTGGAATGGTGGCACGACCCTGGAGTTCCTCTCGCCGTTCCTGTTGAGATGGCCTCCTCTTGAGATGCGACGGGAATGCCGGGAACTCTTTCCCGACGAAGCAGGGAAAGGATCCCTCATCTCGAGCTACGAGGCGGAAACGGGGCTCCTCTGGATGTGGGCGGGACCCTCGTGATTCCTCTCGAGTGGAGACGGGTATGTCGGGGAACTTCTTGATTTGCACCAAGGGTGTGAAGGACCCTTTCGAAGTTCCAGAGGTGAGGTGTGATCAGCCTCGAGACGCCTCAGCGGAAATGGGCCTCATCTCGCCTGGAGGGGAGAACCTCCTGGATTTTCTCGAGTTGCGGCAGGTCTTCTCGAGTGACGACGGGGACCTCAGGGACCCGCTCTGGTGGCCTCAGGAAAGGCCAGTCCCCATGCGAGTTGCTGGGGCCTTCTCGGGATTCCTCTCCCGTCCATTCCGGGGCCTAAGACATTGTGTGGAGTCGGGGCCGGAACCTGAGGATTCCTCTCCAGTGTTGCCATCTAAGTTGGGGTGTTTCTGAGTCTCCCCAGGGGAGTCAGGCCTCGTCTCGATTGGGGGCATGCACGTGCGCTTTCCTCCCGAGCTGCAGCAGTAGTGTCACGCTTCCTGTCACGTGGATCAAGGGATCTGTGTCTTTCCCTCGAGGCTGTCCCTCGAGGCTTTCCCACGAGGCTTTCCCACAGGGCTGTGCCACGTGCCACCTTGGTGTGAGTCAATCCTCGGCGTGAAAGACGAGGCGGTGAAGGGAAAAGAGAATCCTCTGGAATGGACAGAGACAACTGGGGGACTCTTGGAATGGTGGCACGACCCTGGAGTTCCTCTCGCCGTTCCTGTTGAGAGGGCCTCCTCTTGAGGTGCGACGGGAACGCCGGGAACTCTTTCCCGACGAAGCAGGTAAAGGATCCCTCATCTCGAGCTACGAGGTGGAAACGGGGCTCCTCTGGATGTGGGCGGGACCCTCGTGTTTCCTCTCGAGTGGAGACGGGTATGTCGGGGAACTTCCTGATTTGCACCAAGGGTATGAAGGAGCCTTTCGAAGTTCCAGAGGTGAGGTGTGATCAGCCTCGAGACGCCTCAGCGGAAATGGGCCTCATCTCCCCTGGAGGGGAGAACCTCCTGGATTTTCTCGAGTTGCGGCAGGTCTTCTCGAGTTACGACGGGGACCTCAGGGACCAGCTCTGGTGGCCTCAGGAAGGCCAGTCCCCATGTGAGTTGCTAGGGGCCATTTCGGGATACCTCTCCCGTCCATGCCGGGGCCTAAGACCTTGTGTGGAGTCGGGTCCGGAACTTGAGGATTCCTCTCCAGTGTTGCCATGGAACTTGGGGTGCTTCTGAGTCTCCCCAGGGGAGTCAGGCCTCGTCTCGTGTGGGGGCATGCACGTGTGCTTTCCTCCAATCTGCAGCAGTAGTGATACGCTTCCTGTCACGTGGATCAAGGGATCTGTGGCTTTCCCTCGAGGGTTTCGCTCGAGGCGTTCCCACCAGGCTTTCCCACAGGGCTGTGCCACGTGCCACCTTGGTGTGAGTCGATCCTCGGCGTGAAAGACGAGCCGGTGAAAGGAAAAGAGGTTCCTCTGGAATGGACTGAGACATCTGGGGGACTCTTGGAATGCTGGCACGACCCTGGAGTTCCTCTCGCCTTTCCTGTTGAGATGGCCTCCTCTTGAGATGCGACGGGAACGCCGGGAACTCTTTCCCGAATAAGCAAGGATAGGATCCCTCATCTCTAGCTACGAGGAGGAAACGGGGCTCCTCTGGATGTGGGCGGGACCCTCTTGTTTCCTCTCGAGTGGAGACGGGTATGTCTGGGAACTTCTTGATTTGCACCAAGGGTGTGACGGACCCTTTCGAAGTTCCAGAGGTGAGGTGTGATCAGCCTCGAGACGCCTCAGCGGAAATGGGCCTCATCTCGCCTGGAGGGGAGAACCTCCTGGATTTTCTCGAGTTGCGGCAGGTCTTCTCGAGTTACGACAGGGACCTCAGGGACCCGCTCTGGTGGCCTCAGGAAAGGCCAGTCCCCATGTGAGTTGCTAGGGGCCATTTCGGGATACCTCTCCCGTCTATGCCGGGGCCTAAGACCTTGTGTGGAGTCGGGGCCGGAACCTGAGGATTCCTCTCCAGTGTTACCATGGATATTGGGGTGCTTCTGAGTCTCCCCAGGGGAGTCAGGCCTCGTCTCGAGTGGGGGCATGCACGTGCGCTTTCCTCCCAAACTGCAGCAGTAGTGTCACGCTTCCTGTCACGTGGATCAAGGGGTCTGTGGCTTTCCCTCGAAGCTGTCCCTCGAGGCTTTCCCACGAGGCTTTCCAACAGGGCTGTGCCACGTGCCACCTTGGTGTGAGCCGATCCTCCGCGTGAAAGACGAACCGGTGTAGGGAAAAGAGGATCCTCTGGAATGGACTGAGACAACTGGGGGACTCTTGGAATGGTGGCACGACCCTGGAGTTCCTCTCGCCGTTCCTGTTGAGATGGCCTCCTCTTGAGATGCGACGGGAACGCCGGGAACTCTTTCCCGAAGAAGCAGGGAAAGGATCCCTCATCTCGAGCTACGAGGCCGAAACGGGGCTCCTCTGGATGTGGGCGGGACCCTCGTGTTTCCTCTCGAGTGGAGACGGGTATGTCGGGGAACTTCTTGATTTGCACCAAGGGTGTGAAGGACCCTTTCGAAGTTCCAGAGGTGAGGTGTGATCAGCCTCGAGACGCCTCAGCGGAAATGGGCCTCATCTCGCCTGGAGGGGAGAACCTCCTGGATTTTCTCGAGTTGCGGCAGGTCTTCTCGAGTTACGACGGGGACCTCAGGGACCCGCTCTGGTGGCCTCAGGAAAGGCCAGTCCCCATGAAAGTTGCTAGGGGCCATCTCGGGAAACCTCTCCCGTCCATGCCGGGGCCTAAGACCTTGTGTGGAGTCGGGGCAGGAACTTGAGGATTCCTCTCCAGTGTTGCCATGGATCTTGGGGTGCTTCTGAGTCTCCCCAGGGGAGTCAGGCCTCGTCTCGTGTGGGGGCATGCACGTGTGCTTTCCGTCCATGCGGCAGCAGTAGTGTCACGCTTCCTGTCACATGGATCAAGGGATCTGTGGCTTTCCCTCGAGGCTGTCCCTCGAGGCTTTCCCACGAGGCTTTCCCACAGGGCTGTTCCACGTGCCACCTTGGTGTGAGCCGATCCTCCGCGTGAAAGACGAACCGGTGTAGGGAAAAGAGGATCCTCTGGAATGGACTGAGACAACTGGGGGACTCTTGGAATGGTGGCACGACCCTGGAGTTCCTCTCTCCGATCCTGTTGAGAGGGCCTCCTCTTGAGATGCGAATGGAAGGCCGGGAACTCTTTCCCGAATAAGCAAGGATAGGATCCCTCATCTCTAGCTACGAGGAGGAAACGGGGCTCCTCTGAATGTGGGCGGGACCCTCTTGTTTCCTCTCGAGTGGAGACGGGTATGTCTGGGAACTTCTTGATTTGCACCAAGGGTGTGAAGGACCCTTTCGAAGTTCCAGAGGTGAGGTGTGATCAGCCTCGAGATGCCTCAGCGGAAATGGGCCTCACCTCGCATGGAGGGGAGAACCTCCTGGATTTTCTCGAGTTGCGGCAGGTCTTCTCGAGTTACGACAGGGACCTCAGGGACCCGCTCTGGTGGCCTCAGTAAAGGCCAGTCCCCATGTGAGTTGCTAGGGGCCATCTCGGGATACCTCTCCCGTCTATGCCGGGGCCTAAGACCTTGTGTGGAGTCGGGGCCGGAACCTGAGGATTCCTCTCCAGTGTTGCCATGGAAGTTGGGGTGTTTCTGAGTCTCCCCAGGGGAGTCAGGCCTCGTCTCGAGTGGGGGCATGCACGTGCGCTTTCCTCCCGAGCTGCAGCAGTAGTGTCACGCTTCCTGTCACGTGGATCAAGGGATCTGTGTCTTTCCCTAGAGGCTGTCCCTCGAGGCTTTCCCACGAGGCTTTCCCACAGGGCTGTGCCACGTGCCACCTTGGTGTGAGTCGATCCTCGGCGTGAAAGACGAGCCGGTGAAGGGAAAAGAGAATCCTCTGGAATGGACAGAGACAACTGGGGGACTCTTGGAATGGTGGCACGACCCTGGAGTTCCTCTCGCCGTTCCTGTTGAGAGGGCCTCCTCTTGAGGTGCGACGGGAACGCCGGGAACTCTTTCCCGACGAAGCAGGGAAAGGATCCCTCATCTCGAGCTACGAGGTGGAAACGGGGCTCCTCTGGATGTGGGCGGGACCCTCGTGTTTCCTCTCGAGTGGAGACGGGTATGTCGGGGAACTTCTTGATTTGCACCAAGGGTATGAAGGAGCCTTTCGAAGTTCCAGAGGTGAGGTGTGATCAGCCTCGAGACGCCTCAGCGGAAATGGGCCTCATCTCCCCTGGAGGGGAGAACCTCCTGGATTTTCTCGAGTTGCGGCAGGTCTTCTCGAGTTACGACGGGGAACTCAGGGACCCGCTCTGGTGGCCTCAGGAAAGGCCAGTCCCCATGCGAGTTGCTGGGGACTTCTCGGGATTCCTCTCCCGTCCATGCCGGGGCCTAAGACATTTTGTGGAGTCGGGGCCGGAACCTGAGGATTCCTCTCTAGTGTTGCCATGGATCTTGGGGTGCTTCTGAGTCTCCCCCGTGGAGTAAGGCCTCGTCTCGAGTGGGGGCATGCACGTGCGCTTTCCTCCCGAGCTGCAGCAGTATTGTCACGCTTCCTGTCACGTGGGTCAATTGATCAGTGGCTTTCCCTCGAGGGTTTCGCTCGAGGCGTTCCCACCAGGCTTTCCCACAGGGCTGTGCCACGTGCCACCTTGGTGTGAGTCGATCCTCGGCGTGAAAGACGAGCCGGTGAAGGGAAAAGAGGTTCCTCTGGAATGGACTGAGACATCTGGGGGACTCTTGGAATGGTGGCACGACCCTGGAGTTCCTCTCGCCGTTCCTGTTGAGAGGGCCTCCTCTTGAGATGCGACGGGAACGCCGGGAACTCTTTCCCGAAGAAGCAGGGAAAGGATCCCTCATCTCGAGCTACGAGGCCGAAACGGGGCTCCTCTGGATGTGGGCGGGACCCTCGTGTTTCCTCTCCAGTGGAGACGGGTATGTCGGGGAACTTCTTGATTTGCACCAAGGGTGTGAAGGACCCTTTCGAAGTTCCAGAGGTGAGGTGTGATCAGCCTCGAGACGCCTCAGCGGAAATGGGCCTCATCTCGCCTGGAGGGGAGAACCTCCTGGATTTTCTCGAGTTGCGGCAGGTCTTCTCGAGTTACGACGGGGACCTCAGGGACCCGCTCTGGTGGCCTCAGGAAAGGCCAGTCCCCATGAAAGTTGCTACGGGCCATCTCGGGAAACCTCTCCCGTCCATGCCGGGGCCTAAGACCTTGTGTGGAGTCGGGGCAGGAACTTGAGGATTCCTCTCCAGTGTTGCCATGGATCTTGGGGTGCTTCTGAGTCTCCCCAGGGGAGTCAGGCCTCGTCTCGTGTGGGGGCATGCACGTGTGCTTTCCGTCCATGCGGCAGCAGTAGTGTCACGCTTCCTGTCACATGGATCAAGGGATCTGTGGCTTTCCCTCGAGGCTGTCCCTCGAGGCTTTCCCACGAGCCTTTCCCACAGGGCTGTTCCACGTGCCACCTTGGTGTGAGCCGATCCTCCGCGTGAAAGACGAACCGGTGTAGGGAAAAGAGGATCCTCTGGAATGGACTGAGACAACTGGGGGACTCTTGGAATGGTGGCACGATCCTGGAGTTCCTCTCGCCGATCCTGTTGAGAGGGCCTCCTCTTGAGATGCGAATGGAAGGCCGGGAACTCTTTCCCGAATAAGCAAGGATAGGATCCCTCATCTCTAGCTACGAGGCGGAAACGGAGCTCCTCTGGATGTGGGCGGGACCCTCGTGTTTCCTCTCGAGTGGAGACGGGTATGTCGGGGAACTTCTTGATTTGCACCAAGGGTGTGAAGGACACTTTCAAAGTTCCAGAAGTGAGGTGTGATCAGACTCGAGACGCCTCAGCGGAAATGGGCCTCATCTCGCCTGGAGGGGAGAACCGCCTGGATTTTCTCGAGTTGCGGCAGGTCGTCTCGTGTTACGACGGGGAACTCAGGGACCCGCTCTGGTGGCCTCAGGAAAGGCCAGTCCCCATGCGAGTTGCTGGGGCCTTCTCGGGATTCCTCTCCCGTCCATGCCGGGGCCTAAGACATTGTGTGGAGTCGGGGCCGGAACCTGAGGATTCCTCTCTAGTGTTGCCATGGATCTTGGGGTGCTTCTGAGTCTCCCCCGTGGAGTAAGGCCTCGTCTCGAGTGGGGGCATGCACGTGCGCTTTCCTCCCGAGCTGCAGCAGTATTGTCACGCTTCCTGTCACGTGGGTCAATTGATCAGTGGCTTTCCCTCGAGGGTTTCGCTCGAGGCGTTCCCACCAGGCTTTCCCACAGGGCTGTGCCACGTTCCACCTTGGTGTGAGTCGATCCTCGGCCTGAAAGACGAGCCGGTGAAGGGAAAAGAGGTTCCTCTGGAATGGACTGAGACATCTGGGGGACTCTTGGAATGGTGGCACGACCCTGGAGTTCCTCTCGCCGTTCCTGTTGAGATGGCCTCCTCTTGAGATGCGACGGGAACGCCGGGAACTCTTTCCCGACGAAGCAGGGAAAGGATGCCTCATCTCGAGCTACGAGGCGGAAACGGGGCTCCTCTGGATGTGGGCGGGACCCTCGTGATTCCTCTCGAGTGGAGACGGGTATGTCGGGGAACTTCTTGATTTGCACCAAGGGTGTGAAGGACCCTTTCGAAGTTCCAGAGGTGAGGTGTGATCAGCCTCGAAACGCCTCAGCTGAAATGGGCCTCATCTCGCCTGGAGGGGAGAACCTCCTGGATTTTCTCGAGTTGCGGCAGATCTTCTCGAGTTACGACAGGGACCTCAGGGACCCGCTCTGGTGGCCTCAGGAAAGGCCAGTCCCCATGCGAATTGCTAGGGGACCTCTCCGGATTCCTCTCCCGTCCATGCCGGGGCCAAAGTCCTTGTGTGGAGTCGGGGCCGGAACCTGAGGATTCCTCTCCAGTGTTCCCATGGATCTTGGGGTGCTTCTGAGTCTCCCCAGGGGAGTCAGGCCTAGTCTCGAGTGGGGGCATGCACGTGCGCTTTCCTCCCAAACTGCAGGAGTAGTGTCACGCTTCCTGTCACGTGGATCAAGGGATCTGTGGCTTTCCTTCGAGGCATTCCCACGAGGCTTTCCCACGAGGCTTTCCCACAGGGCTGTGCCACCTTGCCACCTTGGTGTGAGTCGATCCTCGGCGTTAAAGACGAGCCGGTGAAGGGAAAAGAGGTTCCTCTGGAATGGACAGAGACAACTGGGGGACTCTTGGAATGGTGGCAAGACCCTGGAGTTCCTCTCGCCGAACCTGTTGAGAAGGCCTCCTCTTGAGATGCGACGGGAACGCCGGGAACTCTTTCCCGAAGAAGCAGGGAAAGGATCCCTCATCTCGAGCTACGAGGCCGAAACGGGGCTCCTCTGGATGTGGGCGGGACCCTCGTGTTTCCTCTCGAGTGGAGACGGGTATGTCGGGGAACTTCTTGATTTGCACCAAGGGTGTGAAGGACCCTTTCGAAGTTCCAGAGGTGAGGTGTGATCAGCCTCGAGACGCCTCAGCGGAAATGGGCCTCATCTCGCCTGGAGGGGAGAACCTCCTGGATTTTCTCGAGTTGCGGCAGGTCTTCTCGAGTTACGACGGGTCCTCAGGGACCCGCTCTGGTGGCCTCAGGAAAGGCCAGTCCCCATGAAAGTTGCTAGGGGCCATCTCGGGAAACCTCTCCCGTCCATGCCGGGGCCTAAGACCTTGTGTGGAGTCGGGGCAGGAACTTGAGGATTCCTCTCCAGTGTTGCCATGGATCTTGGGGTGCTTCTGAGTCTCCCCAGGGGAGTCAGGCCTCGTCTCGTGTGGGGGCATGCACGTGTGCTTTCCGTCCATGCGGCAGCAGTAGTGTCACGCTTCCTGTCACATGGATCAAGGGATCTGTGGCTTTCCCTCGAGGCTGTCCCTCGAGGCTTTCCCACGAGGCTTTCCCACAGGGCTGTTCCACGTGCCACCTTGGTGTGAGCCGATCCTCCGCGTGAAAGACGAACCGGTGTAGGGAAAAGAGGATCCTCTGGAATGGACTGAGACAACTGGGGGACTCTTGGAATGGTGGCACGACCCTGGAGTTCCTCTCTCCGATCCTGTTGAGAGGGCCTCCTCTTGAGATGCGAATGGAAGGCCGGGAACTCTTTCCCGAATAAGCAAGGATAGGATCCCTCATCTCTAGCTACGAGGAGGAAACGGGGCTCCTCTGAATGTGGGCGGGACCCTCTTGTTTCCTCTCGAGTGGAGACGGGTATGTCTGGGAACTTCTTGATTTGCACCAAGGGTGTGAAGGACCCTTTCGAAGTTCCAGAGGTGAGGTGTGATCAGCCTCGAGATGCCTCAGCGGAAATGGGCCTCACCTCGCATGGAGGGGAGAACCTCCTGGATTTTCTCGAGTTGCGGCAGGTCTTCTCGAGTTACGACAGGGACCTCAGGGACCCGCTCTGGTGGCCTCAGTAAAGGCCAGTCCCCATGTGAGTTGCTAGGGGCCATCTCGGGATACCTCTCCCGTCTATGCCGGGGCCTAAGACCTTGTGTGGAGTCGGGGCCGGAACCTGAGGATTCCTCTCCAGTGTTGCCATGGAAGTTGGGGTGTTTCTGAGTCTCCCCAGGGGAGTCAGGCCTCGTCTCGAGTGGGGGCATGCACGTGCGCTTTCCTCCCGAGCTGCAGCAGTAGTGTCACGCTTCCTGTCACGTGGATCAAGGGATCTGTGTCTTTCCCTAGAGGCTGTCCCTCGAGGCTTTCCCACGAGGCTTTCCCACAGGGCTGTGCCACGTGCCACCTTGGTGTGAGTCGATCCTCGGCGTGAAAGACGAGCCGGTGAAGGGAAAAGAGAATCCTCTGGAATGGACAGAGACAACTGGGGGACTCTTGGAATGGTGGCACGACCCTGGAGTTCCTCTCGCCGTTCCTGTTGAGAGGGCCTCCTCTTGAGGTGCGACGGGAACGCCGGGAACTCTTTCCCGACGAAGCAGGGAAAGGATCCCTCATCTCGAGCTACGAGGTGGAAACGGGGCTCCTCTGGATGTGGGCGGGACCCTCGTGTTTCCTCTCGAGTGGAGACGGGTATGTCGGGGAACTTCTTGATTTGCACCAAGGGTATGAAGGAGCCTTTCGAAGTTCCAGAGGTGAGGTGTGATCAGCCTCGAGACGCCTCAGCGGAAATGGGCCTCATCTCCCCTGGAGGGGAGAACCTCCTGGATTTTCTCGAGTTGCGGCAGGTCTTCTCGAGTTACGACGGGGAACTCAGGGACCCGCTCTGGTGGCCTCAGGAAAGGCCAGTCCCCATGCGAGTTGCTGGGGACTTCTCGGGATTCCTCTCCCGTCCATGCCGGGGCCTAAGACATTTTGTGGAGTCGGGGCCGGAACCTGAGGATTCCTCTCTAGTGTTGCCATGGATCTTGGGGTGCTTCTGAGTCTCCCCCGTGGAGTAAGGCCTCGTCTCGAGTGGGGGCATGCACGTGCGCTTTCCTCCCGAGCTGCAGCAGTATTGTCACGCTTCCTGTCACGTGGGTCAATTGATCAGTGGCTTTCCCTCGAGGGTTTCGCTCGAGGCGTTCCCACCAGGCTTTCCCACAGGGCTGTGCCACGTGCCACCTTGGTGTGAGTCGATCCTCGGCGTGAAAGACGAGCCGGTGAAGGGAAAAGAGGTTCCTCTGGAATGGACTGAGACATCTGGGGGACTCTTGGAATGGTGGCACGACCCTGGAGTTCCTCTCGCCGTTCCTGTTGAGAGGGCCTCCTCTTGAGATGCGACGGGAACGCCGGGAACTCTTTCCCGAAGAAGCAGGGAAAGGATCCCTCATCTCGAGCTACGAGGCCGAAACGGGGCTCCTCTGGATGTGGGCGGGACCCTCGTGTTTCCTCTCCAGTGGAGACGGGTATGTCGGGGAACTTCTTGATTTGCACCAAGGGTGTGAAGGACCCTTTCGAAGTTCCAGAGGTGAGGTGTGATCAGCCTCGAGACGCCTCAGCGGAAATGGGCCTCATCTCGCCTGGAGGGGAGAACCTCCTGGATTTTCTCGAGTTGCGGCAGGTCTTCTCGAGTTACGACGGGGACCTCAGGGACCCGCTCTGGTGGCCTCAGGAAAGGCCAGTCCCCATGAAAGTTGCTACGGGCCATCTCGGGAAACCTCTCCCGTCCATGCCGGGGCCTAAGACCTTGTGTGGAGTCGGGGCAGGAACTTGAGGATTCCTCTCCAGTGTTGCCATGGATCTTGGGGTGCTTCTGAGTCTCCCCAGGGGAGTCAGGCCTCGTCTCGTGTGGGGGCATGCACGTGTGCTTTCCGTCCATGCGGCAGCAGTAGTGTCACGCTTCCTGTCACATGGATCAAGGGATCTGTGGCTTTCCCTCGAGGCTGTCCCTCGAGGCTTTCCCACGAGCCTTTCCCACAGGGCTGTTCCACGTGCCACCTTGGTGTGAGCCGATCCTCCGCGTGAAAGACGAACCGGTGTAGGGAAAAGAGGTTCCTCTGGAATGGACTGAGACAACTGGGGGACTCTTGGAATGGTGGCACGATCCTGGAGTTCCTCTCGCCGATCCTGTTGAGAGGGCCTCCTCTTGAGATGCGAATGGAAGGCCGGGAACTCTTTCCCGAATAAGCAAGGATAGGATCCCTCATCTCTAGCTACGAGGCGGAAACGGAGCTCCTCTGGATGTGGGCGGGACCCTCGTGTTTCCTCTCGAGTGGAGACGGGTATGTCGGGGAACTTCTTGATTTGCACCAAGGGTGTGAAGGACACTTTCAAAGTTCCAGAAGTGAGGTGTGATCAGACTCGAGACGCCTCAGCGGAAATGGGCCTCATCTCGCCTGGAGGGGAGAACCGCCTGGATTTTCTCGAGTTGCGGCAGGTCGTCTCGTGTTACGACGGGGAACTCAGGGACCCGCTCTGGTGGCCTCAGGAAAGGCCAGTCCCCATGCGAGTTGCTGGGGCCTTCTCGGGATTCCTCTCCCGTCCATGCCGGGGCCTAAGACATTGTGTGGAGTCGGGGCCGGAACCTGAGGATTCCTCTCTAGTGTTGCCATGGATCTTGGGGTGCTTCTGAGTCTCCCCCGTGGAGTAAGGCCTCGTCTCGAGTGGGGGCATGCACGTGCGCTTTCCTCCCGAGCTGCAGCAGTATTGTCACGCTTCCTGTCACGTGGGTCAATTGATCAGTGGCTTTCCCTCGAGGGTTTCGCTCGAGGCGTTCCCACCAGGCTTTCCCACAGGGCTGTGCCACGTTCCACCTTGGTGTGAGTCGATCCTCGGCCTGAAAGACGAGCCGGTGAAGGGAAAAGAGGTTCCTCTGGAATGGACTGAGACATCTGGGGGACTCTTGGAATGGTGGCACGACCCTGGAGTTCCTCTCGCCGTTCCTGTTGAGATGGCCTCCTCTTGAGATGCGACGGGAACGCCGGGAACTCTTTCCCGACGAAGCAGGGAAAGGATGCCTCATCTCGAGCTACGAGGCGGAAACGGGGCTCCTCTGGATGTGGGCGGGACCCTCGTGATTCCTCTCGAGTGGAGACGGGTATGTCGGGGAACTTCTTGATTTGCACCAAGGGTGTGAAGGACCCTTTCGAAGTTCCAGAGGTGAGGTGTGATCAGCCTCGAAACGCCTCAGCTGAAATGGGCCTCATCTCGCCTGGAGGGGAGAACCTCCTGGATTTTCTCGAGTTGCGGCAGATCTTCTCGAGTTACGACAGGGACCTCAGGGACCCGCTCTGGTGGCCTCAGGAAAGGCCAGTCCCCATGCGAATTGCTAGGGGACCTCTCCGGATTCCTCTCCCGTCCATGCCGGGGCCAAAGTCCTTGTGTGGAGTCGGGGCCGGAACCTGAGGATTCCTCTCCAGTGTTCCCATGGATCTTGGGGTGCTTCTGAGTCTCCCCAGGGGAGTCAGGCCTAGTCTCGAGTGGGGGCATGCACGTGCGCTTTCCTCCCAAACTGCAGGAGTAGTGTCACGCTTCCTGTCACGTGGATCAAGGGATCTGTGGCTTTCCTTCGAGGCATTCCCACGAGGCTTTCCCACGAGGCTTTCCCACAGGGCTGTGCCACCTTGCCACCTTGGTGTGAGTCGATCCTCGGCGTTAAAGACGAGCCGGTGAAGGGAAAAGAGGTTCCTCTGGAATGGACAGAGACAACTGGGGGACTCTTGGAATGGTGGCAAGACCCTGGAGTTCCTCTCGCCGAACCTGTTGAGAAGGCCTCCTCTTGAGATGCGACGGGAACGCCGGGAACTCTTTCCCGAAGAAGCAGGGAAAGGATCCCTCATCTCGAGCTACGAGGCCGAAACGGGGCTCCTCTGGATGTGGGCGGGACCCTCGTGTTTCCTCTCGAGTGGAGACGGGTATGTCGGGGAACTTCTTGATTTGCACCAAGGGTGTGAAGGACCCTTTCGAAGTTCCAGAGGTGAGGTGTGATCAGCCTCGAGACGCCTCAGCGGAAATGGGCCTCATCTCGCCTGGAGGGGAGAACCTCCTGGATTTTCTCGAGTTGCGGCAGGTCTTCTCGAGTTACGACGGGTCCTCAGGGACCCGCTCTGGTGGCCTCAGGAAAGGCCAGTCCCCATGAAAGTTGCTAGGGGCCATCTCGGGAAACCTCTCCCGTCCATGCCGGGGCCTAAGACCTTGTGTGGAGTCGGGGCAGGAACTTGAGGATTCCTCTCCAGTGTTGCCATGGATCTTGGGGTGCTTCTGAGTCTCCCCAGGGGAGTCAGGCCTCGTCTCGTGTGGGGGCATGCACGTGTGCTTTCCGTCCATGCGGCAGCAGTAGTGTCACGCTTCCTGTCACGTGGATCAAGGGATCTGTGGCTTTCCCTCGAGGCTGTCCCTCGAGGCTTTCCCACGAGCCTTTCCCACAGGGCTGTTCCACGTGCCACCTTGGTGTGAGCCGATCCTCCGCGTGAAAGACGAACCGGTGTAGGGAAAAGAGGATCCTCTGGAATGGACTGAGACAACTGGGGGACTCTTGGAATGGTGGCACGACCCTGGAGTTCCTCTCGCCGATCCTGTTGAGAGGGCCTCCTCTTGAGATGCGAATGGAAGGCCGGGAACTCTTTCCCGAATAAGCAAGGATAGGATCCCTCATCTCTAGCTACGAGGAGGAAACGGGTCTCCTCTGAATGTGGGCGGGACCCTCTTGTTTCCTCTCGAGTGGAGACGGGTATGTCTGGGAACTTCTTGATTTGCACCAAGGGTGTGAAGGACCCTTTCGAAGTTCCAGAGGTGAGGTGTGATCAGCCTCGAGATGCCTCAGTGGAAATGGGCCTCATCTCGCCTGGAGGGGAGAACCTCCTGGATTTTCTCGAGTTGCGGCAGGTCTTCTCGAGTTACGACGGGGACCTCAGGGACCCGCTCTGGTGGCCTCAGGAAAGGCCAGTCCCCATGTGAGTTGCTAGGGGCCATCTCGGGATACCTCTCCCGTCTATGCCGGGGCCTAAGACCTTGTGTGGAGTCGGGGCCGGAACCTGAGGATTCCTCTCCAGTGTTGCCATGGATATTGGGGTGCTTCTGAGTCTCCCCAGGGGAGTCAGGCCTCGTCTCGAGTGGGGGCATGCACGTGCGCTTTCCTCCCAAAATGCAGCAGTGGTGTCACGCTTCCTGTCACGTGGATCAAGGGGTCTGTGGCTTTCCCTCGAGGCTGTCCCTCGAGGCTTTCCCACGAGGCTTTCCCACAGGGCTGTGCCACGTGCCACCTTGGTGTGAGTCGATCCTCGGCGTGAAAGACGAGCCGGTGAAGGGAAAAGAGAATCCTCTGGAATGGACAGAGACAACTGGGGGACTCTTGGAATGGTGGCACGACCCTGGAGATCCTCTCGCCGTTCCTGTTCAGAGGGCCTCCTCTTGAGGTGCGACGGAAACGCCGGGAACTCTTTCCCGACGAAGCAGGGAAAGGATCCCTCATCTCGAGCTACGAGGCGGAAACGGAGCTCCTCTGGATGTGGGCGGGACCCTCGTGTTTCCTCTCGAGTGGAGACGGGTATGTCGGGGAACTTCTTGATTTGCACCAAGGGTGTGAAGGACACTTTCAAAGTTCCAGAAGTGAGGTGTGATCAGACTCGAGACGCCTCAGCGGAAATGGGCCTCATCTCGCCTGGAGGGGAGAACCGCCTGGATTTTCTCGAGTTGCGGCAGGTCGTCTCGAGTTACGACGGGGAACTCAGGGACCCGCTCTGGTGGCCTCAGGAAAGGCCAGTCCCCATGCGAGTTGCTGGGGCCTTCTCGGGATTCCTCTCCCGTCCATGCCGGGGCCTAAGACATTGTGTGGAGTCGGGGCCGGAACCTGAGGATTCCTCTCTAGTGTTGCCATGGATCTTGGGGTGCTTCTGAGTCTCCCCCGTGGAGTAAGGCCTCGTCTCGAGTGGGGGCATGCACGTGCGCTTTCCTCCCGAGCTGCAGCAGTATTGTCAGGCTTCCTGTCACGTGGGTCAATTGATCAGTGACTTTCCCTCGAGGGTTTCGCTCGAGGCGTTCCCACCAGGCTTTCCCACAGGGCTGTGCCACGTGCCACCTTGGTGTGAGTCGATCCTCGGCCTGAAAGACGAGCCGGTAAAGGGAAAAGAGGTTCCTCTGGAATGGACTGAGACATCTGGGGGACTCTTGGAATGGTGGCACGACCCTGGAGTTCCTCTCGCCGTTCCTGTTGAGATGGCCTCCTCTTGAGATGCGACGGGAACGCCGGGAACTCTTTCCCGACGAAGCAGGGAAAGGATGCCTCATCTCGAGCTACGAGGCGGAAACGGGGCTCCTCTGGATGTGGGCGGGACCCTCGTGATTCCTCTCGAGTGGAGACGGGTATGTCGGGGAACTTCTTGATTTTCACCAAGGGTGTGAAGGACCCTTTCGAAGTTCCAGAGGTGAGGTGTGATCAGCCTCGAAACGCCTCAGCTGAAATGGGCCACATCTCGCCTGGAGGGGAGAACCTCCTGGATTTTCTCGAGTTGCGGCAGATCTTCTCGAGTTACGACAGGGACCTCAGGGACCCGCTCTGGTGGCCTCAGGAAAGGCCAGTCCCCATGCGAATTGCTAGGGGACCTCTCCGGATTCCTCTCCCGTCCATGCCGGGGCCAAAGTCCTTGTGTGGAGTCGGGGCCGGAACCTGAGGATTCCTCTCCAGTGTTCCCATGGATCTTGGGGTGCTTCTGAGTCTCCCCAGGGGAGTCAGGCCTCGTCTCGAGTGGGGGCATGCACGTGCGCTTTCCTCCCAAACTGCAGGAGTAGTGTCACGCTTCCTGTCACGTGGATCAAGGGATCTGTGGCTTTCCTTCGAGGCATTCCCACGAGGCTTTCCCACGAGGCTTTCCCACAGGGCTGTGCCACCTTGCCACCTTGGTGTGAGTCGATCCTCGGCGTTAAAGACGAGCCTGTGAAGGGAAAAGAGGTTCCTCTGGAATGGACAGAGACAACTGGGGGACTCTTGGAATGGTGGCAAACCCTGGAGTTCCTCTCGCCGAACCTGTTGAGAGGGCCTCCTCTTGAGATGCGAATGGAAGGCCGGGAACTCTTTCCCGACGAAGCAGGGATAGGATCCCACATCTCGAGCTACGAGGCGGAAACGGGGCTCCTCTGGATGTGGGCGGCACCCTCGTGTTTCCTCTCGAGTGGAGACGGGTATGTCGGGGAACTTCTTGATTTGCACCAAGGGTGTGAAGGACCCTTTCGAAGTTCCAGAGGTGAGGTGTGGTCAGCCTCGAGACGCCTCAGCGGAAATGGGCCTCATCTCGCCTGGAGGGGGAGAACCTCCTGGATTTTCTCGAGTTGCAGAAGGTCTTCTCGAGTTACGACGGGGACCTCAGGGACCCGCTCTGGTGGCCTCAGGAAAGGCCAGTCCCCATGCGAGTTGATAGGGGTCCTGTCGGGATTCCTCTCCCGTCCATGCCGGGGCCTCAGTCCTTGTGTGGAGTCGGGACTGGAACCTGAGGATTCCTCTCCAGTGTTGCCATGGATCTTGGGGTGCTTCTGAGTCTCCCCAGGGGAGTCAGGCCTCGTCTCGTGTGGGGGCATGCACGTGTGCTTTCCGTCCATGCGGCAGCAGTAGTGTCACGCTTCCTGTCACATGGATGAAGGGATCTGTGGCTTTCCCTCGAGGCTGTCCCTCGAGGCTTTCCCACGAGCCTTTCCCACAGGGCTGTTCCACGTGCCACCTTGGTGTGAGTCGATCCTCGGCGTGAAAGACGAGCCCGTGAAGGGAAAAGAGAATCCTCTGGAATGGACAGAGACAACTGGGGGACTCTTGGAATGGTGGCACGACCCTGGAGTTCTTCTCGCCGTTCCTGTTGAGAGGGCCTCCTCTTGAGGTGCGACGGGAACGCCGGGAACTCTTTCCCGAATAAGCAAGGATAGGATCCCTCATCTCTAGCTACGAGGAGGAAACGGGGCTCCTCTGGATGTGGGCGGGACCCTCTTGTTTCCTCTCGAGTGGAGACGGGTATGTCTGGGAACTTCTTGATTTGCACCAAGGGTGTGAAGGACCCTTTCGAAGTTCCAGAGGTGAGGTGTGATCAGCCTCGAGACGCCTCAGCGGAAATGGGCCTCATCTCGCCTGGAGGGGAGAACCTCCTGGATTTTCTCGAGTTGCGGCAGGTCTTCTCGAGTTACGACAGGGACCTCAGGGACCCGCTCTGGTGGCCTCAGGAAAGGCCAGTCCCCATGTGAGTTGCTGGGGGCCATCTCGGGATACCTCTCCCGTCTATGCCGGGGCCTAAGACATTGTGTGGAGTCGGGGCCCGAACCTGAGGATTCCTCTCCAGTGTTGCCATGGATATTGGGGTGCTTCTGAGTCTCCCCAGGGGAGTCAGGCCTCGTCTCGAGTGGGGGCATGCACGTGCGCTTTCCTCCCAAACTGCAGCAGTAGTGTCACGCTTCCTGTCACGTGGATCAAGGGGTCTGTGGCTTTCCCTCGAGGCTGTCCCTCGAGGCTTTCCCACGAGGCTTTCCAACAGGGCTGTGCCACGTGCCACCTTGGTGTGAGTCGATCCTCGGCATGAAAGACGAGCCCGTGAAGGGAAAAGAGAATCCTCTGGAATGGACAGAGACACCTGGGGGACTCTTGGAATGGTGGCACGACCCTGGAGTTCCTCTCGCCGTTCCTGTTGAGAGGGCCTCCTCTTGAGGTGCGACGGGAACGCCGGGAACTCTTTCCCGACGAAGCAGGGAAAGGATCCCTCATCTCGAGCTACGAGGCGGAAACGGAGCTCCTCTGGATGTGGGCGGGACCCTCGTGATTCCTCTCGAGTGGAGACGGGTATGTCGGGGAACTTCTTGATTTGCTCCAAGGGTGTGAAGGACCCTTTCGAAGTTCCAGAGGTGAGGTGTGATCAGCCTCGAGACGCCTCAGCGGAAATGGGCCTCATCTCGCCTGGAGGGGAGAACCTCCTGGATTTTCTCGAGTTGCGGCAGATCTTCTCGAGTTACGACGGGGACCTCAGGGACCGGATCTGGTGGCCTCAGGAAAGGCCAGTCCCCATGCGAATTGCTAGGGGACCTCTCCGGATTCCTCTCCCGTCCATGCCGGGGCCAAAGTCCTTGTGTGGAGTCGGGGCCGGAACCTGAGGATTCCTCTCCAGTGTTGCCATGGATCTTGGGGTGCTTCTGAGTCTCCCCAGGAGAGTCAGGCCTCGTCTCGAGTGGGGGCATGCACGTGCGCTTTCCTCCCGAGCTGCAGCAGTAGTGTCACGCTTCCTGTCACGTGGATCAAGGGATCTGTGGCTTTCCCTCGAGGCTGTCCCTCGAGGCTTTCCCACGAGGCTTTCCCACAGGGCTGTGCCACGTGCCACCTTGGTGTGATTCGATCCTCGGCGTGAAAGACGAGCCGGTGAAGGGAAAAGAGGTTCCTCTGGAATGGACTGAGACATCTGGGGGACTCTTGGAATGGTCGCACGACCCTGGAGTTCCTCTCGCCGTTTCTGCTGAGAGGGCCTCCTCTTGAGATGCGACGGGAACGCCGGGAACTCTTTCCCGACGAAGCAGGGAAAGGATCCCTCATCTCGAGCTACGAGGCGGAAACGGGGCTCCTCTGGATGTGGGCGGGACCCTCGTGATTCCTCTCGAGTGGAGACGGGTATGTCGGGGAACTTCTTGATTTGCACCAAGGGTGTGAAGGACCCTTTCAAAGTTCCACAGGTGAGGTGTGATCAGCCTCGAGACGCCTCAGCGGAAATGGGCCTCATCTCGCCTGGAGGGGAGAACCTCCTGGATTTTCTCGAGTTGCGGCAGGTCTTCTCGAGATACGACGGGGACCTCAGGGACCCGCTCTGGTGGCCTCAGGAAAGGCCAGTCCCCATGCGAGTTGCTAGGGGACCTCTCGGGATTCCTCTCCCGTCCATGCCGGGGCCTCAATCCTTTTGTGGAGTCGGGGCCGGAACCTGAGGATTCCTCTCCAGTGTTGCCATGGATCTTGGGGTGCTTCTGAGTCTCCCCAGGGGAGTCAGGCCTCGTCTCGAGTGGGGGCATGCACGTGCGCTTTCCTCCCGAGCTGCAGCAGTAGTGTCACGCTTCCTGTCACGTGGATCAAGGGATCTGTGGCTTTCCCTCGAGGCTGTCCCTCGAGGCTTTCCCACGAGGCTTTCCCACAGGGCTGTGCCACGTGCCACCTTGGTGTGAGTCGATCCTCGGTGTGAAAGACGAGCCGGTGAAGGGAAAAGAGGTTCCTCTGGAATGGAATGAGTCATCTGGGGGACGCTTGAAATGGTGGCACGACCCTGGAGTTCCTCTCGCCGTTCCTGTTGAGAGGGCCTCCTCTTGAGATGCGACGGGAACGCCGGGAACTCTTTCCCGACGAAGCAGGGAAAGGATCCCTCATCTCGAGCTACGAGGCGGAAACGGGGCTCCTCTGGATGTGGGCGGGACCCTCGTGATTCCTCTCGAGTGGAGACGGGTATGTCGGGGAACTTCTTGATTTGCACCAAGGGTGTGAAGGACCCTTTCAAAGTTCCAGAGGGGAGGTGTGATCATCCTCTACACGCCTCAGCGGAAATGGGCCTCATCTCGCCTGGAGGGGCAACCTCCTGGATTTTCTCGAGTTTCGGCAGGTCTTCTCGAGTTACGACGGGGACCTCAGGGACCCGCTCTGGTGGCCTCAGAAAAGGCCAGTCCCCATGCGAGTTGCTAGGGGACCTCTCTTCATTCCTCTCCCGTCCATGCCGGGGCCTCAGTCCTTGTGTGGAGTCGGGTCCGGAACCTGAGGATTCCTCTCCAGTGTTGCCATGGATCTTGGGGTGCTTCTGAGTCTCCCCAGTGGAGTCAGGCCTCGTCTCGAGTGGGGGCATGCACGTGCGCTTTCCTCCCGAGCTGCAGCAGTAGTGTCACGCTTCCTGTCACGTGGATCAAGGGATCTGTGTCTTTCCCTCGAGGCTGTCCCTCGAGGCTTTCCCACGAGGCTTTCCCACAGGGCTGTGCCACGTGCCACCTTGGTGTGAGTCGATCCTCGGCGTGAAAGACGAGCCGGTGAAGGGAAGAGGGGTTCCTCTGGAATGGACTGAGACATCTGGGGGACTCTTGGAATGGTGGCACGACCCTGGAGTTCCTCTCGCCGTTCCTGTTGAGAGGGCCTCCTCTTGAGATGCGACGGGAACGCCGGGAACTCTTTCCCGACGAAGCAGGGAAAGGATCCCTCATCTCGAGCTACGAGGCGGAAACGGGGCTCCTCTGGATGTGGGCGGGACCCTCGTGATTCCTCTCGAGTGGAGACGGGTATGTCGGGGAACTTCTTGATTTGCACCAAGGGTGTGAAGGACCCTTTCGAAGTTCCAGAGGTGAGGTGTGATCAGCCTCGAGACGCCTCAGCGGAAATGGGCCTCATCTCGCCTGGAGGGGAGAACCTCCTGGATTTTCTCGAGTTGCGGCAGGTCTTCTCGAGTTACGACGGGGACCTCAGGGACCCGCTCTGGTGGCCTCAGGAAAGGCCAGTCCCCATGCGAGTTGCTAGGGGACCTCTCGGGATTCCTCTCCCGTCCATGCCGGGGCCTCAGTCCTTGTGTGGAGTCGGGGCCGGAACCTGAGGATTCCTCTCCAGTGTTGCCATGGATCTTGGGGTGCTTCTGAGTCTCCCCAGGGGAGTCAGGCCTCGTCTCGAGTGGGGGCATGCACGTGCGCTTTCCTCCCGAGCTGCAGCAGTAGTGTCACGCTTCCTGTCACTTGGATCAAGGGATCTGTGGCTTTCCCTCGAGGCTGTCCCTCGAGGCTTTCCCACGAGGCTTTCCCACAGGGCTGTGCCACGTGCCACCTTGGTGTGAGTCGATCCTCGGCGTGAAAGACGAGCCGGTGAAGGGAAAAGAGGTTCCTCTGGAATGGACTGAGACATCTGGGGGACTCTTGGAATGGTGGCACGACCCTGGAGTTCCTCTCGCCGTTCGTGTTGAGATGGCCTCCTGTTGAGATGCGTTCGGAACGCTGGGAACTCTTTCCCGACGAAGCAGGGAAAGGATCCCTCATCTCGAGCTACGAGGCGGAAACGGGGCTCCTCTGGATGTGGGCGGGACCCTCGTGATTCCTCTCGAGTGGAGACGGGTATGTCGGGGAACTTCTTGATTTGCACCAAGGGTGTGAAGGACCCTTTCGAAGTTCCAGAGGTGAGGTGTGATCAGCCTCGAGACGCCTCAGCGGAAATGGGCCTCATCTCGCCTGGAGGGGAGAACCTCCTGGATTTTCTCGAGTTGCGGCAGGTCTTCTCGAGTTACGACGGGGACCTCAGGGACCCGCTCTGGTGGCCTCAGGAAAGGCCAATCGACATGCGAGTTGCTAGGGGACCTCTCGGGATTCCTCTCCCATCCATGCCGGGGCCTCAGTCCTTGTGTGGAGTCGGGGCCGGAACCTGAGGATTCCTCTCCAGTGTTCCCATGGATCTTGGGGTGCTTCTGAGTCTCCCCAGGGGAGTCAGGCCTCGTCTCGAGTGGGGGCATGCACGTGCGCTTTCCTCCCAAACTGCAGGAGTAGTGTCACGCTTCCTGTCACGTGGATCAAGGGATCTGTGGCTTTCCTTCGAGGCATTCCCACGAGGCTTTCCCACGAGGCTTTCCCACAGGGCTGTGCCACCTTGCCACCTTGGTGTGAGTCGATCCTCGGCGTTAAAGACGAGCCTGTGAAGGGAAAAGAGGTTCCTCTGGAATGGACAGAGACAACTGGGGGACTCTTGGAATGGTGGCAAACCCTGGAGTTCCTCTCGCCGAACCTGTTGAGAGGGCCTCCTCTTGAGATGCGAATGGAAGGCCGGGAACTCTTTCCCGACGAAGCAGGGATAGGATCCCACATCTCGAGCTACGAGGCGGAAACGGGGCTCCTCTGGATGTGGGCGGCACCCTCGTGTTTCCTCTCGAGTGGAGACGGGTATGTCGGGGAACTTCTTGATTTGCACCAAGGGTGTGAAGGACCCTTTCGAAGTTCCAGAGGTGAGGTGTGGTCAGCCTCGAGACGCCTCAGCGGAAATGGGCCTCATCTCGCCTGGAGGGGGAGAACCTCCTGGATTTTCTCGAGTTGCAGAAGGTCTTCTCGAGTTACGACGGGGACCTCAGGGACCCGCTCTGGTGGCCTCAGGAAAGGCCAGTCCCCATGCGAGTTGATAGGGGTCCTGTCGGGATTCCTCTCCCGTCCATGCCGGGGCCTCAGTCCTTGTGTGGAGTCGGGACTGGAACCTGAGGATTCCTCTCCAGTGTTGCCATGGATCTTGGGGTGCTTCTGAGTCTCCCCAGGGGAGTCAGGCCTCGTCTCGTGTGGGGGCATGCACGTGTGCTTTCCGTCCATGCGGCAGCAGTAGTGTCACGCTTCCTGTCACATGGATCAAGGGATCTGTGGCTTTCCCTCGAGGCTGTCCCTCGAGGCTTTCCCACGAGCCTTTCCCACAGGGCTGTTCCACGTGCCACCTTGGTGTGAGTCGATCCTCGGCGTGAAAGACGAGCCCGTGAAGGGAAAAGAGAATCCTCTGGAATGGACAGAGACAACTGGGGGACTCTTGGAATGGTGGCACGACCCTGGAGTTCTTCTCGCCGTTCCTGTTGAGAGGGCCTCCTCTTGAGGTGCGACGGGAACGCCGGGAACTCTTTCCCGAATAAGCAAGGATAGGATCCCTCATCTCTAGCTACGAGGAGGAAACGGGGCTCCTCTGGATGTGGGCGGGACCCTCTTGTTTCCTCTCGAGTGGAGACGGGTATGTCTGGGAACTTCTTGATTTGCACCAAGGGTGTGAAGGACCCTTTCGAAGTTCCAGAGGTGAGGTGTGATCAGCCTCGAGACGCCTCAGCGGAAATGGGCCTCATCTCGCCTGGAGGGGAGAACCTCCTGGATTTTCTCGAGTTGCGGCAGGTCTTCTCGAGTTACGACAGGGACCTCAGGGACCCGCTCTGGTGGCCTCAGGAAAGGCCAGTCCCCATGTGAGTTGCTGGGGGCCATCTCGGGATACCTCTCCCGTCTATGCCGGGGCCTAAGACATTGTGTGGAGTCGGGGCCCGAACCTGAGGATTCCTCTCCAGTGTTGCCATGGATATTGGGGTGCTTCTGAGTCTCCCCAGGGGAGTCAGGCCTCGTCTCGAGTGGGGGCATGCACGTGCGCTTTCCTCCCAAACTGCAGCAGTATTGTCACGCTTCCTGTCACGTGGATCAAGGGGTCTGTGGCTTTCCCTCGAGGCTGTCCCTCGAGGCTTTCCCACGAGGCTTTCCAACAGGGCTGTGCCACGTGCCACCTTGGTGTGAGTCGATCCTCGGCATGAAAGACGAGCCCGTGAAGGGAAAAGAGAATCCTCTGGAATGGACAGAGACACCTGGGGGACTCTTGGAATGGTGGCACGACCCTGGAGTTCCTCTCGCCGTTCCTGTTGAGAGGGCCTCCTCTTGAGGTGCGACGGGAACGCCGGGAACTCTTTCCCGACGAAGCAGGGAAAGGATCCCTCATCTCGAGCTACGAGGCGGAAACGGAGCTCCTCTGGATGTGGGCGGGACCCTCGTGATTCCTCTCGAGTGGAGACGGGTATGTCGGGGAACTTCTTGATTTGCTCCAAGGGTGTGAAGGACCCTTTCGAAGTTCCAGAGGTGAGGTGTGATCAGCCTCGAGACGCCTCAGCGGAAATGGGCCTCATCTCGCCTGGAGGGGAGAACCTCCTGGATTTTCTCGAGTTGCGGCAGATCTTCTCGAGTTACGACGGGGACCTCAGGGACCGGATCTGGTGGCCTCAGGAAAGGCCAGTCCCCATGCGAATTGCTAGGGGACCTCTCCGGATTCCTCTCCCGTCCATGCCGGGGCCAAAGTCCTTGTGTGGAGTCGGGGCCGGAACCTGAGGATTCCTCTCCAGTGTTGCCATGGATCTTGGGGTGCTTCTGAGTCTCCCCAGGAGAGTCAGGCCTCGTCTCGAGTGGGGGCATGCACGTGCGCTTTCCTCCCGAGCTGCAGCAGTAGTGTCACGCTTCCTGTCACGTGGATCAAGGGATCTGTGGCTTTCCCTCGAGGCTGTCCCTCGAGGCTTTCCCACGAGGCTTTCCCACAGGGCTGTGCCACGTGCCACCTTGGTGTGATTCGATCCTCGGCGTGAAAGACGAGCCGGTGAAGGGAAAAGAGGTTCCTCTGGAATGGACTGAGACATCTGGGGGACTCTTGGAATGGTCGCACGACCCTGGAGTTCCTCTCGCCGTTTCTGCTGAGAGGGCCTCCTCTTGAGATGCGACGGGAACGCCGGGAACTCTTTCCCGACGAAGCAGGGAAAGGATCCCTCATCTCGAGCTACGAGGCGGAAACGGGGCTCCTCTGGATGTGGGCGGGACCCTCGTGATTCCTCTCGAGTGGATACGGGTATGTCGGGGAACTTCTTGATTTGCACCAAGGGTGTGAAGGACCCTTTCAAAGTTCCACAGGTGAGGTGTGATCAGCCTCGAGACGCCTCAGCGGAAATGGGCCTCATCTCGCCTGGAGGGGAGAACCTCCTGGATTTTCTCGAGTTGCGGCAGGTCTTCTCGAGATACGACGGGGACCTCAGGGACCCGCTCTGGTGGCCTCAGGAAAGGCCAGTCCCCATGCGAGTTGCTAGGGGACCTCTCGGGATTCCTCTCCCGTCCATGCCGGGGCCTCAATCCTTTTGTGGAGTCGGGGCCGGAACCTGAGGATTCCTCTCCAGTGTTGCCATGGATCTTGGGGTGCTTCTGAGTCTCCCCAGGGGAGTCAGGCCTCGTCTCGAGTGGGGGCATGCACGTGCGCTTTCCTCCCGAGCTGCAGCAGTAGTGTCACGCTTCCTGTCACGTGGATCAAGGGATCTGTGGCTTTCCCTCGAGGCTGTCCCTCGAGGCTTTCCCACGAGGCTTTCCCACAGGGCTGTGCCACGTGCCACCTTGGTGTGAGTCGATCCTCGGTGTGAAAGACGAGCCGGTGAAGGGAAAAGAGGTTCCTCTGGAATGGAATGAGTCATCTGGGGGACGCTTGAAATGGTGGCACGACCCTGGAGTTCCTCTCGCCGTTCCTGTTGAGAGGGCCTCCTCTTGAGATGCGACGGGAACGCCGGGAACTCTTTCCCGACGAAGCAGGGAAAGGATCCCTCATCTCGAGCTACGAGGCGGAAACGGGGCTCCTCTGGATGTGGGCGGGACCCTCGTGATTCCTCTCGAGTGGAGACGGGTATGTCGGGGAACTTCTTGATTTGCACCAAGGGTGTGAAGGACCCTTTCAAAGTTCCAGAGGGGAGGTGTGATCATCCTCTACACGCCTCAGCGGAAATGGGCCTCATCTCGCCTGGAGGGGCAACCTCCTGGATTTTCTCGAGTTTCGGCAGGTCTTCTCGAGTTACGACGGGGACCTCAGGGACCCGCTCTGGTGGCCTCAGAAAAGGCCAGTCCCCATGCGAGTTGCTAGGGGACCTCTCTTCATTCCTCTCCCGTCCATGCCGGGGCCTCAGTCCTTGTGTGGAGTCGGGTCCGGAACCTGAGGATTCCTCTCCAGTGTTGCCATGGATCTTGGGGTGCTTCTGAGTCTCCCCAGTGGAGTCAGGCCTCGTCTCGAGTGGGGGCATGCACGTGCGCTTTCCTCCCGAGCTGCAGCAGTAGTGTCACGCTTCCTGTCACGTGGATCAAGGGATCTGTGTCTTTCCCTCGAGGCTGTCCCTCGAGGCTTTCCCACGAGGCTTTCCCACAGGGCTGTGCCACGTGCCACCTTGGTGTGAGTCGATCCTCGGCGTGAAAGACGAGCCGGTGAAGGGAAGAGGGGTTCCTCTGGAATGGACTGAGACATCTGGGGGACTCTTGGAATGGTGGCACGACCCTGGAGTTCCTCTCGCCGTTCCTGTTGAGAGGGCCTCCTCTTGAGATGCGACGGGAACGCCGGGAACTCTTTCCCGACGAAGCAGGGAAAGGATCCCTCATCTCGAGCTACGAGGAGGAAACGGGGCTCCTCTGGATGTGGGCGGGACCCTCGTGATTCCTCTCGAGTGGAGACGGGTATGTCGGGGAACTTCTTGATTTGCACCAAGGGTGTGAAGGACCCTTTCGAAGTTCCAGAGGTGAGGTGTGATCAGCCTCGAGACGCCTCAGCGGAAATGGGCCTCATCTCGCCTGGAGGGGAGAACCTCCTGGATTTTCTCGAGTTGCGGCAGGTCTTCTCGAGTTACGACGGGGACCTCAGGGACCCGCTCTGGTGGCCTCAGGAAAGGCCAGTCCCCATGCGAGTTGCTAGGGGACCTCTCGGGATTCCTCTCCCGTCCATGCCGGGGCCTCAGTCCTTGTGTGGAGTCGGGGCCGGAACCTGAGGATTCCTCTCCAGTGTTGCCATGGATCTTGGGGTGCTTCTGAGTCTCCCCAGGGGAGTCAGGCCTCGTCTCGAGTGGGGGCATGCACGTGCGCTTTCCTCCCGAGCTGCAGCAGTAGTGTCACGCTTCCTGTCACTTGGATCAAGGGATCTGTGGCTTTCCCTCGAGGCTGTCCCTCGAGGCTTTCCCACGAGGCTTTCCCACAGGGCTGTGCCACGTGCCACCTTGGTGTGAGTCGATCCTCGGCGTGAAAGACGAGCCGGTGAAGGGAAAAGAGGTTCCTCTGGAATGGACTGAGACATCTGGGGGACTCTTGGAATGGTGGCACGACCCTGGAGTTCCTCTCGCCGTTCGTGTTGAGATGGCCTCCTGTTGAGATGCGTTCGGAACGCTGGGAACTCTTTCCCGACGAAGCAGGGAAAGGATCCCTCATCTCGAGCTACGAGGCGGAAACGGGGCTCCTCTGGATGTGGGCGGGACCCTCGTGATTCCTCTCGAGTGGAGACGGGTATGTCGGGGAACTTCTTGATTTGCACCAAGGGTGTGAAGGACCCTTTCGAAGTTCCAGAGGTGAGGTGTGATCAGCCTCGAGACGCCTCAGCGGAAATGGGCCTCATCTCGCCTGGAGGGGAGAACCTCCTGGATTTTCTCGAGTTGCGGCAGGTCTTCTCGAGTTACGACGGGGACCTCAGGGACCCGCTCTGGTGGCCTCAGGAAAGGCCAATCGACATGCGAGTTGCTAGGGGACCTCTCGGGATTCCTCTCCCATCCATGCCGGGGCCTCAGTCCTTGTGTGGAGTCGGGGCCGGAACCTGAGGATTCCTCTCCAGTGTTGCCATTGATCTTGGGGTGCTTCTGAGTCTCCCCAGGGGAGTCAGGCCTCGTCTCGAGTGGGGGCATGCACGTGCGCTTTCCTCCCGAGCTGCAGCAGTAGTGTCACGCTTCCTGTCCCGTGGATCAAGGGATCTGTGTCTTTCCCTCGAGGCTGTCCCTCGAGGCTTTCCCACGAGGCTTTCCCACAGGGCTGTGCCACGTGCCACCTTGGTGTGAGTCGATCCTCGGCGTGAAAGACGAGCCGGTGAAGGGAAAAGAGATTCCTCTGGAATGGATTGAGACATCTGGGAGACTCTTGGAATGGTGGCACGACCCTGGAGTTCCTCTCGCCGTTCCTGTTGAGAGGGCCTCCTCTTGAGATGCGACGGGAACGCCGGGAACTCTTTCCCGACGAAGCAGGGAAAGGATCCCTCATCTCGAGCTATGAGGCGGAAACGGGGCTCCTCTGGATGTGGGCGGGACCCTCGTGATTCCTCTCGAGTGGAGACGGGTATGTCGGGGAACTTCTTGATTTGCACCAAGTGTGTGAAGGACCCTTTCAAAGTTCCAGAGGGGAGGTGTGATCAGCCTCGAGACGCCTCAGCGGAAATGGGCCTCATCTCGCCTGGAGGGGAGAACCTCCTGGATTTTCTCGAGTTGCGGCAGGTCTTCTCGAGTTACGACGGGGACCTCAGGGACCCGCTCTGGTGGCCACAGGAAAGGCCAGTCCCCATGCGAGTTGCTAGGGGACCTCTCGGGATTCCTCTCCCGTCCATGCCGGGGCCTCAGTCCTTGTGTGGAGTCGGGGCCGGAACCTGAGGATTCCTCTCCAGTGTTCCCATGGATCTTGGGGTGCTTCTGAGTCTCCCCAGGGGAGTCAGGTCTCGTCTCGAGTGGGGTCATGCACGTGCGCTTTCCTCCCGAGCTGCAGCAGTAGTGTCACGCTTCCTGTCACGTGGATCAAGGGATCTGTGGCTTTCCCTCGAGGCTGTCCCTCGAGGCTTTCCCACGAGGCTTTCCCACAGGGCTGTGCCACGTGCCAGCTTGGTGTGAGTCGATCCTCGGCGTGAAAGACGAGCCGGTGAAGGGAAAAGAGGTTCCTCTGGAATGGACTGAGACATCTGGGGGACTCTTGGCATGGTGGCACGACCCTGGAGTTCCTCTCGCTGTTCCTGTTGAGAAGGCCTCCTCTTGAGATGGGACGGGAACGCCGGGAACTCTTTCCCGACGAAGCAGGGAAAGGATCCCTCATCTCGAGCTACGAGGCGGAAACGGGGCTCCTCTGGATGTGGGCCGGACCCACGTGATTCCTCTCGAGTGGAGACGGCTAGGTCGGGGAACTTCTTGATTTGCACCAAGGGTGTGAAGGACCCTTTCGAAGTTCCAGAGGTGAGGTGTGATCAGCCTCGAGACGCCTCAGCGGAAATGGGCCTCATCTCGCCTGGAGGGGAGAACCTCCTGGATTTTCTCGAGTTGCGGCAGGTCTTCTCGAGTTACGACGGGGACCTCAGGGAACCACTCTGGTGGCCTCAGGAAAGGCCAGTCCCCATGCGAGTTGCTAGGGGACCTCTCGGGATTCCTCTCCCGTCCATGCCGGGGCCTCAGTCCTTGTGTGGAGTCGGGGCCGGAACCTGAGGATTCCTCTCCAGTGTTGCCATGGATCTTGGGGTGCTTCTGAGTCTCCCCAGGGGAGTCAGGCTTCGTCTCGAGTGGCGGCATGCAGGTGCGCTTTCCTCCCGAGCTGCAGCAGTAGTGTCGCGCTTCCTGTCACGTGGATCAAGGGATCTGTGGCTTTCACTCCAGGCTGTCCCTCGAGGCTTTCCCACGAGGCTTTCCCTCAGGGCTGTGCCACGTGCCAGCTTGGTGTGAGTCGATCCTCGGCGTGAAAGACGAGCCGGTGAAGGGAAAAGAGGTTCCTCTTAAATGGACTGAGACATCTGGGGGACTCTTGAAATGGTGGCACGACCCTGGAGTTCCTCTCGCCGTTCCTGTTGAGAGGGCCTCCTCTTGAGATGCGACGGGAACGCCGGGAACACTTTCCCGACGAAGCAGGGAAAGGATCCCTCATCTCGAGCTACGAGGCGGAAACGGGGCTCCTCTGGATGTGGGCGGGACCCTCGTGATTCCTCTCGAGTGGAGACGGGTATGTCGGGGAACTTCTTGATTTGCACCAAGGGTGTGAAGGACCCTTTCAAAGTTCCAGAGGGGAGGTGTGATCAGCCTCGAGACGCCTCAGCGGAAATGGGCCTCATCTCGCCTGGAGGTGAGAACCTCCTGGATTTTCTCGAGTTGCGGCAGGTCTTCTTGAGTTACGACGGGGACCTCAGGGACCCGCTCTGGTGGCCTCAGGAAAGGCCAGTCCCCATGCGAGTTGCTAGGGGACCTCTCTTGATTCCTCTCCCGTCCATGCCGGGGCCTCAGTCCTTGTGTGGAGTCGGGGCCGGAACCTGAGGATTCCTGTCCAGTGTTGCCATGGATCTTGGGGTGCTTCTGAGTCTCCCCAGGGGAGTCAGGTCTCGTCTCGAGTGGGGGCATGCACGTGCGCTTTCCTCCCGAGCTGCAGCAGTAGTGTCACGCTTCCTGTCACGTGGATCAAGGGATCTGTGGCTTTCCCTCGAGGCTGTCCCTCGAGGCTTTCCCACGAGGCTTTCCCACAGGGCTGTGCCACGTGCCACCTTGGTGTGAGTCGATCCTCGGCGTGAAAGACGAGCCGGTGAAGGGAAGAGAGGTTCCTCTGGAATGGACTGAGACATCTGGGGGACTCTTGGCATGGTGGCACGACCCTGGAGTTCCTCTCGCCGTTCCTGTTGAGAGGGCCTCCTCTTGAGATGCGACGGGAACGCCGGGAACTCTTTCCCGACGAAGCAGGGAAAGGATCCCTCATCTCGAGCTATGAGGCGGAAACGGGGCTCCTCTGGATGTGGGCGGGACCCTCGTGATTCCTCTCGAGTGGAGACGGGTATGTCGGGGAACTTCTTGATTTGCACCAAGTGTGTGAAGGACCCTTTCAAAGTTCCAGAGGGGAGGTGTGATCAGCCTCGAGACGCCTCAGCGGAAATGGGCCTCATCTCGCCTGGAGGGGAGAACCTCCTGGATTTTCTCGAGTTGCGGCAGGTCTTCTCGAGTTACGACGGGGACCTCAGGGACCCGCTCTGGTGGCCACAGGAAAGGCCAGTCCCCTTGCGAGTTGCTAGGGGACCTCTCGGGATTCCTCTCCCGTCCATGCCGGGGCCTCAGTCCTTGTGTGGAGTCGGGGCCGGAACCTGAGGATTCCTCTCCAGTGTTCCCATGGATCTTGGGGTGCTTCTGAGTCTCCCCAGGGGAGTCAGGTCTCGTCTCGAGTGGGGTCATGCACGTGCGCTTTCCTCCCGAGCTTCAGCAGTAGTGTCACGCTTCCTGTCACGTGGATCAAGGGATCTGTGGCTTTCCCTCGAGGCTGTCCCTCGAGGCTTTCCCACGAGGCTTTCCCACAGGGCTGTGCCACGTGCCAGCTTGGTGTGAGTCGATCCTCGGCGTGAAAGACGAGCCGGTGAAGGGAAAAGAGGTTCCTCTGGAATGGACTGAGACATCTGGGGGACTCTTGGCATGGTGGCACGACCCTGGAGTTCCTCTCGCTGTTCCTGTTGAGAAGGCCTCCTCTTGAGATGCGACGGGAACGCCGGGAACTCTTTCCCGACGAAGCAGGGAAAGGATCCCTCATCTCGAGCTACGAGGCGGAAACGGGGCTCCTCTGGATGTGGGCCGGACCCACGTGATTCCTCTCGAGTGGAGACGGCTAGGTCGGGGAACTTCTTGATTTGCACCAAGGGTGTGAAGGACCCTTTCGAAGTTCCAGAGGTGAGGTGTGATCAGCCTCGAGACGCCTCAGCGGAAATGGGCCTCATCTCGCCTGGAGGGGAGAACCTCCTGGATTTTCTCGAGTTGCGGCAGGTCTTCTCGAGTTACGACGGGGACCTCAGGGAACCATTCTGGTGGCCTCAGGAAAGGCCAGTCCCCATGCGAGTTGCTAGGGGACCTCTCGGGATTCCTCTCCCGTCCATGCCGGGGCCTCAGTCCTTGTGTGGAGTCGGGGCCGGAACCTGAGGATTCCTCTCCAGTGTTGCCATGGATCTTGGGGTGCTTCTGAGTCTCCCCAGGGGAGTCAGGCTTCGTCTCGAGTGGCGGCATGCAGGTGCGCTTTCCTCCCGAGCTGCAGCAGTAGTGTCGCGCTTCCTGTCACGTGGATCAAGGGATCTGTGGCTTTCCCTCCAGTCTGTCCCTCGAGGCTTTCCCACGAGGCTTTCCCTCAGGGCTGTGCCACGTGCCAGCTTGGTGTGAGTCGATCCTCGGCGTGAAAGACGAGCCGGTGAAGGGAAAAGAGGTTCCTCTTGAATGGACTGAGACATCTGGGGGACTCTTGAAATGGTGGCACGACCCTGGAGTTCCTCTCGCCGTTCCTGTTGAGAGGGCCTCCTCTTGAGATGCGACGGGAACGCCGGGAACACTTTCCCGACGAAGCAGGGAAAGGATCCCTCATCTCGAGCTACGAGGCGGAAACGGGGCTCCTCTGGATGTGGGCGGGACCCTCGTGATTCCTCTCGAGTGGAGACGGGTATGTCGGGGAACTTCTTGATTTGCACCAAGGGTGTGAAGGACCCTTTCAAAGTTCCAGAGGGGAGGTGTGATCAGCCTCGAGACGCCTCAGCGGAAATGGGCCTCATCTCGCCTGGAGGTGAGAACCTCCTGGATTTTCTCGAGTTGCGGCAGGTCTTCTTGAGTTACGACCGGGACCTCAGGGACCCGCTCTGGTGGCCTCAGGAAAGGCCAGTCCCCATGCGAGTTGCTAGGGGACCTCTCTTGATTCCTCTCCCGTCCATGCCGGGGCCTCAGTCCTTGTGTGGAGTCGGGGCCGGAACCTGAGGATTCCTGTCCAGTGTTGCCATGGATCTTGGGGTGCTTCTGAGTCTCCCCAGGGGAGTCAGGTCTCGTCTCGAGTGGGGGCATGCACGTGCGCTTTCCTCCCGAGCTGCAGCAGTAGTGTCACGCTTCCTGTCACGTGGATCAAGGGATCTGTGGCTTTCCCTCGAGGCTGTCCCTCGAGGCTTTCCCACGAGGCTTTCCCACAGGGCTGTGCCACGTGCCACCTTGGTGTGAGTCGATCCTCGGCGTGAAAGACGAGCCGGTGAAGGGAAGAGAGGTTCCTCTGGAATGGACTGAGACATCTGGGGGACTCTTGGAATGGTGGCACGACCCTGGAGTTCCTCTCGCCGTTCCTGTTGAGAGGGCCTCCTCTTGAGATGCGACGGGAAGGCCGGGAACTCTTTCCCGACGAAGCAGGGAAAGGATCCCTCATCTCGAGCTACGAGGCGGAAACGGGGCTCCTCTGGATGTGGGCGGGACCCTCGTGATTCCTCTCGAGTGGAGACGGGTATGTCGGGGAACTTCTTGATTTGCACCAAGGGTGTGAAGGAGCCTTTCGAAGTTCCAGAGGTGAGGTGTGATCAGCCTCGAGACGCCTCAGCGGAAATGGGCCTCATCTCGCCTGGAGGGGAGAACCTCCTGGATTTTCTCGAGTTGCGGCAGGTCTTCTCGAGTTACGACGGGGACCTCAGGGACCCGGTCTGGTGGCGTCAGGAAAGGCCAGTCCCCATGGAGTTGCTAGGGGACCTCTCGGGATTCCTCTCCCGTCCATGCCGGGGCCTCAGTCCTTGTGTGGAGTCGGGGCCGAACCTGAGGATTCCTCTCCAGTGTTGCCATGGATCCTGGGGTGCTTCTGAGTCTCCCCAGGGGAGTCAGGCCTCGTCTCGAGTGGGGGCATGCACGTGCGCTTTCCTCCCGAGCTGCAGCAGTAGTGTCACGCTTCCTGTCACGTGGATCAAGGGATCTGTGGCTTTCCCTCGAGGCTGTCCCTCCAGGCTTTCCCACGAGGCGTTCCCACAGGGCTGTGCCACGTGCCACCTTGGTGTGAGTCGATCCTCGGCGTGAAAGACGAGCCGGTGAAGGGAAAAGAGGTTCCTCTGGAATGGACTGAGACATCTGGGGGACTCTTGGAATGGTGGCACGACCCTGGAGTTCCTCTCGCCGTTCCTGTTGAGAGGGCCTCCTCTTGAGATGCGACGGGAACGCCGGGAACTCTTTCCCGACGAAGCAGGGAAAGGATCCCTCATCTCGAGCTATGAGGCGGAAACGGGGCTCCTCTGGATGTGGGCGGGACCCTCGTGATTCCTCTCGAGTGGAGACGGCTAGGTCGGGGAACTTCTTGATTTGCACCAAGGGTGTGAAGGACCCTTTCGAAGTTCCAGAGGTGAGGTGTGATCAGCCTCGAGACGCCGCAGCGGAAAAGGGCCTCATCTCGCCTGGAGGGGAGAACCTCCTGGATTTTCTCGAGTTGCGGCAGGTCTTCTCGAGTTACGACGGGGACCTCAGGGACCCGCTCTGGTGGCCTCAGGAAAGGCCAGTCCCAATGCAAGTTGCTAGGGGACCTCTCGGGATTCCTCTCCCGTCCATGCCGGGGCCTCAGTCCTTGTGTGGAGTCGGGGCCGGAACCTGAGGATTCCTCCCCAGTGTTGCCATGGATCTTGGGGTGCTTCTGAGTCTCCCCAGGGGAGTCAGGCCTCGTCTCGAGTGGGGGCATGCACGTGCGCTTTCCTCCCGAGCTGCAGCAGTAGTGTCAGGCTTCCTGTCACGTGGATCAAGGGATCTGTGGCTTTCCCTCGAGGCTGTCCCTCGAGGCTTTCCCACGAGGCTTTCCCACAGGGCTGTGCCACGTGCCACCTTGGTGTGAGTCGATCCTCGGCGTGAAAGATGAGCCGGTGAAGGGAAAAGAGGTTCCTCTGGAATGGATTGAGACATCTGGGGGACTCTTGGAATGGTGGCACGACCCTGGAGTTCCTCTCGCCGTTCGTGTTGAGAGGGCCTCCTCTTGAGATGCGACGGGAACGCCGAGAACTCTTTCCCGTCGAAGCAGGGAAAGGATCCCTCATCTCGAGCTACGAGGCGGAAACGGGGCTCCTCTGGATGTGGGCGGGACCCTCGTGATTCCTCTCGAGTGGAGACGGGTATGTCGGGGAACTTCTTGATTTGCACCAAGGGTGTGAAGGACCCTTTCGAAGTTCCAGAGGTGAGGTGTGATCAGCCTCGAGACGCCTCAGCGGAAATGGGCCTCATCTCGCCTGGAGGGGAGAACCTCCTGGATTTTCTCGAGTTGCGGCAGGTCTTCTCGAGTTACGACGGGGACCTCAGGGACCCGCTCTGGTGGCCTCAGGAAAGGCCAGTCCCCATGCGAGTTGCTAGGGGACCTCTCGGGATTCCTCTCCCGTCCATGCCGGGGCCTCAGTCCTTGTGTGGAGTCGGGGCCGGAACCTGAGGATTCCTCTCCAGTGTTGCCATGGATCTTGGGGTGCTTCTGAGTCTCCCCAGGGGAGTCAGGCCTCGTCTCGAGTGGGGGCATGCACGTGCGCTTTCCTCCCGAGCTGCAGCAGTAGTGTCACGCTTCCTGTCACGTGGATCAAGGGATCTGTGGCTTTCCCTCGAGGCTGTCCCTCGAGGCTTTCCCACGAGGCGTTCCCACAGGGCTGTGCCACGTGCCACCTTGGTGTGAGTCGATCCTCGGCGTGAAAGACGAGCCGGTGAAGGGAAAAGAGTTTCCTCTGGAATGGACTGAGACATCTGGGGGACTCTTGGAATGGTGGCACGACCCTGGAGTTCCTCTCGCCGTTCCTGTTGAGAGGGCCTCCTCTTGAGATGCGACGGGAACGCCGGGAACTCTTTCCCGACGAAGCAGGGAAAGGATCCCTCATCTCGAGCTACGAGGCGGAAACGGGGCTCCTCTGGATGTGGGCGGGACCCTCGTGATTCCTCTCGAGTGGAGACGGCTAGGTCGGAGAACTTCTTGATTTGCACCAAGGGTGTGAAGGACCCTTTCGAAGTTCCAGAGGTGAGGTGTGATCAGCCTCGAGACGCCGCAGCGGAAATGGGCCTCATCTCGCCTGGAGGGGAGAACCTCCTGGATTTTCTCGAGTTGCGGCAGGTCTTCTCGAGTTACGACGGGGACCTCAGGGACCCGCTCTGGTGTCCTCAGGAAAGGCCAGTCCCCATGCGAGTTGCTAGGGGACCTCTCGGGATTCCTCTCCCGTCCATGCCGGGGCCTCAGTCCTTGTGTGGAGTCGGGGCCGGAACCTGAGGATTCCTCTCCAGTGTTGCCATGGATCTTGGGGTGCTTCTGAGTCTCCCCAGGGGCCTCAGGCCTCGTCTCGAGTGGGGGCATGCACGTGCGCTTTCCTCCCGAGCTGCAGCAGGAGTGTCACGCTTCCTGTCACGTGGATCAAGGGATCTGTGGCTTTCCCTCGAGGCTGTCCCTCGAGGCTTTCCCACGAGGCTTTCCCACAGGGCTGTGCCACGTGCCACCTTGGTGTGAGTCGATCCTCGGCGTGAAAGACGAGCCGGTGAAGGGAAAAGAGGTTCCTCTGGAATGGACTGAGACATCTGGGGGACTCTTGGAATGGTGGCACGACCCTGGAGTTCCTCTCGCCGTTCCTGTTGAGAGGGCCTCCTCTTGAGATGCGACGGGAACGCCGGGAACTCTTTCCCGACGAAGCAGGGAAAGGATCCCTCATCTCGAGCTACGAGGCGGAAACGGGGCTCCTCTGGATGTTGGCGGGACCCTCGTGATTCCTCTCGAGTGGAGACGGGTATGTCGGGGAACTTCTTGATTTGCACCAAGGGTGTGAAGGACCCTTTCAAAGTTCCAGAGGTGATGTGTGATCAGCCTCGAGACGCCTCAGCGGAAATGGGCCTCATCTCGCCTGGAGGGGAGAACCTCCTGGATTTTCTCGAGTTGCGGCAGGTCTTCTCGAGTTACGACGGGGACCTCAGGGACCCGCTCTGGTGGCCTCAAGAAAGGCCAGTCCCCATGCGAGTTGCTAGGGGACCTCTCGGGATTCCTTTCGCGTCCATGCCGGGGCCTCAGTCCTTGTGTGGAGTCGGGGCCGGAACCTGAGGATTCCTCTCCAGTGTTGCCATGGATCTTGGGGTGCTTCTGAGTCTCCCCAGGGGAGTCAGGCCTCGTCTCGAGTGGGGGCATGCACGTGCGCTTTCCTCCCGAGCTGCAGCAGTAGTGTCACGCTTCCTGTCACGTGGATCAAGGGATCTGTGGCTTTCCCTCGAGGCTGTCCCTCGAGGCTTTCCCACGAGGCTTTCCCACAGGGCTGTGCCACGTGCCACCTTGGTGTGAGTCGATCCTCGGCGTGAAAGACGAGCCGGTGAAGGGAAAAGAGGTTCCTCTGGAATGGACTGAGACATCTGGGGGACTCTTGGAATGGTGGCACGACCCTGGAGTTCCTCTCGCCGTTCCTGTTGAGAGGGCCTCCTCTTGAGATGTGACGGGAACGCCGGGAACTCTTTCCCGACGAAGCAGGGAAAGGATCCCTCATCTCGAGCTACGAGGCGGAAACGGGGCTCCTCTGGATGTGGGCGGGACCCTCGTGATTCCTCTCGAGTGGAGACGGGTATGTCGGGGAACTTCTTGATTTGCACCAAGGGTGTGAAGGACCCTTTCGAAGTTCCAGAGGTGAGGTGTGATCAGCCTCGAGACGCCTCAGCGGAAATGGGCCTCATCTCGCCTGGAGGGGAGAACCTCCTGGATTTTCTCGAGTTGCGGCAGGTCTTCTCGAGTTACGACGGGGACCTCAGGGACCCGCTCTGGTGGCCTCAGGAAAGGCCAGTCCCCATGCGAGTTGCTAGGGGACCTCTCGGGATTCCTCTCCCGTCCATGCCGGGGCCTCAGTCCTTGTGTGGAGTAGGGGCCGGAACCTGAGGATTCCTCTCCAGTGTTGACATGGATCTTGGGGTGCTTCTGAGTCTCCCCAGGGGAGTCAGGCCTCGTCTCGAGTGGGGGCATGCACGTGCGCTTTCCTCCCGAGCTGCAGCAGTAGTGTCACGCTTCCTGTCACGTGGATCAAGGGATCTGTGGCTTTCCCTCGAGGCTGTCCCTCGAGGCTTTCCCACGAGGCGTTCCCACAGGGCTGTGCCACGTGCCACCTTGGTGTGAGTCGATCCTCGGCGTGAAAGACGAGCCGGTGAAGGGAAAAGAGGTTCCTCTGGAATGGACTGAGACATCTGGGGGACTCTTGGAATGGTGGCACGACCCTGGAGTTCCTCTCGCCGTTCCTGTTGAGAGGGCCTCCTCTTGAGATGCGACGGGAACGCCGGGAACTCTTTCCCGACGAAGCAGGGAAAGGATCCCTCATCTCGAGCTACAAGGCGGAAACGGGGCTCCTCTGGATGTGGGCGGGACCCTCGTGATTCCTCTCGAGTGGAGACGGCTAGGTCGGAGAACTTCTTGATTTGCACCAAGGGTGTGAAGGACCCTTTCTAAGTTCCAGAGGTGAGGTGTGATCAGCCTCGAGACACCGCAGCGGAAATGGGCCTCATCTCGCCTGGAGGGGAGAACCTCCTGGATTTTCTCGAGTTGCGGCAGGTCTTCTCGAGTTACGACGGGGACCTCAGGGACCCGCTCTGGTGGCCTCAGGAAAGGCCAGTCCCCATGCGAGTTGCTAGGGGACCTCTCGGGATTCCTCTCCCGTCCATGCCGGGGCCTCAGTCCTTGTGTGGAGTCGGGGCCGGAACCTGAGGATTCCTCTCCAGTGTTGCCATGGATCTTGGGGTGCTTCTGAGTCTCCCCAGGGGCGTCAGGCCTCGTCTCGAGTGGGGGCATGCACGTGCGCTTTCCTCCCGAGCTGCAGCAGTAGTGTCACGCTTCCTGTCACGTGGATCAAGGGATCTGTGGCTTTCCCTCGAGGCTGTCCCTCGAGGCTTTCCCACGAGGCTTTCCCACAGGGCTGTGCCACGTGCCACCTTGGTGTGAGTCGATCCTCGGCGTGAAAGACGAGCCGGTGAAGGGAAAAGAGGTTCCTCTGGAATGGACTGAGACATCTGGGGGACTCTTGGAATGGTGGCACGACCCTGGAGTTCCTCTCGCCGTTCCTGTTGAGAGGGCCTCCTCTTGAGATGCGATGGGAATGCCGGGAACTCTTTCCCGACGAAGCAGGGAAAGGATCCCTCATCTCGAGCTACGAGGCGGAAACGGGGCTCCTCTGGATGTGGGCGGGACCCTCGTGATTCCTCTCGAGTGGAGACGGGTATGTCGGGGAACTTCTTGATTTGCACCAAGGGTGTGAAGGACCCTTTCGAAGTTCCAGAGGTGAGGTGTGATCAGCCTCGAGACGCCTCAGCGGAAATGGGCCTCATCTCGCCTGGAGGGGAGAACCTCCTGGATTTTCTCGAGTTGCGGCAGGTCTTCTCGAGTTACGACGGGGACCTCAGGGACCCGCTCTGGTGGCCTCAGGAAAGGCCAGTCCCCATGCGAGTTGCTAGGGGACCTCTCGGGATTCCTCTCCCGTCCATGCCGGGGCCTCAGTCCTTGTGTGGAGTCGGGGCCGAACCTGAGGATTCCTCTCCAGTGTTGCCATGGATCTTGGGGTGCTTCTGAGTCTCCCCAGGGGAGTCAGGCCTCGTCTCGAGTGGGGGCATGCACGAGCGCTTTCCTCCCGAGCTGCAGCAGTAGTGTCACGCTTCCTGTCACGTGGATCAAGGGATCTGTGGCTTTCCCTTGAGGCTGTCCCTCGAGGCTTTCCCACGAGGCGTTCCCACAGGGCTGTGCCACGTGCCACCTAGGTGTGAGTCGATCCTCGGCGTGAAATACGAGCCGGTGAAGGGAAAAGAGGTTCCTCTGGAATGGACTGAGACATCTGGGGGACTCTTGGAATGGTGGCACGACCCTGGAGTTCCTCTCGCCGTTCCTGTTGAGAGGGCCTCCTCTTGAGATGCGACGGGAACGCCGGGAACTCTTTCCCGACGAAGCAGGGAAAGGATACCTCATCTCGAGCTATGAGGCGGAAACGGGGCTTCTCTGGATGTGGGCGGGACCCTCGTGATTCCTCTCGAGTGGAGACGGGTATGTCGGAGAACTTCTTGATTTGCACCAAGGGTGTGAAGGACCCTTTCGAAGTTCCAGAGGTGAGGTGTGATCAGCCTCGAGACGCCTCAGCGGAAATGGGCCTCATCTCGCCTGGAGGGGAGAACCTCCTGGATTTTCTCGACTTGCGGCAGGTCTTCTCGAGTTACGCCGGGGACCTCAGGGACCCGCTCTGGTGGCCTCAGGAAAGGCGAGTCCCCATGCGAGTAGCTAGGGGACCTCTCGGGATTCCTCACCCGTCCATGCTGGGTCCTCAGTCCTTGTGTGGAGTCGGGGCCGGAACCTGAGGATTCCTCTCCAGTGTTGCCATGGATCTTGGGGTGCTTCTGAGTCTCCCCAGGGGAGTCAGGCCTCGTCTCGAGTGGGGGCATGCACGTGCGCTTTCCTCCCGAGCTGCAGCAGTAGTGTCACGCTTCCTGTCACGTGGATCAAGGGATCTGTGGCTTTCCCTCGAGGCTGTCCCTCGAGGCTTTCCCACGAGGCTTTCCCACAGGGCTGTGCCACGTGCCACCTTGGTGGGAGTCGATCCTCGGCGTGAAAGACGAGCCGGTGAAGGGAAAAGAGGATCCTCTGGAGTGGACTGAGACATCTGGGGGACTCTTGGAATGGTGGCACGACCCTGGAGTTCCTCTCGCCGTTCCTGTTGAGAGGGCCTCCTCTTGAGATGCGACGGGAACGCCGGGAACTCTTTCCCGACGAAGCAGGGAAAGGATCCCTCATCTCGAGCTACGAGGCGGAAACGGGGCTCCTCTGGATGTGGGCGGGACCCTCGTGATTCCTCTCGAGTGGAGACGGGTATGTCGCGGAACTTCTTGATTTGCACCAAGGGTGTGAAGGACCCTTTCGAAGTTCCAGAGGTGAGGTGTGATCAGCCTCGAGACGCCTCAGCGGAAATGGGCCTCATCTCGCCTGGAGGGGAGAACCTCCTGGATTTTCTCGAGTTGCGGCAGGTCTTCTCGAGTTACGACGGGGACCACAGGGACCCGCTCTGGTGGCCTCAGGAAAGGCCAGTCCCCATGCGAGTTGCTAGGGGACCTCTCGGGATTCCTCTCCCGTCCATGCCGGGGCCTCAGTCCTTGTGTGGAGTCGGGGCCGGAACCTGAGGATTCCTCTCCAGTGTTGCCATGGATCTTGGGGTGCTTCTGAGTCTCCCCAGGGGAGTCAGGCCTCGTCTCGAGTGGGGGCATGCACGTGCGCTTTCCTCCCGAGCTGCAGCAGTAGTGTCACGCTTCCTGTCACGTGGATCAAGGGATCTGTGGCTTTCCCTCGAGGCTGTCCCTCGAGGCTTTCCCACGAGGCTTTCCCACAGGGCTGTGCCACGTGCCACCTTGGTGTGAGTCGATCCTCGGCGTGAAAGACGAGCCGGTGAAGGGAAAAGAGGTTCCTCTGGAATGGACTGAGACATCTGGGGGACTCTTGGAATGGTGGCACGACCCTGGAGTTCCTCTCGCCGTTCCTGTTGAGAGGGCCTCCTCTTGATTTGCGACGAGAACGCCGGGAACTCTTTCCCGACGAAGCAGAAATAGGATCCCTCATCTCGAGCTACGAGGCGGAAACGGGGCTCCTCTGGATGTGGGTGGGACCCTCGTGATTCCTCTCGAGTGGAGACGGGTATGTCGGGGAATTTCTTGATTTGCACCAAGGGTGTGAAGGACCCTTTCGAAGTTCCAGAGGTGAGGTGTGATCAGCCTCGAGACGCCTCAGCGGAAATGGGCCTCATCTCGCCTGGAGGGGAGAACCTCCTGGATTTTCTCGAGTTGTGGCAGGTCTTCTCGAGTTACGACGGGGACCTCAGGGACCCGCTCTGGTGGCCTCAGGAAAGGCCAGTCCCCATGCGAGTTGCTAGGGGACCTCTCGGGATTCCTCTCCCGTCCATGCCGGGGCCTCAGTCCTTGTGTGGAGTCGGGGCCGGAACCTGAGGATTCCTCTCCAGTGTTGCCATGGATCTTGGGGTGCTTCTGAGTCTCCCCAGGGGCGTCAGGCCTCGTCTCGAGTGGGGGCATGTACGTGCGCTTTCCTCCCGAGCTGCAGCAGTAGTGTCACGCTTCCTGTCACGTGGATCAAGGGATCTGTGGCTTTCCCTCGAGGCTCTCCCTCGAGGCTTTCCCACGAGGCTTTCCCACAGGGCTGTGCCACGTGCCACCTTGGTGTGAGTCGATCCTCGGCGTGAAAGACGAGCCGGTGAAGGGAAAAGGGGTTCCTCTGGAATGGACTGAGACATCTGGGGGACTCTTGGAATGGTGGCACGACCCTGGAGTTCCTCTCGCCGTTCCTGTTGAGAGGGCCTCCTCTTGAGATGCGACGGGAACGCCGGGAACTCTTTCCCGACGAAGCAGGGAAAGGATCCCTCATCTCGAGCTACGAGGCGGAAACGGGGCTCCTCTGGATGTGGGCGGGACCCTCGTGATTCCTCTCGAGTGGAGACGGGTATGTCGGGGAACTTCTTGATTTGCACCAAGGGTGTGAAGGACCCTTTCGAAGTTCCAGAGGTGAGGTGTGATCAGCCTCGAGACGCCTCAGCGGAAATGGGCCTCATCTCGCCTGGAGGGGAGAACCTCCTGGATTTTCTCGAGTTGCGGCAGGTCTACTCGAGTTACGACAGGGACCTCAGGGACCCGCTCTGGTGGCCTCAGGAAAGGCCAGTCCCCATGCGAGTTGCTAGGGGACCTCTCGGGATTCCTCTCCCGTCCATGCCGGGGCCTCAGTCCTTGTGTGGAGTCGGGGCCGAAACTGAGGATTCCTCTCCAGTGTTGCCATGGATCTTGGGGTGCTTCTGAGTCTCCCCAGGGGAGTCAGGCCTCGTCTCGAGTGGGGGCATGCACGTGCGCTTTCCTCCCGAGCTGCAGCAGTAGTGTCACGCTTCCTGTCACGTGGATCAAGGGATCTGTGGCTTTCCCTCGAGGCTGTCCCTCCAGGCTTTCCCACGAGGCGTTCCCACAGGGCTGTGCCACGTGCCACCTTGGTGTGAGTCGATCCTCGGCGTGAAATACGAGCCGGTGAAGGGAAAAGAGGTTCCTCTGGAATGGACTGAGACATCTGGGGGACTCTTGGAATGGTGGCACGACCCTGGAGTTCCTCTCGCCGTTCCTGTTGAGAGGGCCTCCTCTTGAGATGCGACGGGAACGCCGGGAACTCTTTCCCGACGAAGCAGGGAAAGGATACCTCATCTCGAGCTATGAGGCGGAAACGGGGCTTCTCTGGATGTGGGCGGGACCCTCGTGATTCCTCTCGAGTGGAGACGGGTATGTCGGAGAACTTCTTGATTTGCACCAAGGGTGTGAAGGACCCTTTCGAAGTTCCAGAGGTGAGGTGTGATCAGCCTCGAGACGCCTCAGCGGAAATGGGCCTCATCTCGCCTGGAGGGGAGAACCTCCTGGATTTTCTCGACTTGCGGCAGGTCTTCTCGAGTTACGCCGGGGACCTCAGGGACCCGCTCTGGTGGCCTCAGGAAAGGCGAGTCCCCATGCGAGTAGCTAGGGGACCTCTCGGGATTCCTCTCCCGTCCATGCTGGGTCCTCATTCCTTGTGTGGAGTCGGGGCCGGAACCTGAGGATTCCTCTCCAGTGTTGCCATGGATCTTGGGGTGCTTCTGAGTCTCCCCAGGGGAGTCAGGCCTCGTCTCGAGTGGGGGCATGCACGTGCGCTTTCCTCCCGAGCTGCAGCAGTAGTGTCACGCTTCCTGTCACGTGGATCAAGGGATCTGTGGCTTTCCCTCGAGGCTGTCCCTCGAGGCTTTCCCACGAGGCTTTCCCACAGGGCTGTGCCACGTGCCACCTTGGTGGGAGTCGATCCTCGGCGTGAAAGACGAGCCGGTGAAGGGAAAAGAGGATCCTCTGGAGTGGACTGAGACATCTGGGGGACTCTTGGAATGGTGGCACGACCCTGGAGTTCCTCTCGCCGTTCCTGTTGAGAGGGCCTCCTCTTGAGATGCGACGGGAAGGCCGGGAACTCTTTCCCGACGAAGCAGGGAAAGGATCCCTCATCTCGAGCTACGAGGCGGAAACGGGGCTCCTCTGGATGTGGGCGGGACCCTCGTGATTCCTCTCGAGTGGAGACGGGTATGTCGCGGAACTTCTTGATTTGCACCAAGGGTGTGAAGGACCCTTTCGAAGTTCCAGAGGTGAGGTGTGATCAGCCTCGAGACGCCTCAGTGGAAATGGGCCTCATCTCGCCTGGAGTGGAGAACCTCCTGGATTTTCTCGAGTTGCGGCAGGTCTTCTCGAGTTACGACGGGGACCTCAGGGACCCGCTCTGGTGGCCTCAGGAAAGGCCAGTCCCCATGCGAGTTGCTAGGGGACCTCTCGGGATTCCTCTCCCGTCCATGCCGGGGCCTCAGTCCTTGTGTGGAGTCGGGGCCGGAACCTGAGGATTCCTCTCCAGTGTTGCCATGGATCTTGGGGTGCTTCTGAGTCTCCCCAGGGGAGTCAGGCCTCGTCTCGAGTGGGGGCATGCACGTGCGCTTTCCTCCCGAGCTGCAGCAGTAGTGTCACGCTTCCTGTCACGTGGATCAAGGGATCTGTGGCTTTCCCTCCAGGCTGTCCCTCGAGGCTTTCCCACGAGGCTTTCCCACAGGGCTGTGCCACGTGCCACCTTGGTGTGAGTCGATCCTCGGCGTGAAAGACGAGCCGGTGAAGGGAAAAGAGGTTCCTCTGGAATGGACTGAGACATCTGGGGGACTCTTGGAATGGTGGCACGACCCTGGAGTTCCTCTCGCCGTTCCTGTTGAGAGGGCCTCCTCTTGATTTGCGACGAGAACGCCGGGAACTCTTTCCCGACGAAGCAGAAATAGGATCCCTCATCTCGAGCTACGAGGCGGAAACGGGGCTCCTCTGGATGTGGGTGGGACCCTCGTGATTCCTCTCGAGTGGAGACGGGTATGTCGGGGAATTTCTTGATTTGCACCAAGGGTGTGAAGGACCCTTTCGAAGTTCCAGAGGTGAGGTGTGATCAGCCTCGAGACGCCTCAGCGGAAATGGGCCTCATCTCGCCTGGAGGGGAGAACCTCCTGGATTTTCTCGAGTTGCGGCAGGTCTTCTCGAGTTACGACGGGGACCTCAGGGACCCGCTCTGGTGGCCTCAGGAAAGGCCAGTCCCCATGCGAGTTGTTAGGGGACCTCTCGGGATTCCTCTCCCGTCCATGCCGGGGCCTCAGTCCTTGTGTGGTGTCGGGGCCGGAACCTGAGGATTCCTCTCCAGTGTTGCCATGGATCTTGGGGTGCTTCTGAGTCTCCCCAGGGGCGTCAGGCCTCGTCTCGAGTGGTGGCACGCACGTGCGCTTTCCTCCCGAGCTGCAGCAGTAGTGTCACGCTTCCTGTCACGTGGATCAAGGGATCTGTGGCTTTCCCTCGAGGCTGTCCCTCGAGACTTTCCCACGAGGCTTTCCCACAGGGCTGTGCCACGTGCCACCTTGGTGTGAGTCGATCCTCGGCGTGAAAGACGAGCCGGTGAAGGGAAAAGAGGTTCCTCTGGAATGGACTGAGACATCTGGGGGACTCTTGGAATGGTGGCACGACCCTGGAGTTCCTCTCGCCGTTCCTGTTGAGAGGGCCTCCTCTTGAGATGCGACGGGAACGCCGGGAACTCTTTCCCGACGAAGCAGGGAAAGGATCCCTCATCTCCAGCTACGAGGCGGAAACGGGGCTCCTCTGGATGTGGGCGGGACGCTCGTGATTCCTCTCGAGTGGAGACGGCTAGGTCTTAGAACTTCTTAATTTGCACCAAGGGTGTGAAGGACCCTTTCGAAGTTCCAGAGGTGAGTTGTGATCAGCCTCGAGACGCCGCAGCGGAAATGGGCCTCATCTCGCCTGGAGGGGAGAACCTCCTGGATTTTCTCGAGTTGCGGCAGGTCTTCTCGAGTTACGACGGGGACCTCAGGGACCCGCTCTGGTGGCCTGAGGAAAGGCCAGTCCCCATGCGAGTTGCTAGGGGACCTCTCGGGATTCCTCTCCCGTCCATGCCGGGGCCTCAGTTCTTGTGTGGAGTCGGGGCCGGAACCTGAGGATTCCTCTCCAGTGTTGCCATGGATCTTGGGGTGCTTCTGAGTCTCCCCAGGGGCGTCAGGCCTCGTCTCGAGTGGGGGCATGCACGTGCGATTTCCTCCCGAGCTGCAGCAGTAGTGTCACGCTTCCTGTCACGTGGATCAAGGGATCTGTGGCTTTCCCTCGAGGCTCTCCCTCGAGGCTTTCCCACGAGGCTTTCCCACAGGGCTGTGCCACGTGCCACCTTGGTGTGAGTCGATCCTCGGCGTGAAAGACGAGCCGGTGAAGGGAAAAGAGGTTCCTCTGGAATGGACTGAGACATCTGGGGGACTCTTGGAATGGTGGCACGACCCTGGAGTTCCTCTCGCCGTTCCTGTTGAGAGGGCCTCCTCTTGAGATGCGACGGGAACGCCGGGAACTCTTTCCCGACGAAGCAGGGAAAGGATCCCTCATCTCGAGCTACGAGGCGGAAACGGGGCTCCTCTGGATGTGGGCGGGACCCTCGTGATTCCTCTCGAGTGGAGACGGGTATGTCGGGGAACTTCTTGATTTGCACCAAGGGTGTGAAGGACCCTTTCGAAGTTCCAGAGGTGAGGTGTGATCAGCCTCGAGACGCCTCAGCGGAAATGGGCCTCATCTCGCCTGGAGGGGAGAACCTCCTGGATTTTCTCGAGTTGCGGCAGGTCTACTCGAGTTACGACAGGGACCTCAGGGACCCGCTCTGGTGGCCTCAGGAAAGGCCAGTCCCCATGCGAGTTGCTAGGGGACCTCTCGGGATTCCTCTCCCGTCCATGCCGGGGCCTCAGTCCTTGTGTGGAGTCGGGGCCGAAACTGAGGATTCCTCTCCAGTGTTGCCATGGATCTTGGGGTGCTTCTGAGTCTCCCCAGGGGAGTCAGGCCTCGTCTCGAGTGGGGGCATGCACGTGCGCTTTCCTCCCGAGCTGCAGCAGTAGTGTCACGCTTCCTGTCACGTGGATCAAGGGATCTGTGGCTTTCCCTCGAGGCTGTCCCTCCAGGCTTTCCCACGAGGCGTTCCCACAGGGCTGTGCCACGTGCCACCTTGGTGTGAGTCGATCCTCGGCGTGAAATACGAGCCGGTGAAGGGAAAAGAGGTTCCTCTGGAATGGACTGAGACATCTGGGGGACTCTTGGAATGGTGGCACGACCCTGGAGTTCCTCTCGCCGTTCCTGTTGAGAGGGCCTCCTCTTGAGATGCGACGGGAACGCCGGGAACTCTTTCCCGACGAAGCAGGGAAAGGATACCTTATCTCGAGCTATGAGGCGGAAACGGGGCTTCTCTGGATGTGGGCGGGACCCTCGTGATTCCTCTCGAGTGGAGACGGGTATGTCGGAGAACTTCTTGATTTGCACCAAGGGTGTGAAGGACCCTTTCGAAGTTCCAGAGGTGAGGTGTGATCAGCCTCGAGACGCCTCAGCGGAAATGGGCCTCATCTCGCCTGGAGGGGAGAACCTCCTGGATTTTCTCGACTTGCGGCAGGTCTTCTCGAGTTACGCCGGGGACCTCAGGGACCCGCTCTGGTGGCCTCAGGAAAGGCGAGTCCCCATGCGAGTAGCTAGGGGACCTCTCGGGATTCCTCACCCGTCCATGCTGGGTCCTCAGTCCTTGTGTGGAGTCGGGGCCGGAACCTGAGGATTCCTCTCCAGTGTTGCCATGGATCTTGGGGTGCTTCTGAGTCTCCCCAGGGGAGTCAGGCCTCGTCTCGAGTGGGGGCATGCACGTGCGCTTTCCTCCCGAGCTGCAGCAGTAGTGTCACGCTTCCTGTCCCGTGGATCAAGGGATCTGTGGCTTTCCCTCGAGGCTGTCCCTCGAGGCTTTCCCACGAGGCTTTCCCACAGGGCTGTGCCACGTGCCACCTTGGTGGGAGTCGATCCTCGGCGTGAAAGACGAGCCGGTGAAGGGAAAAGAGGATCCTCTGGAGTGGACTGAGATATCTGGGGGACTCTTGGAATGGTGGCACGACCCTGGAGTTCCTCTCGCCGTTCCTGTTGAGAGGGCCTCCTCTTGAGATGTGACGGGAACGCCGGGAACTCTTTCCCGACGAAGCAGGGAAAGGATCCCTCATCTCGAGCTACGAGGCGGAAACGGGGCTCCTCTGGATGTGGGCGGGACCCTCGTGGTTCCTCTCGAGTGGAGACGGGTATGTCGCGGAACTTCTTGATTTGCACCAAGGGTGTGAAGGACCCTTTCGAAGTTCCAGAGGTGAGGTGTGATCAGCCTCGAGACGCCTCAGCGGAAATGGGCCTCATCTCGCCTGGAGGGGAGAACCTCCTGGATTTTCTCGACTTGCGGCAGGTCTTCTCGAGTTACGACGGGGACCTCAGGGACCCGCTCTGGTGGCCTCAGGAAAGGCCAGTCCCCATGCGAGTTGCAAGGGGACCTCTCGGGATTCCTCTCCCGTCCATGCCGGGGCCTCAGTCCTTGTGTGGAGTCGGGGCCGGAACCTGAGGATTCCTCTCCAGTGTTGCCATGGATCTTGGGGTGCTTCTGAGTCTCCCCAGGGGAGTCAGGCCTCGTCTCGAGTGGGGGCATGCACGTGCGCTTTCCTCCCGAGCTGCAGCAGTAGTGTCACGCTTCCTGTCACGTGGATCAAGGGATCTGTGGCTTTCCCTCGAGGCTGTCCCTCGAGGCTTTCCCACGAGGCTTTCCCACAGGGCTGTGCCACGTGCCACCTTGGTGTGAGTCGATCCTCGGCGTGAAAGACGAGCCGGTGAAGGGAAAAGAGGTTCCTCTGGAATGGACTGAGACATCTGGGGGACTCTTGGAATGGTGGCACGACCCTGGAGTTCCTCTCGCCGTTCCTGTTGAGAGGGCCTCCTCTTGATTTGCGACGAGAACGCCGGGAACTCTTTCCCGACGAAGCAGAAATAGGATCCCTCATCTCGAGCTACGAGGCGGAAACGGGGCTCCTCTGGATGTGGGTGGGACCCTCGTGATTCCTCTCGAGTGGAGACGGGTATGTCGGGGAATTTCTTGATTTGCACCAAGGGTGTGAAGGACCCTTTCGAAGTTCCAGAGGTGAGGTGTGATCAGCCTCGAGACGCCTCAGCGGAAATGGGCCTCATCTCGCCTGGAGGGGAGAACCTCCTGGATTTTCTCGAGTTGCAGCAGGTCTTCTCGAGTTACGACGGGGACCTCAGGGACCCGCTCTGGTGGCCTCAGGAAAGGCCAGTCCCCATGCGAGTTGCTAGGGGACCTCTCGGGATTCCTCTCCCGTCCATGCCGGGGCCTCAGTCCTTGTGTGGTGTCGGGGCCGGAACCTGAGGATTCCTCTCCAGTGTTGCCATGGATCTTGGGGTGCTTCTGAGTCTCCCCAGGGGCGTCAGGCCTCGTCTCGAGTGGTGGCACGCACGTGCGCTTTCCTCCCGAGCTGCAGCAGTAGTGTCACGCTTCCTGTCACGTGGATCAAGGGATCTGTGGCTTTCCCTCGAGGCTGTCCCTCGAGACTTTCCCACGAGGCTTTCCCACAGGGCTGTGCCACGTGCCACCTTGGTGTGAGTCGATCCTCGGCGTGAAAGACGAGCCGGTGAAGGGAAAAGAGGTTCCTCTGGAATGGACTGAGACATCTGGGGGACTCTTGGAATGGTGGCACGAACCTGGAGTTCCTCTCGCCGTTCCTGTTGAGAGGGCCTCCTCTTGAGATGCGACGGGAACGCCGGGAACTCTTTCCCGACGAAGCAGGGAAAGGATCCCTCATCTCGAGCTACGAGGCGGAAACGGGGCTCCTCTGGATGTGGGCGGGACGCTCGTGATTCCTCTCGAGTGGAGACGGCTAGGTCGGAGAACTTCTTGATTTGCACCAAGGGTGTGAAGGACCCTTTCGAAGTTCCAGAGGTGAGTTGTGATCAGCCTCGAGACGCCGCAGCCGAAATGGGCCTCATCTCGCCTGGAGGGGAGAACCTCCTGGATTTTCTCGAGTTGCGGCAGGTCTTCTCGAGTTACGACGGGGACCTCAGGGACCCGCTCTGGTGGCCTCAGGAAAGGCCAGTCCCCATGCGAGTTGCTAGGGGACCTCTCGGGATTCCTCTCCCGTCCATGCCGGGGCCTCAGTCCTTGTGTGTAGTCGGGGCCGGAACCTGAGGATTCCTCTCCAGTGTTGCCATGCATCTTGGGGTGCTTCTGAGTCTCCCCAGGGGCGTCAGGCCTCATCTCGAGTGGGGGCATGCACGTGCGATTTCCTCCCGAGCTGCAGCAGTAGTGTCACGCTTCCTGTCACGTGGATCAAGGGATCTGTGGCTTTCCCTCGAGGCTCTCCCTCGAGGCTTTCCCACGAGGCTTTCCCACAGGGCTGTGCCACGTGCCACCTTGGTGTGAGTCGATCCTCGGCGTGAAAGACGAGCCGGTGAAGGGAAAAGAGGTTCCTCTGGAATGGACTGAGACATCTGGGGGACTCTTGGAATGGTGGCACGACCCTGGAGTTCCTCTCGCCGTTCCTGTTGAGAGGGCCTCCTCTTGAGATGCGACGGGAACGCCGGGAACTCTTTCCCGACGAAGCAGGGAAAGGATCCCTCATCTCGAGCTACGAGGCGGAAACGGGGCTCCTCTGGATGTGGGCGGGACCCTCGTGATTCCTCTCGAGTGGAGACGGGTATGTCGGGGAACTTCTTGATTTGCACCAAGGGTGTGAAGGACCCTTTCGAAGTTCCAGAGGTGAGGTGTGATCAGCCTCGAGACGCCTCAGCGGAAATGGGCCTCATCTCGCCTGGAGGGGAGAACCTCCTGGATTTTCTCGAGTTGCGGCAGGTCTACTCGAGTTACGACAGGGACCTCAGGGACCCGCTCTGGTGGCATCAGGAAAGGCCAGTCCCCATGCGAGTTGCTAGGGGACCTCTCGGGATTCCTCTCCCGTCCATGCCGGGGCCTCAGTCCTTGTGTGGAGTCGGGGCCGAAACTGAGGATTCCTCTCCAGTGTTGCCATGGATCTTGGGGTGCTTCTGAGTCTCGCCAGGGGAGTCAGGCCTCGTCTCGAGTGGGGGCATGCACGTGCGCTTTCCTCCCGATCTGCAGCAGTAGTGTCACGCTTCCTGTCACGTGGATCAAGGGATCTGTGGCTTTCCCTCGAGGCTGTCCCTCCAGGCTTTCCCACGAGGCGTTCCCACAGGGCTGTGCCACGTGCCACCTTGGTGTGAGTCGATCCTCGGCCTGAAAGACGAGCCGGTGAAGGGAAAAGAGGTTCCTCTGGAATGGACTGAGACATCTGGGGGACTCTTGGAATGGTGGCACGACCCTGGAGTTCCTCTCGCCGTTCCTGTTGAGAGGGCCTCCTCTTGAGATGCGACGGGAACGCCGGGAACTCTTTCCCGACGAAGCAGGGAAAGGATACCTCATCTCGAGCTACGAGGCGGAAACAGGGCTCCTCTGAATGTTGGCGGGACCCTCGTGATTCCTCTCGAGTGGAGACGGGTATGTCGGGGAACTTCTTGATTTGCACCAAGGGTGTGAAGGACCCTTTCAAAGTTCCAGAGGTGATGTGTGATCAGCCTCGAGACGCCTCAGCGGAAATGGGCTTCATCTCGCCTGGAGGGGAGAACCTCCTGGATTTTCTCGAGTTGCGGCAGGTCTTCTCGAGTTACGACGGGGACCTCAGGGACCCGCTCTGGTGGCCTCAGGAAAGGCCAGTCCCCATGCGAGTTGCTAGGGGACCTCTCGGGATTCCTTTCGCGTCCATGCCGGGGCCTCAGTCCTTGTGTGGAATTGGGGCCGGAACCTGAGGATTCCTCTCCAGTGTTGCCATGGATCTTGGGGTGCTTCTGAGTCTCCCCAGGGGAGTCAGGCCTCGTCTCGAGTGGGGGCATGCACGTGCGCTTTCCTCCCGAGCTGCAGCAGTAGTGTCACGCTTCCTGTCACGTGGATCAAGGGATCTGTGGCTTTCCCTCGAGGCTGTCCCTCGAGGCTTTCCCACGAGGCTTTCCCACAGGGCTGTGCCACGTGCCACCTTGATGTGAGTCGATCCTCGGCGTGAAAGACGAGCCGGTGAAGGGAAAAGAGGTTCCTCTGGAATGGACTGAGACATCTGGGGGACTCTTGGAATGGTGGCACGACCCTGGAGTTCCTCTCGCCGTTCCTGTTGAGAGGGCCTCCTCTTGAGATGTGACGGGAACGCCGGGAACTCTTTCCCGACGAAGCAGGGAAAGGATCCCTCATCTCGAGCTACGAGGCGGAAACGGGGCTCCTCTGGATGTGGGCGGGACCCTCGTGATTCCTCTCGAGTGGAGACGGGTATGTCGGGGAACTTCTTGATTTGCACCAAGGGTGTGAAGGACCCTTTCGAAGTTCCAGACGTGAGGTGTGATCAGCCTCGAGACGCCTCAGCGGAAATGGGCCTCATCTCGCCTGGAGGGGAGAACCTCCTGGATTTTCTCGAGTTGCGGCAGGTCTTCTCGAGTTACGACGGGGACCTCAGGGACCCGCTCTGGTGGCCTCAGGAAAGGCCAGTCCCCATGCGAGTTGCTAGGGGACCTCTCGGGATTCCTCACCGGTCCATGCTGGGGCCTCAGTCCTTGTGTGGAGTCGGGGCCGGAACCTGAGGATTCCTCTCCAGTGTTGCCATGGATTTTGGGGTGCTTCTGAGTCTCCCCAGGGGAGTCAGGCCTCGTCTCGCGTGGGAGCATGCACGTGTGCTTTCCTCCTGAGCTGCAGCAGTAGTGTCACGCTTCCTGTCACGTGGATCAAGGGATCTGTGGCTTTCCCTCGAGGCTGTCACTCGAGGCTTTCCCACGAGGCTTTCCCACAGGGCTGTGCCACGTGCCACCTTGGTGGGAGTCGATCCTCGGCGTGAAAGACGAGCCGGTGAAGGGAAAAGAGGTTCCTCTGGAATGGACTGAGACATCTGGGGGACTCTTGGAATGGTGGCACGACCCTGGAGTTCCTCTCGCCGTTCCTGTTGAGAGGGCCTCCTCTTGAGATGCGACGGGAACGCCGGGAACTCTTTCCCGACGAAGCAGGGAAAGGATCCCTCATCTCGAGCTACGAGGCGGAAAAGGGGCTCCTCTGGATGTGGGCGGGACCCTCGTGATTCCTCTCGAGTGGAGACGGGTATGTCGGGGAACTTCTTGATTTGCACCAAGGGTGTGAAGGACCCTTTCGAAGTTCCAGAGGTGAGGTGTGATCAGCCTCGAGACGCCTCAGCGGAAATGGGCCTCATCTCGCCTGGAGGTGAGAACCTCCTGGAGTTTCTCGAGTTGCGGCAGGTCTTCTCGAGTTACGACGGGGACCTCAGGGACCCGCTCTGGTGGCCTCAGGAAAGGCCAGTCCCCATGCGAGTTGCTAGGGGACCTCTCGTGATTCCTCTCCCGTCCATGCCGGGGCCTCAGTCCTTGTGTGGAGTCGGGGCCGGAACCTGAGGATTCCTCTCCAGTGTTGCCATGGATCTTGGGGTGCTTCTGAGTCTCCCCAGGGGAGTCAGGCCTCGTCTCGAGTGGGGGCATGCACGTGCGCTTTCCTCCCGAGCTGCAGCAGTAGTGTCACGCTTCCTGTCACGTGGATCAAGGGATCTGTGGCTTTCCCTCGAGGCTGTCCCTCGAGGCTTTCCCACGAGGATTTCCCACAGGGCTGTGCCACGTGCCACCTTGGTGTGAGTCGATCCTCGGCGTGAAAGACGAGCCGGTGAAGGGAAAAGAGGTTCCTCTGGAATGGACTGAGACATCTGGGGGACTCTTGGAATGGTGGCACGACCCTGGAGTTCCTCTCGCCGTTCCTGTTGAGAGGGCCTCCTCTTGAGATGCGACGGGAACGCCGGGAACTCTTTCCCGACGAAGCAGGGAAAGGATCCCTCATCTCGAGCTACGAGGCGGAAACGGGGCTCCTCTGGATGTGGGCGGGACCCTCGTGATTCCTCTCGAGTGGAGACGGGTATGTCGGGGAACTTCTTGACTTGCACCAAGGGTGTGAAGGACCCTTTCGAAGTTCCAGAGGTGAGGTGTGATCAGCCTCGAGACGCCTCAGCGGAAATGGGCCTCATCTCGCCTGGAGGGGAGAACCTCCTGGATTTTCTCGAGTTGCGGCAGGTCTTCTCGAGTTACGACGGGGACCTCAGGGACCCGCTCTGGTGGCCTCAGGAAAGGCCAGTCCCCATGCGAGTTGCTAGGGGACCTCTCGGGATTCCTCTCCCGTCCATGCCGGGGCCTCAGTCCTTGTGTGGAGTCGGGGCCGGAACCTGAGGTTTCCTCTCCAGTGTTGCCATGGATCTTGGGGTGCTTCTGAGTCTCCCCAGGGGAGTCAGGCCTCGTCTCGAGTGGGGGCATGCACGTGCGCTTTCCTCCCGAGCTGCAGCAGTAGTGTCACGCTTCCTGTCACGTGGATCAAGGGATCTGTGGCTTTCCCTCGAGGCTGTCCCTCGAGGCTTTCCCACGAGGCTTTCCCACAGGGCTGTGCCACGTGCCACCTTGGTGTGAGTCGATCCTCGGCGTGAAAGAAGAGCCGGTGAAGGGAAAAGAGGTTCCTCTGGAATGGACTGAGACATCTGGGGGACTCTTGGAATGGTGGCACGACCCTGGAGTTCCTCTCGCCGTTCCTGTTGAGAGGGCCTCCTCTTGAGATGCGACGGGAACGCCGGGAACTCTTTCCCGACGAAGCAGGGAAAGGATCCCTCATCTCGAGCTACGAGGCGGAAACGGGTCTCCTCTGGATGTGGGCGGGACCCTCGTGATTCCTCTCGAGTGGAGACGGGTATGTCGGGGAACTTCTTGATTTGCACCAAGGGTGTGAAGGACCCTTTCGAAGTTCCAGAGGTGAGGTGTGATCAGCCTCGAGACGCCTCAGCGGAAATGGGCCTCATCTCGCCTGGAGGGGAGAACCTCCTGGATTTTCTCGAGTTGCGGCAGGTCTTCTCGAGTTACGACGGGGACCTCAGGGACCCGCTCTGGTGGCCTCAGGAAAGGCCAGTCCCCATGCGAGTTGCTAGGGGACCTCTCGGGATTCCTCTCCCGTCCATGCCAGGGCCTCAGTCCTTGTGTGGAGTCGGGACCGGAACCTGAGGATTCCTCTCCAGTGTTGCCATGGATCTTGGGGTGCTTCTGAGTCTCCCCAGGGGAGTCAGGCCTCGTCTCGAGTGGGGGCATGCACGTGTGCTTTCATCCCGAGCTGCAGCAGTAGTGTCACCCTTCCTGTCACGTGGATCAAGGGATCTGTGGCTTTCCCTCGAGGCTGTCCCTCGAGGCTTTCCCACGAGGCTTTCCCACAGGGCTGTGCCACGTGCCACCTTGGTGGGAGTCGATCCTCGGCGTGAAAGACGAGCCGGTGAAGGGAAAAGAGGTTCCTCTGGAATGGACTGAGACATCTGGGGGACTCTTGGAATGGTGGCACGACCCTGGAGTTCCTCTCGCCGTTCCTGTTGAGAGGGCCTCCTCTTGAGATGCGACGGGAACGCCGGGAACTCTTTCCCGACGAAGCAGGGAAAGGATCCCTCATCTCGAGCTACGAGGCGGAAACGGGGCTCCTCTGGATGTGGGCGGGACCCTCGTGATTCCTCTCGAGTGGAGACGGGTATGTCGGGGAACTTCTTGATTTGCACCAAGGGTGTGAAGGACCCTTTCGAAGTTCCAGAGGTGAGGTGTGATCAGCCTCGAGACGCCTCAGCGGAAATGGGCCTCATCTCGCCTGGAGGGGAGAACCTCCTGGATTTTCTCGAGTTGCGGCAGGTCTTCTCGAGTTACGACGGGGACCTCAGGGACCCGCTCTGGTGGCCTCAGGAAAGGCCAGTCCCCATGCGAGTTGCTAGGGGACCTCTCGGGATTCCTCTCCCGTCCATGCCGGGGCCTCAGTCCTTGTGTGGAGTCGGGGCCGGAACCTGAGGATTCCTCTCCAGTGTTGCCATGGATCTTGGGGTGCTTCTGAGTCTCCCCAGGGGAGTCAGGCCTCGTCTCGAGTGGGGGCATGCACGTGCGCTTTCCTCCCGAGCTGCAGCAGTAGTGTCACGCTTCCTGTCACGTGGATCAAGGGATCTGTGGCTTTCCCTCGAGGCTGTCCCTCGAGGCTTTCCCACGAGGCTTTCCCACAGGGCTGTGCCACGTGCCACCTTGGTGTGAGTCGATCCTCGGCGTGAAAGACGAGCCGGTGAAGGGAAAAGAGTTTCCTCTGGAATGGACTGAGACATCTGGGGGACTCTTGGAATGGTGGCACGACCCTGGAGTTCCTCTCGCCGTTCCTGTTGAGAGGGCCTCCTCTAGAGTTGCGACGGGAACGCCGGGAACTCTTTCCCGACGAAGCAGGGAAAGGATCCCTCATCTCGAGCTACGAGGCGGAAACGGGGCTCCTCTGGATGTGGGCGGGACCCTCGTGATTCCTCTCGAGTGGAGACGGGTATGTCGGGGAACTTCTTGACTTGCACCAAGGGTGTGAAGGACCCTTTCGAAGTTCCAGAGGTGAGGTGTGATCAGCCTTGAGACGCGTCAGCTGAAATGAGCCTCAACTCGCCTGGAGGGGAGAACCTCCTGGATTTCCTCGAGTTGAGGCAGGTCTTCTCGAGTTACGACGGGGACCTCAGGGACCCGCTCTGGTGGCCTCAGGAAAGGCCAGTCCCCATGCGAGTTGCTAGGGGACCTCTCGGGATTCCTCTCCCGTCCATGCCGGGGCCTCAGTCCTTGTGTGGAGTCGGGGCCGGAACCTGAGGATTCCTCTCCAGTGTTGCCATGGATCTTGGGGTGCTTCTGAGTCTCCCCAGGGGAGTCAGGCCTCGTCTCGAGTGGGGGCATGCACGTGCGCTTTCCTCCCGAGCTGCAGCAGTAGTGTCACGCTTCCTGTCACGTGGATCAAGGGATCTGTGGCGTTCCCTCGAGGCTGTCCCTCGAGGCTTTCCCACGAGGCTTTCCCACAGGGCTGTGCCACGTGCCACCTTGGTGTGAGTCGATCCTCGGCGTGAAAGACGAGACGGTGAAGGGAAAAGTGGTTCCTCTGGAATGGACTGAGACATCTGGGGGACTCTTGGAATGGTGGCACGACCCTGGAGTCCCTCTCGCCGTTCCTGTTGAGAGGGCCTCCTCTTGAGTTGCGACGGGAACGCCGGGAACTCTTTCCCGACGAAGCAGGGAAAGGATCCCTCATCTCGAGCTACGAGGCGGAAACGGGGCTCCTCTGGATGTGGGCGGGACCCTCGTGATTCCTCTCGAGTGGAGACGGGTATGTCGGGGAACTTCTTGATTTGCACCAAGGGTGTGAAGGACCCTTTCGAAGTTCCAGAGGTGAGGTGTGATCAGCCTCGAGACGCCTCAGCGGAAATGGGCCTCATCTCGCCTGGAGGGGAGAACCTCCTGGATTTTCTCGAGGTGCGGCAGGTCTTCTCGAGTTACGACGGGGACCTCAGGAACCCGCTCTGGTGGCCTCAGGAAAGGCCAGTCCCCATACGAGTTGCTAGGGGACCTCTCGGGATTCCTCTCCCGTCCATGCCGGGGCCTCAGTCCTTGTGTGGAGTCGGGGCCGGAACCTGAGGATTCCTCTCCAGTGTTGCCATGGATCTTGGGGTGCTTCTGAGTCTCCCCAGGGGAGTCAGGCCTCGTCTCGAGTGGGGGCATGCACGTGCGCTTTCCTCCCGAGCTGCAGCAGTAGTGTCACGCTTCCTGTCACGTGGATCAAGGGATCTGTGGCTTTCCCTCGAGGCTGTCCCTCGAGGCTTTCCCACGAGGCTTTCCCACAGGGCTGTGCCACGTGCCACCTTGGTGTGAGTCGATCCTCGGCGTGAAAGACGAGCCGGTGAAGGGAAAAGAGGTTCCTCTGGAATGGACTGAGACATCTGGGGGACTCTTGGAATGGTGGCACGACCCTGGAGTTCCTCTCGCCGTTCCTGTTGAGAGGGCCTCCTCTTGAGATGCGACGGGAACGCCGGGAACTCTTTCCCGACGAAGCAGGGAAAGGATCCCTCATCTCGAGCTACGAGGCGGAAACGGGGCTCCTCTGGATGTGGGCGGGACCCTCGTGATTCCTCTCGAGTGGAGACGGGTATGTCGGGGAACTTCTTGATTTGCACCAAGGGTGTGAAGGACCCTTTCGAAGTTCCAGAGGTGAGGTGTGATCAGCCTCGAGACGCCTCAGCGGAAATGGGCCTCATCTCGCCTGGAGGGGAGAACCTCCTGGATTTTCTCGAGTTGCGGCAGGTCTTCTCGAGTTACGACGGGGACCTCAGGGACCCGCTCTGGTGGCCTCAGGAAAGGCCAGTCCCCATGCGAGTTGCTAGGGGACCTCTCGGGATTCCTCTCCCGTCCATGCCGGGGCCTCAGTCCTTGTGTGGAGTCGGGGCCGGAACCTGAGGATTCCTCTCCAGTGTTGCCATGGATCTTGGGGTGCTTCTGAGTCTCCCCAGGGGAGTCAGGCCTCGTCTCGAGTGGGGGCATGCACGTGCGCTTTCCTCCCGAGCTGCAGCAGTAGTGTCACGCTTCCTGTCACGTGGATCAAGGGATCTGTGGCTTTCCCTCGAGGCTGTCCCTCGAGGCTTTCCCACGAGGCTTTCCCACAGGGCTGTGCCACGTGCCACCTTGGTGTGAGTCGATCCTCGGCTTGAAAGACGAGCCGGTGAAGGGAAAAGAGGTTCCTCTGGAATGGACTGAGACATCTGGGGGACTCTTGGAATGGTGGCACGACCCTGGAGTTCCTCTCGCCGTTCCTGTTGAGAGGGCCTCCTCTTGATTTGCGACGGGCACGCCGGGAACTCTTTCCCGACGAAGCAGGGAAAGGATCCCTCATCTCGAGCTTCGAGGCGGAAACGGGGCTCCTCTGGATGTGGGCGGGACCCTCGTGATTCCTCTCGAGTGGAGACGGGTATGTCGGAGAACTTCTTGATTTGCACCAAGGGTGTGAAGGACCCTTTCGAAGTTCCAGAGGTGAGGTGTGATCAGCCTCGAGACGCCTCAGCGGAAATGGGCCTCATCTCGCCTGGAGGGGAGAACCTCCTGGATTTTCTCGACTTGCGGCAGGTCTTCTCGAGTTACGCCGGGGACCTCAGGGACCCGCTCTGGTGGCCTCAGGAAAGGCCAGTCCCCATGCGTGTTGCTAGGGGACCTCTCGGGATTCCTCTCCCGTCCATGCCGGGGCCTCAGTCCTTGTGTGGAGTCGGGGCCAGAACCTGAGGATTGCTCTCCAGTGTTGCCATGGATCTTGGGGTGCTTCTGAGTCTCCCCAGGGGAGTCAGGCCTCGTCTCGAGTGGGGGCATGCACGTGCGCTTTCCTCCCGAGCTGCAGCAGTAGTGTCACGCTTCCTGTCACGTGGATCAAGGGATCTGTGGCTTTCCCTCGAGGCTGTCCCTCGAGGCTTTCCCACGAGGCGTTCCCACAGGGCTGTGCCACGTGCCACCTTGGTGTGAGTCGATCCTCGGCGTGAAATACGAGCCGGTGAAGGGAAAAGAGGTTCCTCTGGAATGGACTGAGACATCTGGGGGACTCTTGGAATGGTGGCACGACCCTGGAGTTCCTCTCAACGTTCCTGTTGAGAGGGCCTCCTCTTGAGATGCGACGGGAACGCCGGGAACTCTTTCCCGACGAAGCAGGGAAAGGATCCCTCATCTCGAGCTACGAGGTGGAAACGGGGCTCCTCTGGATGTGGGCGGGACCCTCGTGATTCCTCTCGAGTGGAGACGGGTATGTCGGAGAACTTCTTGATTTGCACCAAGGGTGTGAAAGACCCTTTCGAAGTTCCAGAGGTGAGGTGTGATCAGCCTCGAGACGCCTCAGCGGAAATGGGCCTCATCTCGCCTGGAGGGGAGAACCTCCTGGATTTTCTCGAGTTGCGGCAGGTCTTCTCGAGTTACGCCGGGGACCTCAGGGACCCGCTCTGGTGGCCTCAGGAAAGGCCAGTCCCCATGCGAGTTGCTAGGGGACCTCTCGGGATTCCTCACCCGTCCATGCTGGGGCCTCAGTCCTTGTGTGGAGTCGGGACCGGAACCTGAGGATTCCTCTCCAGTGTTGCCATGGATCTTGGGGTGCTTCTGAGTCTCCCCAGAGGAGTCAGGCCTCGTCTCGCGTGGGGGCATGCACGTGTGCTTTCCTCCCGAGCTGCAGCAGTAGTGTCACGCTTCCTGTCACGTGGATCAAGGGATCTGTGGCTTTCCCTCGAGGCTGTCCCTCGAGGCTTTCCCACGAGGCTTTCCCACAGGGCTCTGCCACGTGCCACCTAGGTGGGTGTCGATCCTCGGCGTGAAAGACGAGCCGGTGAAGGGAAAAGAGGTTCCTCTGGAATGGACTGAGACATCTGGGGGACTCTTGGAATGGTGGCACGACCCTGGAGTTCCTCTCACCGTTCCTGTTGAGAGGGCCTCCTCTTGAGATGCGACGGGAACGCCGGGAACTCTTTCCCGACGAAGCAGGGAAAGGATCCCTCATCTCGAGCTACGAGGCGGAAACGGGGCTCCTCTGGATGTGGGCGGGACCCTCGTGATTCCTCTCGAGTGGAGACGGGTATGTCGGGGAACTTCTTGATTTGCACCAAGGGTGTGAAGGACCCTTTCGAAGTTCCAGAGGTGAGGTGTGATCAGCCTCGAGACGCCTCAGCGGAAATGGGCCTCATCTCGCCTGGAGGGGAGAACCTCCTGGATTTTCTCGAGTTGCGGCAGGTCATCTTGAGTTACGACGGGGACCTCAGGGACCCGCTCTGGTGGCCTCAGGAAAGGCCAGTCCCCATGCGAGTTGCTAGGGGACCTCTCGGGATTCCTCTCCCGTCCATGCCGGGGCCTCAGTCCTTGTGTGGAGTCGGGACCGGAACCTGAGGATTCCTCTCCAGTGTTGCCATGGATCTTGGGGTGCTTCTGAGTCTCCCCAGGGGAGTCAGGCCTCGTCTCGCGTGGGGGCATGCACGTGTGCTTTCCTCCCGAGCTGCAGCAGTAGTGTCACGCTTCCTGTCACGTGGATCAAGGGATCTGTGGCTTTCCCTCGAGGCTGTCCCTCGAGGCTTTCCCACGAGGCTTTCCCACAGGGCTGTGCCACGTGCCACCTTGGTGGGAGTCGATCCTCGGCGTGAAAGACGAGCCGGTGAAGGGAAAAGAGGTTCCTCTGGAATGGACTGAGACATCTGGGGGACTCTTGGAATGGTGGCACGACCCTGGAGTTCCTCTCGCCGTTCCTGTTGAGAGGGCCTCCTCTTGAGATGCGACGGGAACGCCGGGAACTCTTTCCCGACGAAGCAGGGAAAGGATCCCTCATCTCGAGCTACGAGGCGGAAACGGGGCTCCTCTGGATGTTGGCGGGACCCTCGTGATTCCTCTCGAGTGGAGACGGGTATGTCGGGGAACTTCTTGATTTGCACCAAGGGTGTGAAGGACCCTTTCGAAGTTCCAGAGGTGAGGTGTGATCAGCCTCGAGACGCCTCAGCGGAAATGGGCCTCATCTCGCCTGGAGGTGAGAACCTCCTGGATATTCTCGAGTTGCGGCAGGTCTTCTCGAGTTACGACGGGGACCTCAGGGACCCGCTCTAGTGGCCTCAGGAAAGGCCAGTCCCCATGCGAGTTGCTAGGGGACCTCTCGTGATTCCTCTCCCGTCCATGCCGGGGCCTCAGTCCTTGTGTGGAGTCGGGGCCGGAACCTGAGGATTCCTCTCCAGTGTTGCCATGGATCTTGGGGTGCTTCTGAGTCTCCCCAGGGGAGTCAGGCCTCGTCTCGAGTGGGGGCATGCACGTGCGCTTTCCTCCCGAGCTGCAGCAGTAGTGTCACGCTTCCTGTCACGTGGATCAAGGGATCTGTGGCTTTCCCTCGAGGCTGTCCCTCGAGGCTTTCCCACGAGGCGTTCCCACAGGGCTGTGCCACGTGCCACCTTGGTGTGAGTCGATCCTCGGCGTGAAATACGAGCCGGTGAAGGGAAAAGAGGTTCCTCTGGAATGGACTGAGACATCTGGGGGACTCTTGGAATGGTGGCACGACCCTGGAGTTCCTCTCAACGTTCCTGTTGAGAGGGCCTCCTCTTGAGATGCGACGGGAACGCCGGGAACTCTTTCCCGACGAAGCAGGGAAAGGATCCCTCATCTCGAGCTACGAGGTGGAAACGGGGCTCCTCTGGATGTGGGCGGGACCCTCGTGATTCCTCTCGAGTGGAGACGGGTATGTCGGAGAACTTCTTGATTTGCACCAAGGGTGTGAAAGACCCTTTCGAAGTTCCAGAGGTGAGGTGTGATCAGCCTCGAGACGCCTCAGCGGAAATGGGCCTCATCTCGCCTGGAGGGGAGAACCTCCTGGATTTTCTCGAGTTGCGGCAGGTCTTCTCGAGTTACGCCGGGGACCTCAGGGACCCGCTCTGGTGGCCTCAGGAAAGGCCAGTCCCCATGCGAGTTGCTAGGGGACCTCTCGGGATTCCTCACCCGTCCATGCTGGGGCCTCAGTCCTTGTGTGGAGTCGGGACCGGAACCTGAGGATTCCTCTCCAGTGTTGCCATGGATCTTGGGGTGCTTCTGAGTCTCCCCAGAGGAGTCAGGCCTCGTCTCGCGTGGGGGCATGCACGTGTGCTTTCCTCCCGAGCTGCAGCAGTAGTGTCACGCTTCCTGTCACGTGGATCAAGGGATCTGTGGCTTTCCCTCGAGGCTGTCCCTCGAGGCTTTCCCACGAGGCTTTCCCACAGGGCTCTGCCACGTGCCACCTAGGTGGGTGTCGATCCTCGGCGTGAAAGACGAGCCGGTGAAGGGAAAAGAGGTTCCTCTGGAATGGACTGAGACATCTGGGGGACTCTTGGAATGGTGGCACGACCCTGGAGTTCCTCTCACCGTTCCTGTTGAGAGGGCCTCCTCTTGAGATGCGACGTGAACGCCGGGAACTCTTTCCCGACGAAGCAGGGAAAGGATCCCTCATCTCGAGCTACGAGGCGGAAACGGGGCTCCTCTGGATGTGGGCGGGACCCTCGTGATTCCTCTCGAGTGGAGACGGGTATGTCGGGGAACTTCTTGATTTGCACCAAGGGTGTGAAGGACCCTTTCGAAGTTCCAGAGGTGAGGTGTGATCAGCCTCGAGACGCCTCAGCGGAAATGGGCCTCATCTCGCCTGGAGGGGAGAACCTCCTGGATTTTCTCGAGTTGCGGCAGGTCATCTTGAGTTACGACGGGGACCTCAGGGACCCGCTCTGGTGGCCTCAGGAAAGGCCAGTCCCCATGCGAGTTGCTAGGGGACCTCTCGGGATTCCTCTCCCGTCCATGCCGGGGCCTCAGTCCTTGTGTGGAGTCGGGACCGGAACCTGAGGATTCCTCTCCAGTGTTGCCATGGATCTTGGGGTGCTTCTGAGTCTCCCCAGGGGAGTCAGGCCTCGTCTCGCGTGGGGGCATGCACGTGTGCTTTCCTCCCGAGCTGCAGCAGTAGTGTCACGCTTCCTGTCACGTGGATCAAGGGATCTGTGGCTTTCCCTCGAGGCTGTCCCTCGAGGCTTTCCCACGAGGCTTTCCCACAGGGCTGTGCCACGTGCCACCTTGGTGGGAGTCGATCCTCGGCGTGAAAGACGAGCCGGTGAAGGGAAAAGAGGTTCCTCTGGAATGGACTGAGACATCTGGGGGACTCTTGGAATGGTGGCACGACCCTGGAGTTCCTCTCGCCGTTCCTGTTGAGAGGGCCTCCTCTTGAGATGCGACGGGAACGCCGGGAACTCTTTCCCGACGAAGCAGGGAAAGGATCCCTCATCTCGAGCTACGAGGCGGAAACGGGGCTCCTCTGGATGTTGGCGGGACCCTCGTGATTCCTCTCGAGTGGAGACGGGTATGTCGGGGAACTTCTTGATTTGCACCAAGGGTGTGAAGGACCCTTTCGAAGTTCCAGAGGTGAGGTGTGATCAGCCTCGAGACGCCTCAGCGGAAATGGGCCTCATCTCGCCTGGAGGGGAGAACCTCCTGGATTTTCTCGAGTTGCGGCAGGTCATCTTGAGTTACGACGGGGACCTCAGGGACCCGCTCTGGTGGCCTCAGGAAAGGCCAGTCCCCATGCGAGTTGCTAGGGGACCTCTCGGGATTCCTCTCCCGTCCATGCCGGGGCCTCAGTCCTTGTGTGGAGTCGGGACCGGAACCTGAGGATTCCTCTCCAGTGTTGCCATGGATCTTGGGGTGCTTCTGAGTCTCCCCAGGGGAGTCAGGCCTCGTCTCGCGTGGGGGCATGCACGTGTGCTTTCCTCCCGAGCTGCAGCAGTAGTGTCACGCTTCCTGTCACGTGGATCAAGGGATCTGTGGCTTTCCCTCGAGGCTGTCCCTCGAGGCTTTCCCACGAGGCTTTCCCACAGGGCTGTGCCACGTGCCACCTTGGTGGGAGTCGATCCTCGGCGTGAAAGACGAGCCGGTGAATGGAAAAGAGGTTCCTCTGGAATGGACTGAGACATCTGGGGGACTCTTGGAATGGTGGCACGACCCTGGAGTTCCTCTCGCCGTTCCTGTTGAGAGGGCCTCCTCTTGAGATGCGACGGGAACGCCGGGAACTCTTTCCCGACGAAGCAGGGAAAGGATCCCTCATCTCGAGCTACGAGGCGGAAACGGGGCTCCTCTGGATGTTGGCGGGACCCTCGTGATTCCTCTCGAGTGGAGACGGGTATGTCGGGGAACTTCTTGATTTGCACCAAGGGTGTGAAGGACCCTTTCGAAGTTCCAGAGGTGAGGTGTGATCAGCCTCGAGACGCCTCAGCGGAAATGGGCCTCATCTCGCCTGGAGGTGAGAACCTCCTGGATTTTCTCGAGTTGCGGCAGGTCTTCTCGAGTTACGACGGGGACCTCAGGGACCCGCTCTAGTGGCCTCAGGAAAGGCCAGTCCCCATGCGAGTTGCTAGGGGACCTCTCGTGATTCCTCTCCCGTCCATGCCGGGGCCTCAGTCCTTGTGTGGAGTCGGGGCCGGAACCTGAGGATTCCTCTCCAGTGTTGCCATGGATCTTGGGGTGCTTCTGAGTCTCCCCAGGGGAGTCAGGCCTCGTCTCGAGTGGGGGCATGCACGTGCGCTTTCCTCCCGTGCTGCAGCAGTAGTGTCACGCTTCCTGTCACGTGGATCAAGGGATCTGTGGCTTTCCCTCGAGGCTGTCCCTCGAGGCTTTCCCACGAGGCTTTCCCACAGGGCTGTGCCACGTGCCACCTTGGTGGGAGTCGATCCTCGGCGTGAAAGACGAGCCGGTGAAGGGAAAAGAGGTTCCTCTGGAATGGACTGAGACATCTGGGGGACTCTTGGAATGGTGGCACGACCCTGGAGTTCCTCTCGCCGTTCCTGTTGAGAGGGCCTCCTCTTGAGATGCGACGGGAACGCCGGGAACTCTTTCCCGACGAAGCAGGGAAAGGATCCCTCATCTCGAGCTACGAGGCGGAAACGGGGCTCCTCTGGATGTGGGCGGGACCCTCGTGATTCCTCTCGAGTGGAGACGGGTATGTCGGGGAACTTCTTGATTTGCACCAAGGGTGTGAAGGACCCTTTCGAAGTTCCAGAGGTGAGGTGTGATCAGCCTCGAGACGCCTCAGCGGAAATGGGCCTCATCTCGCCTGGCGGGGAGAACCTCCTGGATTTTCTCGAGTTGCGGCAGGTCTTCTCGAGTTACGACGGGGACCTCAGGGACCCGCTCTGGTGGCCTCAGGAAAGGCCAGTCCCCATGCGAGTTGCTAGGGGACCTCTCGGGATTCCTCTCCCGTCCATGCCGGGGCCTCAGTCCTTGTGTGGAGTCGGGGCCGGAACCTGAGGATTCCTCTCCAGTGTTGCCATGGATCTTGGGGTGCTTCTGAGTCTCCCCAGGGGAGTCAGGCCTCGTCTCGAGTGGGGGCATGCACGTGCGCTTTCCTCCCGAGCTGCAGCAGTAGTGTCACGCTTCCTGTCACGTGGATCAAGGGATCTGTGGCGTTCCCTCGAGGCTGTCCCTCGAGGCTTTCCCACGAGGCTTTCCCACAGGGCTGTGCCACGTGCCACCTTGGTGTGAGTCGATCCTCGGCGTGAAAGACGAGCCGGTGAAGGGAAAAGTGGTTCCTCTGGAATGGACTGAGACATCTGGGGGACTCTTGGAACGGTGGCACGACCCTGGAGTCCCTCTCGCCGTTCCTGTTGAGAGGGCCTCCTCTTGAGTTGCGACGGGAACGCCGGGAACTCTTTCCCGACGAAGCAGGGAAAGGATCCCTCATCTCGAGCTACGAGGCGGAAACGGGGCTCCTCTGGATGTGGGCGGGACCCTCGTGATTCCTCTCGAGTGGAGACGGGTATGTCGGGGAACTTCTTGATTTGCACCAAGGGTGTGAAGGACCCTTTCGAAGTTCCAGAGGTGAGGTGTGATCAGCCTCGAGACGCCTCAGCGGAAATGGGCCTCATCTCGCCTGGAGGGGAGAACCTCCTGGATTTTCTCGAGGTGCGGCAGGTCTTCTCGAGTTACGACGGGGACCTCAGGAACCCGCTCTGGTGGCCTCAGGAAAGGCCAGTCCCCATACGAGTTGCTAGGGGACCTCTCGGGATTCCTCTCCCGTCCATGCCGGGGCCTCAGTCCTTGTGTGGAGTCGGGGCCGGAACCTGAGGATTCCTCTCCAGTGTTGCCATGGATCTTGGGGTGCTTCTGAGTCTCCCCAGGGGAGTCAGGCCTCGTCTCGAGTGGGGGCATGCACGTGCGCTTTCCTCCCGAGCTGCAGCAGTAGTGTCACGCTTCCTGTCACGTGGATCAAGGGATCTGTGGCTTTCCCTCGAGGCTGTCCCTCGAGGCTTTCCCACGAGGCTTTCCCACAGGGCTGTGCCACGTGCCACCTTGGTGTGAGTCGATCCTCGGCGTGAAAGACGAGCCGGTGAAGGGAAAAGAGGTTCCTCTGGAATGGACTGAGACATCTGGGGGACTCTTGGAATGGTGGCACGACCCTGGAGTTCCTCTCGCCGTTCCTGTTGAGAGGGCCTCCTCTTGAGATGCGACGGGAACGCCGGGAACTCTTTCCCGACGAAGCAGGGAAAGGATCCCTCATCTCGAGCTACGAGGCGGAAACGGGGCTCCTCTGGATGTGGGCGGGACCCTCGTGATTCCTCTCGAGTGGAGACGGGTATGTCGGGGAACTTCTTGATTTGCACCAAGGGTGTGAAGGACCCTTTCGAAGTTCCAGAGGTGAGGTGTGATCAGCCTCGAGACGCCTCAGCGGAAATGGGCCTCATCTCGCCTGGAGGGGAGAACCTCCTGGATTTTCTCGAGTTGCGGCAGGTCTTCTCGAGTTACGACGGGGACCTCAGGGACCCGCTCTGGTGGCCTCAGGAAAGGCCAGTCCCCATGCGAGTTGCTAGGGGACCTCTCGGGATTCCTCTCCCGTCCATGCCGGGGCCTCAGTCCTTGTGTGGAGTCGGGGCCGGAACCTGAGGATTCCTCTCCAGTGTTGCCATGGATCTTGGGGTGCTTCTGAGTCTCCCCAGGGGAGTCAGGCCTCGTCTCGAGTGGGGGCATGCACGTGCGCTTTCCTCCCGAGCTGCAGCAGTAGTGTCACGCTTCCTGTCACGTGGATCAAGGGATCTGTGGCTTTCCCTCGAGGCTGTCCCTCGAGGCTTTCCCACGAGGCTTTCCCACAGGGCTGTGCCACGTGCCACCTTGGTGTGAGTCGATCCTCGGCGTGAAAGACGAGCCGGTGAAGGGAAAAGAGTTTCCTCTGGAATGGACTGAGACATCTGGGGGACTCTTGGAATGGTGGCACGACCCTGGAGTTCCTCTCGCCGTTCCTGTTGAGAGGGCCTCCTCTAGAGTTGCGACGGGAACGCCGGGAACTCTTTCCCGACGAAGCAGGGAAAGGATCCCTCATCTCGAGCTACGAGGCGGAAACGGGGCTCCTCTGGATGTGGGCGGGACCCTCGTGATTCCTCTCGAGTGGAGACGGGTATGTCGGGGAACTTCTTGACTTGCACCAAGGGTGTGAAGGACCCTTTCGAAGTTCCAGAGGTGAGGTGTGATCAGCCTTGAGACGCGTCAGCTGAAATGAGCCTCAACTCGCCTGGAGGGGAGAACCTCCTGGATTTCCTCGAGTTGAGGCAGGTCTTCTCGAGTTACGACGGGGACCTCAGGGACCCGCTCTGGTGGCCTCAGGAAAGGCCAGTCCCCATGCGAGTTGCTAGGGGACCTCTCGGGATTCCTCTCCCGTCCATGCCGGGGCCTCAGTCCTTGTGTGGAGTCGGGGCCGGAACCTGAGGATTCCTCTCCAGTGTTGCCATGGATCTTGGGGTGCTTCTGAGTCTCCCCAGGGGAGTCAGGCCTCGTCTCGAGTGGGGGCATGCACGTGCGCTTTCCTCCCGAGCTGCAGCAGTAGTGTCACGCTTCCTGTCACGTGGATCAAGGGATCTGTGGCGTTCCCTCGAGGCTGTCCCTCGAGGCTTTCCCACGAGGCTTTCCCACAGGGCTGTGCCACGTGCCACCTTGGTGTGAGTCGATCCTCGGCGTGAAAGACGAGACGGTGAAGGGAAAAGTGGTTCCTCTGGAATGGACTGAGACATCTGGGGGACTCTTGGAATGGTGGCACGACCCTGGAGTCCCTCTCGCCGTTCCTGTTGAGAGGGCCTCCTCTTGAGTTGCGACGGGAACGCCGGGAACTCTTTCCCGACGAAGCAGGGAAAGGATCCCTCATCTCGAGCTACGAGGCGGAAACGGGGCTCCTCTGGATGTGGGCGGGACCCTCGTGATTCCTCTCGAGTGGAGACGGGTATGTCGGGGAACTTCTTGATTTGCACCAAGGGTGTGAAGGACCCTTTCGAAGTTCCAGAGGTGAGGTGTGATCAGCCTCGAGACGCCTCAGCGGAAATGGGCCTCATCTCGCCTGGAGGGGAGAACCTCCTGGATTTTCTCGAGGTGCGGCAGGTCTTCTCGAGTTACGACGGGGACCTCAGGAACCCGCTCTGGTGGCCTCAGGAAAGGCCAGTCCCCATACGAGTTGCTAGGGGACCTCTCGGGATTCCTCTCCCGTCCATGCCGGGGCCTCAGTCCTTGTGTGGAGTCGGGGCCGGAACCTGAGGATTCCTCTCCAGTGTTGCCATGGATCTTGGGGTGCTTCTGAGTCTCCCCAGGGGAGTCAGGCCTCGTCTCGAGTGGGGGCATGCACGTGCGCTTTCCTCCCGAGCTGCAGCAGTAGTGTCACGCTTCCTGTCACGTGGATCAAGGGATCTGTGGCTTTCCCTCGAGGCTGTCCCTCGAGGCTTTCCCACGAGGCTTTCCCACAGGGCTGTGCCACGTGCCACCTTGGTGTGAGTCGATCCTCGGCGTGAAAGACGAGCCGGTGAAGGGAAAAGAGGTTCCTCTGGAATGGACTGAGACATCTGGGGGACTCTTGGAATGGTGGCACGACCCTGGAGTTCCTCTCGCCGTTCCTGTTGAGAGGGCCTCCTCTTGAGATGCGACGGGAACGCCGGGAACTCTTTCCCGACGAAGCAGGGAAAGGATCCCTCATCTCGAGCTACGAGGCGGAAACGGGGCTCCTCTGGATGTGGGCGGGACCCTCGTGATTCCTCTCGAGTGGAGACGGGTATGTCGGGGAACTTCTTGATTTGCACCAAGGGTGTGAAGGACCCTTTCGAAGTTCCAGAGGTGAGGTGTGATCAGCCTCGAGACGCCTCAGCGGAAATGGGCCTCATCTCGCCTGGAGGGGAGAACCTCCTGGATTTTCTCGAGTTGCGGCAGGTCTTCTCGAGTTACGACGGGGACCTCAGGGACCCGCTCTGGTGGCCTCAGGAAAGGCCAGTCCCCATGCGAGTTGCTAGGGGACCTCTCGGGATTCCTCTCCCGTCCATGCCGGGGCCTCAGTCCTTGTGTGGAGTCGGGGCCGGAACCTGAGGATTCCTCTCCAGTGTTGCCATGGATCTTGGGGTGCTTCTGAGTCTCCCCAGGGGAGTCAGGCCTCGTCTCGAGTGGGGGCATGCACGTGCGCTTTCCTCCCGAGCTGCAGCAGTAGTGTCACGCTTCCTGTCACGTGGATCAAGGGATCTGTGGCTTTCCCTCGAGGCTGTCCCTCGAGGCTTTCCCACGAGGCTTTCCCACAGGGCTGTGCCACGTGCCACCTTGGTGTGAGTCGATCCTCGGCTTGAAAGACGAGCCGGTGAAGGGAAAAGAGGTTCCTCTGGAATGGACTGAGACATCTGGGGGACTCTTGGAATGGTGGCACGACCCTGGAGTTCCTCTCGCCGTTCCTGTTGAGAGGGCCTCCTCTTGATTTGCGACGGGCACGCCGGGAACTCTTTCCCGACGAAGCAGGGAAAGGATCCCTCATCTCGAGCTTCGAGGCGGAAACGGGGCTCCTCTGGATGTGGGCGGGACCCTCGTGATTCCTCTCGAGTGGAGACGGGTATGTCGGAGAACTTCTTGATTTGCACCAAGGGTGTGAAGGACCCTTTCGAAGTTCCAGAGGTGAGGTGTGATCAGCCTCGAGACGCCTCAGCGGAAATGGGCCTCATCTCGCCTGGAGGGGAGAACCTCCTGGATTTTCTCGACTTGCGGCAGGTCTTCTCGAGTTACGCCGGGGACCTCAGGGACCCGCTCTGGTGGCCTCAGGAAAGGCCAGTCCCCATGCGTGTTGCTAGGGGACCTCTCGGGATTCCTCTCCCGTCCATGCCGGGGCCTCAGTCCTTGTGTGGAGTCGGGGCCAGAACCTGAGGATTGCTCTCCAGTGTTGCCATGGATCTTGGGGTGCTTCTGAGTCTCCCCAGGGGAGTCAGGCCTCGTCTCGAGTGGGGGCATGCACGTGCGCTTTCCTCCCGAGCTGCAGCAGTAGTGTCACGCTTCCTGTCACGTGGATCAAGGGATCTGTGGCTTTCCCTCGAGGCTGTCCCTCGAGGCTTTCCCACGAGGCGTTCCCACAGGGCTGTGCCACGTGCCACCTTGGTGTGAGTCGATCCTCGGCGTGAAATACGAGCCGGTGAAGGGAAAAGAGGTTCCTCTGGAATGGACTGAGACATCTGGGGGACTCTTGGAATGGTGGCACGACCCTGGAGTTCCTCTCAACGTTCCTGTTGAGAGGGCCTCCTCTTGAGATGCGACGGGAACGCCGGGAACTCTTTCCCGACGAAGCAGGGAAAGGATCCCTCATCTCGAGCTACGAGGTGGAAACGGGGCTCCTCTGGATGTGGGCGGGACCCTCGTGATTCCTCTCGAGTGGAGACGGGTATGTCGGAGAACTTCTTGATTTGCACCAAGGGTGTGAAAGACCCTTTCGAAGTTCCAGAGGTGAGGTGTGATCAGCCTCGAGACGCCTCAGCGGAAATGGGCCTCATCTCGCCTGGAGGGGAGAACCTCCTGGATTTTCTCGAGTTGCGGCAGGTCTTCTCGAGTTACGCCGGGGACCTCAGGGACCCGCTCTGGTGGCCTCAGGAAAGGCCAGTCCCCATGCGAGTTGCTAGGGGACCTCTCGGGATTCCTCACCCGTCCATGCTGGGGCCTCAGTCCTTGTGTGGAGTCGGGACCGGAACCTGAGGATTCCTCTCCAGTGTTGCCATGGATCTTGGGGTGCTTCTGAGTCTCCCCAGAGGAGTCAGGCCTCGTCTCGCGTGGGGGCATGCACGTGTGCTTTCCTCCCGAGCTGCAGCAGTAGTGTCACGCTTCCTGTCACGTGGATCAAGGGATCTGTGGCTTTCCCTCGAGGCTGTCCCTCGAGGCTTTCCCACGAGGCTTTCCCACAGGGCTCTGCCACGTGCCACCTAGGTGGGTGTCGATCCTCGGCGTGAAAGACGAGCCGGTGAAGGGAAAAGAGGTTCCTCTGGAATGGACTGAGACATCTGGGGGACTCTTGGAATGGTGGCACGACCCTGGAGTTCCTCTCACCGTTCCTGTTGAGAGGGCCTCCTCTTGAGATGCGACGGGAACGCCGGGAACTCTTTCCCGACGAAGCAGGGAAAGGATCCCTCATCTCGAGCTACGAGGCGGAAACGGGGCTCCTCTGGATGTGGGCGGGACCCTCGTGATTCCTCTCGAGTGGAGACGGGTATGTCGGGGAACTTCTTGATTTGCACCAAGGGTGTGAAGGACCCTTTCGAAGTTCCAGAGGTGAGGTGTGATCAGCCTCGAGACGCCTCAGCGGAAATGGGCCTCATCTCGCCTGGAGGGGAGAACCTCCTGGATTTTCTCGAGTTGCGGCAGGTCATCTTGAGTTACGACGGGGACCTCAGGGACCCGCTCTGGTGGCCTCAGGAAAGGCCAGTCCCCATGCGAGTTGCTAGGGGACCTCTCGGGATTCCTCTCCCGTCCATGCCGGGGCCTCAGTCCTTGTGTGGAGTCGGGACCGGAACCTGAGGATTCCTCTCCAGTGTTGCCATGGATCTTGGGGTGCTTCTGAGTCTCCCCAGGGGAGTCAGGCCTCGTCTCGCGTGGGGGCATGCACGTGTGCTTTCCTCCCGAGCTGCAGCAGTAGTGTCACGCTTCCTGTCACGTGGATCAAGGGATCTGTGGCTTTCCCTCGAGGCTGTCCCTCGAGGCTTTCCCACGAGGCTTTCCCACAGGGCTGTGCCACGTGCCACCTTGGTGGGAGTCGATCCTCGGCGTGAAAGACGAGCCGGTGAAGGGAAAAGAGGTTCCTCTGGAATGGACTGAGACATCTGGGGGACTCTTGGAATGGTGGCACGACCCTGGAGTTCCTCTCGCCGTTCCTGTTGAGAGGGCCTCCTCTTGAGATGCGACGGGAACGCCGGGAACTCTTTCCCGACGAAGCAGGGAAAGGATCCCTCATCTCGAGCTACGAGGCGGAAACGGGGCTCCTCTGGATGTTGGCGGGACCCTCGTGATTCCTCTCGAGTGGAGACGGGTATGTCGGGGAACTTCTTGATTTGCACCAAGGGTGTGAAGGACCCTTTCGAAGTTCCAGAGGTGAGGTGTGATCAGCCTCGAGACGCCTCAGCGGAAATGGGCCTCATCTCGCCTGGAGGTGAGAACCTCCTGGATTTTCTCGAGTTGCGGCAGGTCTTCTCGAGTTACGACGGGGACCTCAGGGACCCGCTCTAGTGGCCTCAGGAAAGGCCAGTCCCCATGCGAGTTGCTAGGGGACCTCTCGTGATTCCTCTCCCGTCCATGCCGGGGCCTCAGTCCTTGTGTGGAGTCGGGGCCGGAACCTGAGGATTCCTCTCCAGTGTTGCCATGGATCTTGGGGTGCTTCTGAGTCTCCCCAGGGGAGTCAGGCCTCGTCTCGAGTGGGGGCATGCACGTGCGCTTTCCTCCCGAGCTGCAGCAGTAGTGTCACGCTTCCTGTCACGTGGATCAAGGGATCTGTGGCTTTCCCTCGAGGCTGTCCCTCGAGGCTTTCCCACGAGGCGTTCCCACAGGGCTGTGCCACGTGCCACCTTGGTGTGAGTCGATCCTCGGCGTGAAATACGAGCCGGTGAAGGGAAAAGAGGTTCCTCTGGAATGGACTGAGACATCTGGGGGACTCTTGGAATGGTGGCACGACCCTGGAGTTCCTCTCAACGTTCCTGTTGAGAGGGCCTCCTCTTGAGATGCGACGGGAACGCCGGGAACTCTTTCCCGACGAAGCAGGGAAAGGATCCCTCATCTCGAGCTACGAGGTGGAAACGGGGCTCCTCTGGATGTGGGCGGGACCCTCGTGATTCCTCTCGAGTGGAGACGGGTATGTCGGAGAACTTCTTGATTTGCACCAAGGGTGTGAAAGACCCTTTCGAAGTTCCAGAGGTGAGGTGTGATCAGCCTCGAGACGCCTCAGCGGAAATGGGCCTCATCTCGCCTGGAGGGGAGAACCTCCTGGATTTTCTCGAGTTGCGGCAGGTCTTCTCGAGTTACGCCGGGGACCTCAGGGACCCGCTCTGGTGGCCTCAGGAAAGGCCAGTCCCCATGCGAGTTGCTAGGGGACCTCTCGGGATTCCTCACCCGTCCATGCTGGGGCCTCAGTCCTTGTGTGGAGTCGGGACCGGAACCTGAGGATTCCTCTCCAGTGTTGCCATGGATCTTGGGGTGCTTCTGAGTCTCCCCAGAGGAGTCAGGCCTCGTCTCGCGTGGGGGCATGCACGTGTGCTTTCCTCCCGAGCTGCAGCAGTAGTGTCACGCTTCCTGTCACGTGGATCAAGGGATCTGTGGCTTTCCCTCGAGGCTGTCCCTCGAGGCTTTCCCACGAGGCTTTCCCACAGGGCTCTGCCACGTGCCACCTAGGTGGGTGTCGATCCTCGGCGTGAAAGACGAGCCGGTGAAGGGAAAAGAGGTTCCTCTGGAATGGACTGAGACATCTGGGGGACTCTTGGAATGGTGGCACGACCCTGGAGTTCCTCTCACCGTTCCTGTTGAGAGGGCCTCCTCTTGAGATGCGACGGGAACGCCGGGAACTCTTTCCCGACGAAGCAGGGAAAGGATCCCTCATCTCGAGCTACGAGGCGGAAACGGGGCTCCTCTGGATGTGGGCGGGACCCTCGTGATTCCTCTCGAGTGGAGACGGGTATGTCGGGGAACTTCTTGATTTGCACCAAGGGTGTGAAGGACCCTTTCGAAGTTCCAGAGGTGAGGTGTGATCAGCCTCGAGACGCCTCAGCGGAAATGGGCCTCATCTCGCCTGGAGGGGAGAACCTCCTGGATTTTCTCGAGTTGCGGCAGGTCATCTTGAGTTACGACGGGGACCTCAGGGACCCGCTCTGGTGGCCTCAGGAAAGGCCAGTCCCCATGCGAGTTGCTAGGGGACCTCTCGGGATTCCTCTCCCGTCCATGCCGGGGCCTCAGTCCTTGTGTGGAGTCGGGACCGGAACCTGAGGATTCCTCTCCAGTGTTGCCATGGATCTTGGGGTGCTTCTGAGTCTCCCCAGGGGAGTCAGGCCTCGTCTCGCGTGGGGGCATGCACGTGTGCTTTCCTCCCGAGCTGCAGCAGTAGTGTCACGCTTCCTGTCACGTGGATCAAGGGATCTGTGGCTTTCCCTCGAGGCTGTCCCTCGAGGCTTTCCCACGAGGCTTTCCCACAGGGCTGTGCCACGTGCCACCTTGGTGGGAGTCGATCCTCGGCGTGAAAGACGAGCCGGTGAAGGGAAAAGAGGTTCCTCTGGAATGGACTGAGACATCTGGGGGACTCTTGGAATGGTGGCACGACCCTGGAGTTCCTCTCGCCGTTCCTGTTGAGAGGGCCTCCTCTTGAGATGCGACGGGAACGCCGGGAACTCTTTCCCGACGAAGCAGGGAAAGGATCCCTCATCTCGAGCTACGAGGCGGAAACGGGGCTCCTCTGGATGTTGGCGGGACCCTCGTGATTCCTCTCGAGTGGAGACGGGTATGTCGGGGAACTTCTTGATTTGCACCAAGGGTGTGAAGGACCCTTTCGAAGTTCCAGAGGTGAGGTGTGATCAGCCTCGAGACGCCTCAGCGGAAATGGGCCTCATCTCGCCTGGAGGTGAGAACCTCCTGGATTTTCTCGAGTTGCGGCAGGTCTTCTCGAGTTACGACGGGGACCTCAGGGACCCGCTCTAGTGGCCTCAGGAAAGGCCAGTCCCCATGCGAGTTGCTAGGGGACCTCTCGTGATTCCTCTCCCGTCCATGCCGGGGCCTCAGTCCTTGTGTGGAGTCGGGGCCGGAACCTGAGGATTCCTCTCCAGTGTTGCCATGGATCTTGGGGTGCTTCTGAGTCTCCCCAGGGGAGTCAGGCCTCGTCTCGAGTGGGGGCATGCACGTGCGCTTTCCTCCCGTGCTGCAGCAGTAGTGTCACGCTTCCTGTCACGTGGATCAAGGGATCTGTGGCTTTCCCTCGAGGCTGTCCCTCGAGGCTTTCCCACGAGGCTTTCCCACAGGGCTGTGCCACGTGCCACCTTGGTGGGAGTCGATCCTCGGCGTGAAAGACGAGCCGGTGAAGGGAAAAGAGGTTCCTCTGGAATGGACTGAGACATCTGGGGGACTCTTGGAATGGTGGCACGACCCTGGAGTTCCTCTCGCCGTTCCTGTTGAGAGGGCCTCCTCTTGAGATGCGACGGGAACGCCGGGAACTCTTTCCCGACGAAGCAGGGAAAGGATCCCTCATCTCGAGCTACGAGGCGGAAACGGGGCTCCTCTGGATGTGGGCGGGACCCTCGTGATTCCTCTCGAGTGGAGACGGGTATGTCGGGGAACTTCTTGATTTGCACCAAGGGTGTGAAGGACCCTTTCGAAGTTCCAGAGGTGAGGTGTGATCAGCCTCGAGACGCCTCAGCGGAAATGGGCCTCATCTCGCCTGGCGGGGAGAACCTCCTGGATTTTCTCGAGTTGCGGCAGGTCTTCTCGAGTTACGACGGGGACCTCAGGGACCCGCTCTGGTGGCCTCAGGAAAGGCCAGTCCCCATGCGAGTTGCTAGGGGACCTCTCGGGATTCCTCTCCCGTCCATGCCGGGGCCTCAGTCCTTGTGTGGAGTCGGGGCCGGAACCTGAGGATTCCTCTCCAGTGTTGCCATGGATCTTGGGGTGCTTCTGAGTCTCCCCAGGGGAGTCAGGCCTCGTCTCGAGTGGGGGCATGCACGTGCGCTTTCCTCCCGAGCTGCAGCAGTAGTGTCACGCTTCCTGTCACGTGGATCAAGGGATCTGTGGCGTTCCCTCGAGGCTGTCCCTCGAGGCTTTCCCACGAGGCTTTCCCACAGGGCTGTGCCACGTGCCACCTTGGTGTGAGTCGATCCTCGGCGTGAAAGACGAGCCGGTGAAGGGAAAAGTGGTTCCTCTGGAATGGACTGAGACATCTGGGGGACTCTTGGAACGGTGGCACGACCCTGGAGTCCCTCTCGCCGTTCCTGTTGAGAGGGCCTCCTCTTGAGTTGCGACGGGAACGCCGGGAACTCTTTCCCGACGAAGCAGGGAAAGGATCCCTCATCTCGAGCTACGAGGCGGAAACGGGGCTCCTCTGGATGTGGGCGGGACCCTCGTGATTCCTCTCGAGTGGAGACGGGTATGTCGGGGAACTTCTTGATTTGCACCAAGGGTGTGAAGGACCCTTTCGAAGTTCCAGAGGTGAGGTGTGATCAGCCTCGAGACGCCTCAGCGGAAATGGGCCTCATCTCGCCTGGAGGGGAGAACCTCCTGGATTTTCTCGAGGTGCGGCAGGTCTTCTCGAGTTACGACGGGGACCTCAGGAACCCGCTCTGGTGGCCTCAGGAAAGGCCAGTCCCCATACGAGTTGCTAGGGGACCTCTCGGGATTCCTCTCCCGTCCATGCCGGGGCCTCAGTCCTTGTGTGGAGTCGGGGCCGGAACCTGAGGATTCCTCTCCAGTGTTGCCATGGATCTTGGGGTGCTTCTGAGTCTCCCCAGGGGAGTCAGGCCTCGTCTCGAGTGGGGGCATGCACGTGCGCTTTCCTCCCGAGCTGCAGCAGTAGTGTCACGCTTCCTGTCACGTGGATCAAGGGATCTGTGGCTTTCCCTCGAGGCTGTCCCTCGAGGCTTTCCCACGAGGCTTTCCCACAGGGCTGTGCCACGTGCCACCTTGGTGTGAGTCGATCCTCGGCGTGAAAGACGAGCCGGTGAAGGGAAAAGAGGTTCCTCTGGAATGGACTGAGACATCTGGGGGACTCTTGGAATGGTGGCACGACCCTGGAGTTCCTCTCGCCGTTCCTGTTGAGAGGGCCTCCTCTTGAGATGCGACGGGAACGCCGGGAACTCTTTCCCGACGAAGCAGGGAAAGGATCCCTCATCTCGAGCTACGAGGCGGAAACGGGGCTCCTCTGGATGTGGGCGGGACCCTCGTGATTCCTCTCGAGTGGAGACGGGTATGTCGGGGAACTTCTTGACTTGCACCAAGGTTGTGAAGGACCCTTTCGAAGTTCCAGAGGTGAGGTGTGATCAGCCTCGAGACGCCTCAGCGGAAATGGGCCTCATCTCGCCTGGAGGGGAGAACCTCCTGGATTTTCTCGAGTTGCGGCAGGTCTTCTCGAGTTTCGACGGGGACCTCAGGGACCCGCTCTGGTGGCCTCAGGAAAGGCCAGTCCCCATGCGAGTTGCTAGGGGACCTCTCGGGATTCCTCTCCCGTCCATGCCGGGGCCTCAGTCCTTGTGTAGAGTCGGGGCCGGAACCTGAGGATTCCTCTCCAGTGTTGCCATGGATCTTGGGGTGCTTCTGAGTCTCCCCAGGTGAGTCAGGCCTCGTCTCGAGTGGGGGCATGCACGTGCGCTTTCCTCCCGAGCTGCAGCAGTAGTGTCACGCTTCCTGTCACGTGGTTCAAGGGATCTGTGGCTTTCCCTCGAGGCTGTCCCTCGAGGCTTTCCCACGAGGCGTTCCCACAGGGCTGTGCCACGTGCCACCTTGGTGTGAGTCGATCCTCGGCGTGAAAGACGTGCCGGTGAAGGGAAAAGAGGTTCCTCTGGAATGGACTGAGACATCTGGGGGACTCTTGGAATGGTGGCACGACCCTGGAGTTCCTCTCGCCGTTCCTGTTGAGAGGGCCTCCTCTTGAGATGCGACGGGAACGCCGGGAACTCTTTCCCGACGAAGCAGGGAAAGGATCCCTCATCTCGAGCTACGAGGCGGAAACGGGGCTCCTCTGGATGTTGGCGGGACCCTCGTGATTCCTCTCGAGTGGAGACGGGTATGTCGGGGAACTTCTTGATTTGCACCAAGGGTGTGAAGGACCCTTTCGAAGTTCCAGAGGTGAGGTGTGATCAGCCTCGAGACGCCTCAGCGGAAATGGGCCTCATCTCGCCTGGAGGTGAGAACCTCCTGGATTTTCTCGAGTTGCGGCAGGTCTTCTCGAGTTACGACGGGGACCTCAGGGACCCGCTCTAGTGGCCTCAGGAAAGGCCAGTCCCCATGCGAGTTGCTAGGGGACCTCTCGTGATTCCTCTCCCGTCCATGCCGGGGCCTCAGTCCTTGTGTGGAGTCGGGGCCGGAACCTGAGGATTCCTCTCCAGTGTTGCCATGGATCTTGGGGTGCTTCTGAGTCTCCCCAGGGGAGTCAGGCCTCGTCTCGAGTGGGGGCATGCACGTGCGCTTTCCTCCCGTGCTGCAGCAGTAGTGTCACGCTTCCTGTCACGTGGATCAAGGGATCTGTGGCTTTCCCTCGAGGCTGTCCCTCGAGGCTTTCCCACGAGGCTTTCCCACAGGGCTGTGCCACGTGCCACCTTGGTGGGAGTCGATCCTCGGCGTGAAAGACGAGCCGGTGAAGGGAAAAGAGGTTCCTCTGGAATGGACTGAGACATCTGGGGGACTCTTGGAATGGTGGCACGACCCTGGAGTTCCTCTCGCCGTTCCTGTTGAGAGGGCCTCCTCTTGAGATGCGACGGGAACGCCGGGAACTCTTTCCCGACGAAGCAGGGAAAGGATCCCTCATCTCGAGCTACGAGGCGGAAACGGGGCTCCTCTGGATGTGGGCGGGACCCTCGTGATTCCTCTCGAGTGGAGACGGGTATGTCGGGGAACTTCTTGATTTGCACCAAGGGTGTGAAGGACCCTTTCGAAGTTCCAGAGGTGAGGTGTGATCAGCCTCGAGACGCCTCAGCGGAAATGGGCCTCATCTCGCCTGGCGGGGAGAACCTCCTGGATTTTCTCGAGTTGCGGCAGGTCTTCTCGAGTTACGACGGGGACCTCAGGGACCCGCTCTGGTGGCCTCAGGAAAGGCCAGTCCCCATGCGAGTTGCTAGGGGACCTCTCGGGATTCCTCTCCCGTCCATGCCGGGGCCTCAGTCCTTGTGTGGAGTCGGGGCCGGAACCTGAGGATTCCTCTCCAGTGTTGCCATGGATCTTGGGGTGCTTCTGAGTCTCCCCAGGGGAGTCAGGCCTCGTCTCGAGTGGGGGCATGCACGTGCGCTTTCCTCCCGAGCTGCAGCAGTAGTGTCACGCTTCCTGTCACGTGGATCAAGGGATCTGTGGCGTTCCCTCGAGGCTGTCCCTCGAGGCTTTCCCACGAGGCTTTCCCACAGGGCTGTGCCACGTGCCACCTTGGTGTGAGTCGATCCTCGGCGTGAAAGACGAGCCGGTGAAGGGAAAAGTGGTTCCTCTGGAATGGACTGAGACATCTGGGGGACTCTTGGAACGGTGGCACGACCCTGGAGTCCCTCTCGCCGTTCCTGTTGAGAGGGCCTCCTCTTGAGTTGCGACGGGAACGCCGGGAACTCTTTCCCGACGAAGCAGGGAAAGGATCCCTCATCTCGAGCTACGAGGCGGAAACGGGGCTCCTCTGGATGTGGGCGGGACCCTCGTGATTCCTCTCGAGTGGAGACGGGTATGTCGGGGAACTTCTTGATTTGCACCAAGGGTGTGAAGGACCCTTTCGAAGTTCCAGAGGTGAGGTGTGATCAGCCTCGAGACGCCTCAGCGGAAATGGGCCTCATCTCGCCTGGAGGGGAGAACCTCCTGGATTTTCTCGAGGTGCGGCAGGTCTTCTCGAGTTACGACGGGGACCTCAGGAACCCGCTCTGGTGGCCTCAGGAAAGGCCAGTCCCCATACGAGTTGCTAGGGGACCTCTCGGGATTCCTCTCCCGTCCATGCCGGGGCCTCAGTCCTTGTGTGGAGTCGGGGCCGGAACCTGAGGATTCCTCTCCAGTGTTGCCATGGATCTTGGGGTGCTTCTGAGTCTCCCCAGGGGAGTCAGGCCTCGTCTCGAGTGGGGGCATGCACGTGCGCTTTCCTCCCGAGCTGCAGCAGTAGTGTCACGCTTCCTGTCACGTGGATCAAGGGATCTGTGGCTTTCCCTCGAGGCTGTCCCTCGAGGCTTTCCCACGAGGCTTTCCCACAGGGCTGTGCCACGTGCCACCTTGGTGTGAGTCGATCCTCGGCGTGAAAGACGAGCCGGTGAAGGGAAAAGAGGTTCCTCTGGAATGGACTGAGACATCTGGGGGACTCTTGGAATGGTGGCACGACCCTGGAGTTCCTCTCGCCGTTCCTGTTGAGAGGGCCTCCTCTTGAGATGCGACGGGAACGCCGGGAACTCTTTCCCGACGAAGCAGGGAAAGGATCCCTCATCTCGAGCTACGAGGCGGAAACGGGGCTCCTCTGGATGTGGGCGGGACCCTCGTGATTCCTCTCGAGTGGAGACGGGTATGTCGGGGAACTTCTTGACTTGCACCAAGGTTGTGAAGGACCCTTTCGAAGTTCCAGAGGTGAGGTGTGATCAGCCTCGAGACGCCTCAGCGGAAATGGGCCTCATCTCGCCTGGAGGGGAGAACCTCCTGGATTTTCTCGAGTTGCGGCAGGTCTTCTCGAGTTTCGACGGGGACCTCAGGGACCCGCTCTGGTGGCCTCAGGAAAGGCCAGTCCCCATGCGAGTTGCTAGGGGACCTCTCGGGATTCCTCTCCCGTCCATGCCGGGGCCTCAGTCCTTGTGTAGAGTCGGGGCCGGAACCTGAGGATTCCTCTCCAGTGTTGCCATGGATCTTGGGGTGCTTCTGAGTCTCCCCAGGTGAGTCAGGCCTCGTCTCGAGTGGGGGCATGCACGTGCGCTTTCCTCCCGAGCTGCAGCAGTAGTGTCACGCTTCCTGTCACGTGGTTCAAGGGATCTGTGGCTTTCCCTCGAGGCTGTCCCTCGAGGCTTTCCCACGAGGCGTTCCCACAGGGCTGTGCCACGTGCCACCTTGGTGTGAGTCGATCCTCGGCGTGAAAGACGTGCCGGTGAAGGGAAAAGAGGTTCCTCTGGAATGGACTGAGACATCTGGGGGACTCTTGGAATGGTGGCACGACCCTGGAGTTCCTCTCGCCGTTCCTGTTGAGAGGGCCTCCTCTTGAGATGCGACGGGAACGCCGGGAACTCTTTCCCGACGAAGCAGGGAAAGGATCCCTCATCTCGAACTACGAGGCGGAAACGGGGCTCCTCTGGATGTGGGCGGGACCCTCGTGATTCCTCTCGAGTGGAGACGGGTATGTCGGGGAACTTCTTGATTTGCACCAAGGGTGTGAAGGACCCTTTCGAAGTTCCAGAGGTGAGGTGTGATCAGCCTCGAGACGCCTCAGCGGAAATGGGCCTCATCTCGCCTGGAGGGGAGAACCTCCTGGATTTTCTCGAGTTGCGGCAGGTCTTCTCGAGTTACGACGGGGACCTCAGGGACCCGCTCTGGTGGCCTCAGGAAAGGCCAGTCCCCATGCGAGTTGCTAGGGGACCTCTCGGGATTCCTCTCCCGTCCATGCCGGGGCCTCAGTCCTTGTGTGGAGTCGGGGCCGGAACCTGAGGATTCCTCTCCAGTGTTGCCATGGATCTTGGGGTGCTTCTGAGTCTCCCCAGGGGAGTCAGGCCTCGTCTCGAGTGGGGGCATGCACGTGCGCTTTCCTCCCGAGCTGCAGCAGTAGTGTCACGCTTCCTGTCACGTGGATCAAGGGATCTGTGGCTTTCCCTCGAGGCTGTCCCTCGAGGCTTTCCCACGAGGCTTTCCCACAGGGCTGTGCCACGTGCCACCTTGGTGGGAGTCGATCCTCGGCGTGAAAGACGAGCCGGTGAAGGGAAAAGAGGTTCCTCTGGAATGGACTGAGACATCTGGGGGACTCTTGGAATGGTGGCACGACCCTGGAGTTCCTCTCGCCGTTCCTGTTGAGAGGGCCTCCTCTTGAGATGCGACGGGAACGCCGGGAACTCTTTCCCGACGAAGCAGGGAAAGGATCCCTCATCTCGAGCTACGAGGCGGAAACGGGGCTCCTCTGGATGTGGGCGGGACCCTCGTGATTCCTCTCGAGTGGAGACGGGTATGTCGGGGAACTTCTTGACTTGCACCAAGGTTGTGAAGGACCCTTTCGAAGTTCCAGAGGTGAGGTGTGATCAGCCTCGAGACGCCTCAGCGGAAATGGGCCTCATCTCGCCTGGAGGGGAGAACCTCCTGGATTTTCTCGAGTTGCGGCAGGTCTTCTCGAGTTTCGACGGGGACCTCAGGGACCCGCTCTGGTGGCCTCAGGAAAGGCCAGTCCCCATGCGAGTTGCTAGGGGACCTCTCGGGATTCCTCTCCCGTCCATGCCGGGGCCTCAGTCCTTGTGTAGAGTCGGGGCCGGAACCTGAGGATTCCTCTCCAGTGTTGCCATGGATCTTGGGGTGCTTCTGAGTCTCCCCAGGTGAGTCAGGCCTCGTCTCGAGTGGGGGCATGCACGTGCGCTTTCCTCCCGAGCTGCAGCAGTAGTGTCACGCTTCCTGTCACGTGGTTCAAGGGATCTGTGGCTTTCCCTCGAGGCTGTCCCTCGAGGCTTTCCCACGAGGCGTTCCCACAGGGCTGTGCCACGTGCCACCTTGGTGTGAGTCGATCCTCGGCGTGAAAGACGTGCCGGTGAAGGGAAAAGAGGTTCCTCTGGAATGGACTGAGACATCTGGGGGACTCTTGGAATGGTGGCACGACCCTGGAGTTCCTCTCGCCGTTCCTGTTGAGAGGGCCTCCTCTTGAGATGCGACGGGAACGCCGGGAACTCTTTCCCGACGAAGCAGGGAAAGGATCCCTCAACTCGAACTACGAGGCGGAAACGGGGCTCCTCTGGATGTGGGCGGGACCCTCGTGATTCCTCTCGAGTGGAGACGGGTATGTCGGGGAACTTCTTGATTTGCACCAAGGGTGTGAAGGACCCTTTCGAAGTTCCAGAGGTGAGGTGTGATCAGCCTCGAGACGCCTCAGCGGAAATGGGCCTCATCTCGCCTGGAGGGGAGAACCTCCTGGATTTTCTCGAGTTGCGGCAGGTCTTCTCGAGTTACGACGGGGACCTCAGGGACCCGCTCTGGTGGCCTCAGGAAAGGCCAGTCCCCATGCGAGTTGCTAGGGGACCTCTCGGGATTCCTCTCCCGTCCATGCCGGGGCCTCAGTCCTTGTGTGGAGTCGGGGCCGGAACCTGAGGATTCCTCTCCAGTGTTGCCATGGATCTTGGGGTGCTTCTGAGTCTCCCCAGGGGAGTCAGGCCTCGTCTCGAGTGGGGGCATGCACGTGCGCTTTCCTCCCGAGCTGCAGCAGTAGTGTCACGCTTCCTGTCACGTGGATCAAGGGATCTGTGGCTTTCCCTCGAGGCTGACCCTCGAGGCTTTCCCACGAGGCTTTCCCACAGGGCTGTGCCACGTGCCACCTTGGTGGGAGTCGATCCTCGGCGTGAAAGACGAGCCGGTGAAGGGAAAAGAGGTTCCTCTGGAATGGACTGAGACATCTGGGGGACTCTTGGAATGGTGGCACGACCCTGGAGTTCCTCTCGCCGTTCCTGTTGAGAGGGCCTCCTCTTGATTTGCGACGGGAACGCCGGGAACTCTTTCCCGACGAAGCAGAAAAAGGATCCCTCATCTCGAGCTACGAGGCGGAAACGGGGCTCCTCTGGATGTGGGCGGGACCCTCGTGATTCCTCTCGAGTGGAGACGGGTATGTCGGTGAACTTCTTGATTTGCACCAAGGGTGTGAAGGACCCTTTCGAAGTTCCAGAGGTGAGGTGTGATCAGCCTCGAGACGCCTCAGCGGAAATGGGCCTCATCTCGCCTGGAGGGGAGAACCTCCTGGATTTTCTGGAGTTGCGGCAGGTCTTCTCGAGTTACGACGGGGACCTCAGGGACCCGCTCTGGTGGCCTCAGGAAAGGCCAGTCCCCATGCGAGTTGCTAGGGGACCTCTCGGGATTCCTCTCCCGTCCATGCCGGGGCCTCAGTCCTTGTGTGGAGTCGGGGCCGGAACCTGAGGATTCCTCTCCAGTGTTGCCATGGATCTTGGGGTGCTTCTGAGTCTCCCCAGGGGAGTCAGGCCTCGTCTCGAGTGGGGGCATGCACGTGCGCTTTCCTCCCGAGCTGCAGCAGTAGTGTCACGCTTCCTGTCACGTGGATCAAGGGATCTGTGGCTTTCCCTCGAGGCTGTCCCTCGAGGCTTTCCCACGAGGCTTTCCCACAGGGCTGTGCCACGTGCCACCTTGGTGTGAGTCGATCCTCGGCGTGAAAGACGAGCCGGTGAAGGGAAAAGAGGTTCCTCTGGAATGGACTGAGACATCTGGGGGACTCTTGGAATGGTGGCACGACCCTGGAGTTCCTCTCGCCGTTCCTGTTGAGAGGGCCTCCTCTTGAGATGCGACGGGAACGCCGGGAACTCTTTCCCGACGAAGCAGGGAAAGGATCCCTCATCTCGAACTACGAGGCGGAAACGGGGCTCCTCTGGATGTGGGCGGGACCCTCGTGATTCCTCTCGAGTGGAGACGGGTATGTCGGGGAACTTCTTGATTTGCACCAAGGGTGTGAAGGACCCTTTCGAAGTTCCAGAGGTGAGGTGTGATCAGCCTCGAGACGCCTCAGCGGAAATGGGCCTCATCTCGCCTGGAGGGGAGAACCTCCTGGATTTTCTCGAGTTGCGGCAGGTCTTCTCGAGTTACGACGGGGACCTCAGGGACCCGCTCTGGTGGCCTCAGGAAAGGCCAGTCCCCATGCGAGTTGCTAGGGGACCTCTCGGGATTCCTCTCCCGTCCATGCCGGGGCCTCAGTCCTTGTGTGGAGTCGGGGCCGGAACCTGAGGATTCCTCTCCAGTGTTGCCATGGATCTTGGGGTGCTTCTGAGTCTCCCCAGGGGAGTCAGGCCTCGTCTCGAGTGGGGGCATGCACGTGCGCTTTCCTCCCGAGCTGCAGCAGTAGTGTCACGCTTCCTGTCACGTGGATCAAGGGATCTGTGGCTTTCCCTCGAGGCTGTCCCTCGAGGCTTTCCCACGAGGCTTTCCCACAGGGCTGTGCCACGTGCCACCTTGGTGTGAGTCGATCCTCGGCGTGAAAGACGAGCCGGTGAAGGGAAAAGAGGTTCCTCTGGAATGGACTGAGACATCTGGGGGACTCTTGGAATGGTGGCACGACCCTGGAGTTCCTCTCGCCGTTCCTGTTGAGAGGGCCTCCTCTTGATTTGCGACGGGAACGCCGGGAACTCTTTCCCGACGAAGCAGAAAAAGGATCCCTCATCTCGAGCTACGAGGCGGAAACGGGGCTCCTCTGGATGTGGGCGGGACCCTCGTGATTCCTCTCGAGTGGAGACGGGTATGTCGGTGAACTTCTTGATTTGCACCAAGGGTGTGAAGGACCCTTTCGAAGTTCCAGAGGTGAGGTGTGATCAGCCTCGAGACGCCTCAGCGGAAATGGGCCTCATCTCGCCTGGAGGGGAGAACCTCCTGGATTTTCTCGAGTTGCGGCAGGTCTTCTCGAGTTATGACGGGGACCTCAGGGACCCGCTCTGGTGGCCTCAGGAAAGGCCAGTCCCCATGCGAGTTGCTAGGGGACCTCTCGGGATTCCTCTCCCGTCCATGCCAGGGCCTCAGTCCTTGTGTGGAGTCGGGGCCGGAACCTGAGGATTCCTCTCCAGTGTTGCCATGGATCTTGGGGTGCTTCTGAGTCTCCCCAGGGGAGTCAGGCCTCGTCTCGAGTGGGGGCATGCACGTGCGCTTTCCTCCCGAGCTGCAGGAGTAGTGTCACGCTTCCTGTCACGTGGATCAAGGGATCTGTGGCTTTCCCTCGAGGCTGTCCCTCGAGGCTTTCCCACGAGGCGTTCCCACAGGGCTGTGCCACGTGCCACCTTGGTGTGAGTCGATCCTCGGCGTGAAATACGAGCCGGTGAAGGGAAAAGAGGTTCCTCTGGAATGGACTGAGACATCTGGGGGACTCTTGGAATGGTGGCACGACCCTGGAGTTCCTCTCAACGTTCCTGTTGAGAGGGCCTCCTCTTGAGATGCGACGGGAACGCCGGGAACTCTTTCCCGACGAAGCAGGGAAAGGATCCCTCATCTCGAACTACGAGGCGGAAACGGGGCTCCTCTGGATGTGGGCGGGACCCTCGTGATTCCTCTCGAGTGGAGACGGGTATGTCGGGGAACTTCTTGATTTGCACCAAGGGTGTGAAGGACCCTTTCGAAGTTCCAGAGGTGAGGTGTGATCAGCCTCGAGACGCCTCAGCGGAAATGGGCCTCATCTCGCCTGGAGGGGAGAACCTCCTGGATTTTCTCGAGTTGCGGCAGGTCTTCTCGAGTTACGACGGGGACCTCAGGGACCCGCTCTGGTGGCCTCAGGAAAGGCCAGTCCCCATGCGAGTTGCTAGGGGACCTCTCGGGATTCCTCTCCCGTCCATGCCGGGGCCTCAGTCCTTGTGTGGAGTCGGGGCCGGAACCTGAGGATTCCTCTCCAGTGTTGCCATGGATCTTGGGGTGCTTCTGAGTCTCCCCAGGGGAGTCAGGCCTCGTCTCGAGTGGGGGCATGCACGTGCGCTTTCCTCCCGAGCTGCAGCAGTAGTGTCACGCTTCCTGTCACGTGGATCAAGGGATCTGTGGCTTTCCCTCGAGGCTGTCCCTCGAGGCTTTCCCACGAGGCTTTCCCACAGGGCTGTGCCACGTGCCACCTTGGTGTGAGTCGATCCTCGGCGTGAAAGACGAGCCGGTGAAGGGAAAAGAGGTTCCTCTGGAATGGACTGAGACATCTGGGGGACTCTTGGAATGGTGGCACGACCCTGGAGTTCCTCTCGCCGTTCCTGTTGAGAGGGCCTCCTCTTGATTTGCGACGGGAACGCCGGGAACTCTTTCCCGACGAAGCAGAAAAAGGATCCCTCATCTCGAGCTACGAGGCGGAAACGGGGCTCCTCTGGATGTGGGCGGGACCCTCGTGATTCCTCTCGAGTGGAGACGGGTATGTCGGTGAACTTCTTGATTTGCACCAAGGGTGTGAAGGACCCTTTCGAAGTTCCAGAGGTGAGGTGTGATCAGCCTCGAGACGCCTCAGCGGAAATGGGCCTCATCTCGCCTGGAGGGGAGAACCTCCTGGATTTTCTCGAGTTGCGGCAGGTCTTCTCGAGTTATGACGGGGACCTCAGGGACCCGCTCTGGTGGCCTCAGGAAAGGCCAGTCCCCATGCGAGTTGCTAGGGGACCTCTCGGGATTCCTCTCCCGTCCATGCCAGGGCCTCAGTCCTTGTGTGGAGTCGGGGCCGGAACCTGAGGATTCCTCTCCAGTGTTGCCATGGATCTTGGGGTGCTTCTGAGTCTCCCCAGGGGAGTCAGGCCTCGTCTCGAGTGGGGGCATGCACGTGCGCTTTCCTCCCGAGCTGCAGGAGTAGTGTCACGCTTCCTGTCACGTGGATCAAGGGATCTGTGGCTTTCCCTCGAGGCTGTCCCTCGAGGCTTTCCCACGAGGCGTTCCCACAGGGCTGTGCCACGTGCCACCTTGGTGTGAGTCGATCCTCGGCGTGAAATACGAGCCGGTGAAGGGAAATAGGTTCCTCTGGAATGGACTGAGACATCTGGGGGACTCTTGGAATGGTGGCACGACCCTGGAGTTCCTCTCAACGTTCCTGTTGAGAGGGCCTCCTCTTGAGTTGCGACGGGAACGCCGGGAACTCTTTCCCGACGAAGCAGGGAAAGGATCCCTCATCTCGAGCTACGAGGCGGAAACGGGGCTCCTCTGGATGTGGGCGGGACCCTCGTGATTCCTCTCGAGTGGAGACGGGTATGTCGGAGAACTTCTTGATTTGCACCAAGGGTGTGAAGGACCCTTTCGAAGTTCCAGAGGTGAGGTGTGATCAGCCTGGAGACGCCTCAGCGGAAATGGGCCTCATCTCGCCTGGAGGGGAGAACCTCCTGGATTTTCTCGACTTGCGGCAGGTCTTCTCGAGTTACGCCGGGGACCTCAGGGACCCGCTCTGGTGGCCTCAGGAAAGGCCAGTCCCCATGCGAGTTGCTAGGGGACCTCTCGGGATTCCTCACCCGTCCATGCTGGGGCCTCAGTCCTTGTGTGGAGTCGGGACCGGAACCTGAGGATTCCTCTCCAGTGTTGCCATGGATCTTGGGGTGCTTCTGAGTCTCCCCAGGAGAGTCAGGCCTCGTCTCGCGTGGGGGCATGCACGTGTGCTTTCCTCCCGAGCTGCAGCAGTAGTGTCACGCTTCCTGTCACGTGGATCAAGGGATCTGTGGCTTTCCCTCGAGGCTGTCCCTCGAGGCTTTCCCACGAGGCTTTCCCACAGGGCTGTGCCACGTGCCACCTTGGTGGGAGTCGATCCTCGGCGTGAAAGACGAGCCGGTGAAGGGAAAAGAGGTTCCTCTGGAATGGACTGAGACATCTGGGGGACTCTTGGAATGGTGGCACGACCCTGGAGTTCCTCTCGCCGTTCCTGTTGAGAGGGCCTCCTCTTGAGATGCGACGGGAACGCCGGGAACTCTTTCCCGACGAAGCAGGGAAAGGATCCCTCATCTCGAGCTACGAGGCGGAAACGGGGCTCCTCTGGATGTGGGCGGGACCCTCGTGATTCCTCTCGAGTGGAGACGGGTATGTCGGGGAACTTCTTGATTTGCACCAAGGGTGTGAAGGACCCTTTCGAAGTTCCAGAGGTGAGGTGTGATCAGCCTCGAGACGCCTCAGCGGAAATGGGCCTCATCTCGCCTGGAGGGGAGAACCTCCTGGATTTTCTCGAGTTGCGGCAGGTCTTCTCGAGTTACGACGGGGACCTCAGGGACCCGCTCTGGTGGCCTCAGGAACGGCCAGTCCCCATGCGAGTTGCTAGGGGACCTCTCGGGATTCCTCTCCCGTCCATGCCGGGGCCTCAGTCCTTGTGTGGAGTCGGGGCCGGAACCTGAGGATTCCTCTCCAGTGTTGCCATGGATCTTGGGGTGCTTCTGAGTCTCCCCAGGGAAGTCAGGCCTCGTCTCGAGTGGGGGCATGCACGTGCGCTTTCCTCCCGAGCTGCAGCAGTAGTGTCACGCTTCCTGTCACGTGGATCAAGGGATCTGTGGCTTTCCCTCGAGGCTGTCCCTCGAGGCTTTCCCACGAGGCTTTCCCACAGGGCTGTGCCACGTGCCACCTTGGTGTGAGTCGATCCTCGGCGTGAAAGACGAGCCGGTGAAGGGAAAAGAGGTTCCTCTGGAATGGACTGAGACATCTGGGGGACTCGTGGAATGGTGGCACGACCCTGGAGTTCCTCTCGCCGTTCCTGTTGAGAGGGCCTCCTCTTGAGATGCGACGGGAACGCCGGGAACTCTTTCCCAACGAAGCAGGGAAAGGATCCCTCATCTCGAGCTACGAGGCGGAAACGGGGCTCCTCTGGATGTGGGCGGGACCCTCGTGATTCCTCTCGAGTGGAGACGGGTATGTCGGGGAACTTCTTGATTTGCACCAAGGGTGTGAAGGACCCTTTCGAAGTTCCAGAGGTGAGGTGTGATCAGCCTCGAGATGCCTCAGCGGAAATGGGCCTCATCTCGCCTGGAGGGGAGAACCTCCTGGATTTTCTCGAGTTGCGGCAGGTCTTCTCGAGTTATGACGGGGACCTCAGGGACCCGCTCTGGTGGCCTCAGGAAAGGCCAGTCCCCATGCGAGTTGCTAGGGGACCTCTCAGGATTCCTCTCCCGTCCATGCCGGGGCCTCAGTCCTTGTGTGGAGTCGGGGCCGGAACCTGAGGATTCCTCTCCAGTGTTGCCATGGATCTTGGGGTGCTTCTGAGTCTCCCCAGGGGAGTCAGGCCTCGTCTCGAGTGGGGGCATGCACGTGCGCTTTCCTCCCGAGCTGCAGCAGTAGTGTCACGCTTCCTGTCACGTGGATCAAGGGATCTGTGGCTTTCCCTCGAGGCTGTCCCTCGAGGCTTTCCCACGAGGCTTTCCCACAGGGCTGTGCCACGTGCCACCTTGGTGTGAGTCGATCCTCGGCGTGAAATACGAGCCGGTGAAGGGAAAAGAGGTTCCTCTGGAATGGACTGAGACATCTGGGGGACTCTTGGAATGGTGGCACGACCCTGGAGTTCCTCTCGCCGTTCCTGTTGAGAGGGCCTCCTCTTGAGATGCGACGGGAACGCCGGGAACTCTTTCCCGACGAAGCAGGGAAAGGATCCCTCATCTCGAGCTACGAGGCGGAAACGGGGCTCCTCTGGATGTGGGCGGGACCCTCGTGATTCCTCTCGAGTGGAGACGGGTATGTCGGGGAACTTCTTGATTTGCACCAAGGGTGTGAAGGACCCTTTCGAAGTTCCAGAGGTGAGGTGTGATCAGCCTCGAGATGCCTCAGCGGAAATGGGCCTCATCTCGCCTGGAGGGGAGAACCTCCTGGATTTTCTCGAGTTGCGGCAGGTCTTCTCGAGTTATGACGGGGACCTCAGGGACCCGCTCTGGTGGCCTCAGGAAAGGCCAGTCCCCATGCGAGTTGCTAGGGGACCTCTCGGGATTCCTCTCCCGTCCATGCCAGGGCCTCAGTCCTTGTGTGGAGTCGGGGCCGGAACCTGAGGATTCCTCTCCAGTGTTGCCATGGATCTTGGGGTGCTTCTGAGTCTCCCCAGGGGAGTCAGGCCTCGTCTCGAGTGGGGGCATGCACGTGCGCTTTCCTCCCGAGCTGCAGGAGTAGTGTCACGCTTCCTGTCACGTGGATCAAGGGATCTGTGGCTTTCCCTCGAGGCTGTCCCTCGAGGCTTTCCCACGAGGCGTTCCCACAGGGCTGTGCCACGTGCCACCTTGGTGTGAGTCGATCCTCGGCGTGAAATACGAGCCGGTGAAGGGAAATAGGTTCCTCTGGAATGGACTGAGACATCTGGGGGACTCTTGGAATGGTGGCACGACCCTGGAGTTCCTCTCAACGTTCCTGTTGAGAGGGCCTCCTCTTGAGTTGCGACGGGAACGCCGGGAACTCTTTCCCGACGAAGCAGGGAAAGGATCCCTCATCTCGAGCTACGAGGCGGAAACGGGGCTCCTCTGGATGTGGGCGGGACCCTCGTGATTCCTCTCGAGTGGAGACGGGTATGTCGGAGAACTTCTTGATTTGCACCAAGGGTGTGAAGGACCCTTTCGAAGTTCCAGAGGTGAGGTGTGATCAGCCTGGAGACGCCTCAGCGGAAATGGGCCTCATCTCGCCTGGAGGGGAGAACCTCCTGGATTTTCTCGACTTGCGGCAGGTCTTCTCGAGTTACGCCGGGGACCTCAGGGACCCGCTCTGGTGGCCTCAGGAAAGGCCAGTCCCCATGCGAGTTGCTAGGGGACTTCTCGGGATTCCTCACCCGTCCATGCTGGGGCCTCAGTCCTTGTGTGGAGTCGGGACCGGAACCTGAGGATTCCTCTCCAGTGTTGCCATGGATCTTGGGGTGCTTCTGAGTCTCCCCAGGAGAGTCAGGCCTCGTCTCGCGTGGGGGCATGCACGTGTGCTTTCCTCCCGAGCTGCAGCAGTAGTGTCACGCTTCCTGTCACGTGGATCAAGGGATCTGTGGCTTTCCCTCGAGGCTGTCCCTCGAGGCTTTCCCACGAGGCTTTCCCACAGGGCTGTGCCACGTGCCACCTTGGTGGGAGTCGATCCTCGGCGTGAAAGACGAGCCGGTGAAGGGAAAAGAGGTTCCTCTGGAATGGACTGAGACATCTGGGGGACTCTTGGAATGGTGGCACGACCCTGGAGTTCCTCTCGCCGTTCCTGTTGAGAGGGCCTCCTCTTGAGATGCGACGGGAACGCCGGGAACTCTTTCCCGACGAAGCAGGGAAAGGATCCCTCATCTCGAGCTACGAGGCGGAAACGGGGCTCCTCTGGATGTGGGCGGGACCCTCGTGATTCCTCTCGAGTGGAGACGGGTATGTCGGGGAACTTCTTGATTTGCACCAAGGGTGTGAAGGACCCTTTCGAAGTTCCAGAGGTGAGGTGTGATCAGCCTCGAGACGCCTCAGCGGAAATGGGCCTCATCTCGCCTGGAGGGGAGAACCTCCTGGATTTTCTCGAGTTGCGGCAGGTCATCTTGAGTTACGACGGGGACCTCAGGGACCCGCTCTGGTGGCCTCAGGAAAGGCCAGTCCCCATGCGAGTTGCTAGGGGACCTCTCGGGATTCCTCTCCCGTCCATGCCGGGGCCTCAGTCCTTGTGTGGAGTCGGGACCGGAACCTGAGGATTCCTCTCCAGTGTTGCCATGGATCTTGGGGTGCTTCTGAGTCTCCCCAGGGGAGTCAGGCCTCGTCTCGCGTGGGGGCATGCACGTGCGCTTTCCTCCCGAGCTGCAGCAGTAGTGTCACGCTTCCTGTCACGTGGATCAAGGGATCTGTGGCGTTCCCTCGAGGCTGTCCCTCGAGGCTTTCCCACGAGGCTTTCCCACAGGGCTGTGCCACGTGCCACCTTGGTGTGAGTCGATCCTCGGCGTGAAAGACGAGCCGGTGAAGGGAAAAGTGGTTCCTCTGGAATGGACTGAGACATCTGGGGGACTCTTGGAATGGTGGCACGACCCTGGAGTCCCTCTCGCCGTTCCTGTTGAGAGGGCCTCCTCTTGAGTTGCGACGGGAACGCCGGGAACTCTTTCCCGACGAAGCAGGGAAAGGATCCCTCATCTCGAGCTACGAGGCGGAAACGGGGCTCCTCTGGATGTGGGCGGGACCCTCGTGATTCCTCTCGAGTGGAGACGGGTATGTCGGGGAACTTCTTGATTTGCACCAAGGGTGTGAAGGACCCTTTCGAAGTTCCAGAGGTGAGGTGTGATCAGCCTCGAGACGCCTCAGCGGAAATGGGCCTCATCTCGCCTGGAGGGGAGAACCTCCTGGATTTTCTCGAGGTGCGGCAGGTCTTCTCGAGTTACGACGGGGACCTCAGGAACCCGCTCTGGTGGCCTCAGGAAAGGCCAGTCCCCATACGAGTTGCTAGGGGACCTCTCGGGATTCCTCTCCCGTCCATGCCGGGGCCTCAGTCCTTGTGTGGAGTCGGGGCCGGAACCTGAGGATTCCTCTCCAGTGTTGCCATGGATCTTGGGGTGCTTCTGAGTCTCCCCAGGGGAGTCAGGCCTCATCTCGAGTGGGGGCATGCACGTGCGCTTTCCTCCCGAGCTGCAGCAGTAGTGTCACGCTTCCTGTCACGTGGATCAAGGGATCTGTGGCTTTCCCTCGAGGCTGTCCCTCGAGGCTTTCCCACGAGGCTTTCCCACAGGGCTGTGCCACGTGCCACCTTGGTGTGAGTCGATCCTCGGCGTGAAAGACGAGCCGGTGAAGGGAAAAGAGGTTCCTCTGGAATGGACTGAGACATCTGGGGGACTCTTGGAATGGTGGCACGACCCTGGAGTTCCTCTCGCCGTTCCTGTTGAGAGGGCCTCCTCTTGAGATGCGACGGGAACGCCGGGAACTCTTTCCCGACGAAGCAGGGAAAGGATCCCTCATCTCGAGCTACGAGGCGGAAACGGGGCTCCTCTGGATGTGGGCGGGACCCTCGTGATTCCTCTCGAGTGGAGACGGGTATGTCGGGGAACTTCTTGACTTGCACCAAGGTTGTGAAGGACCCTTTCGAAGTTCCAGAGGTGAGGTGTGATCAGCCTCGAGACGCCTCAGCGGAAATGGGCCTCATCTCGCCTGGAGGGGAGAACCTCCTGGATTTTCTCGAGTTGCGGCAGGTCTTCTCGAGTTTCGACGGGGACCTCAGGGACCCGCTCTGGTGGCCTCAGGAAAGGCCAGTCCCCATGCGAGTTGCTAGGGGACCTCTCGGGATTCCTCTCCCGTCCATGCCGGGGCCTCAGTCCTTGTGTGGAGTCGGGGCCGGAACCTGAGGATTCCTCTCCAGTGTTGCCATGGATCTTGGGGTGCTTCTGAGTCTCCCCAGGTGAGTCAGGCCTAGTCTCGAGTGGGGGCATGCACGTGCGCTTTCCTCCCGAGCTGCAGCAGTAGTGTCACGCTTCCTGTCACGTGGATCAAGGGATCTGTGGCTTTCCCTCGAGGCTGTCCCTCGAGGCTTTCCCACGAGGCGTTCCCACAGGGCTGTGCCACGTGCCACCTTGGTGTGAGTCGATCCTCGGCGTGAAAGACGTGCCGGTGAAGGGAAAAGAGGTTCCTCTGGAATGGACTGAGACATCTGGGGGACTCTTGGAATGGTGGCACGACCCTGGAGTTCCTCTCGCCGTTCCTGTTGAGAGGGCCTCCTCTTGAGATGCGACGGGAACGCCGGGAACTCTTTCCCGACGAAGCAGGGAAAGGATCCCTCATCTCGAGCTACGAGGCGGAAACGGGGCTCCTCTGGATGTGGGCGGGACCCTCGTGATTCCTCTCGAGTGGAGACGGGTATGTCGGGGAACTTCTTGACTTGCACCAAGGGTGTGAAGGACCCTTTCGAAGTTCCAGAGGTGAGGTGTGATCAGCCTCGAGACGCCTCAGCGGAAATGGGCCTCATCTCGCCTGGAGGGGAGAACCTCCTGGATTTTCTCGAGTTGCGGCAGGTCTTCTCGAGTTACGACGGGGACCTCAGGGACCCGCTCTGGTGGCCTCAGGAAAGGCCAGTCCCCATGCGAGTTGCTAGGGGACCTCTCGGGATTCCTCTCCTGTCCATGCCGGGGCCTCAGTCCTTGTGTGGAGTCGGGGCCGGAACCTGAGGATTCCTCTCCAGTGTTGCCATGGATCTTGGGGTGCTTCTGAGTCTCCCCAGGGGAGTCAGGCCTCGTCTCGAGTGGGGGCATGCACGTGCGCTTTCCTCCCGAGCTGCAGCAGTAGTGTCACGCTTCCTGTCACGTGGATCAAGGGATCTGTGGCTTTCCCTCGAGGCTGTCCCTCGAGGCTTTCCCACGAGGCTTTCCCACAGGGCTGTGCCACGTGCCACCTTGGTGTGAGTCGATCCTCGGCGTGAAAGACGAGCCGGTGAAGGGAAAAGAGGTTCCTCTGGAATGGACTGAGACATCTGGGGGACTCTTGGAATGGTGGCACGACCCTGGAGTTCCTCTCGCCGTTCCTGTTGAGAGGGCCTCCTCTTGAGATGCGACGGGAACGCCGGGAACTCTTTCCCGACGAAGCAGGGAAAGGATCCCTCATCTCGAACTACGAGGCGGAAACGGGGCTCCTCTGGATGTGGGCGGGACCCTCGTGATTCCTCTCGAGTGGAGACGGGTATGTCGGGGAACTTCTTGATTTGCACCAAGGGTGTGAAGGACCCTTTCGAAGTTCCAGAGGTGAGGTGTGATCAGCCTCGAGACGCCTCAGCGGAAATGGGCCTCATCTCGCCTGGAGGGGAGAACCTCCTGGATTTTCTCGAGTTGCGGCAGGTCTTCTCGAGTTACGACGGGGACCTCAGGGACCCGCTCTGGTGGCCTCAGGAACGGCCAGTCCCCATGCGAGTTGCTAGGGGACCTCTCGGGATTCCTCTCCCGTCCATGCCGGGGCCTCAGTCCTTGTGTGGAGTCGGGGCCGGAACCTGAGGATTCCTCTCCAGTGTTGCCATGGATCTTGGGGTGCTTCTGAGTCTCCCCAGGGAAGTCAGGCCTCGTCTCGAGTGGGGGCATGCACGTGCGCTTTCCTCCCGAGCTGCAGCAGTAGTGTCACGCTTCCTGTCACGTGGATCAAGGGATCTGTGGCTTTCCCTCGAGGCTGTCCCTCGAGGCTTTCCCACGAGGCTTTCCCACAGGGCTGTGCCACGTGCCACCTTGGTGTGAGTCGATCCTCGGCGTGAAAGACGAGCCGGTGAAGGGAAAAGAGGTTCCTCTGGAATGGACTGAGACATCTGGGGGACTCGTGGAATGGTGGCACGACCCTGGAGTTCCTCTCGCCGTTCCTGTTGAGAGGGCCTCCTCTTGAGATGCGACGGGAACGCCGGGAACTCTTTCCCAACGAAGCAGGGAAAGGATCCCTCATCTCGAGCTACGAGGCGGAAACGGGGCTCCTCTGGATGTGGGCGGGACCCTCGTGATTCCTCTCGAGTGGAGACGGGTATGTCGGGGAACTTCTTGATTTGCACCAAGGGTGTGAAGGACCCTTTCGAAGTTCCAGAGGTGAGGTGTGATCAGCCTCGAGATGCCTCAGCGGAAATGGGCCTCATCTCGCCTGGAGGGGAGAACCTCCTGGATTTTCTCGAGTTGCGGCAGGTCTTCTCGAGTTATGACGGGGACCTCAGGGACCCGCTCTGGTGGCCTCAGGAAAGGCCAGTCCCCATGCGAGTTGCTAGGGGACCTCTCAGGATTCCTCTCCCGTCCATGCCGGGGCCTCAGTCCTTGTGTGGAGTCGGGGCCGGAACCTGAGGATTCCTCTCCAGTGTTGCCATGGATCTTGGGGTGCTTCTGAGTCTCCCCAGGGGAGTCAGGCCTCGTCTCGAGTGGGGGCATGCACGTGCGCTTTCCTCCCGAGCTGCAGCAGTAGTGTCACGCTTCCTGTCACGTGGATCAAGGGATCTGTGGCTTTCCCTCGAGGCTGTCCCTCGAGGCTTTCCCACGAGGCTTTCCCACAGGGCTGTGCCACGTGCCACCTTGGTGTGAGTCGATCCTCGGCGTGAAAGACGAGCCGGTGAAGGGAAAAGAGGTTCCTCTGGAATGGACTGAGACATCTGGGGGACTCTTGGAATGGTGGCACGACCCTGGAGTTCCTCTCGCCGTTCCTGTTGAGAGGGCCTCCTCTTGAGATGCGACGGGAACGCCGGGAACTCTTTCCCGACGAAGCAGGGAAAGGATCCCTCATCTCGAGCTACGAGGCGGAAACGGGGCTCCTCTGGATGTGGGCGGGACCCTCGTGATTCCTCTCGAGTGGAGACGGGTATGTCGGGGAACTTCTTGATTTGCACCAAGGGTGTGAAGGACCCTTTCGAAGTTCCAGAGGTGAGGTGTGATCAGCCTCGAGACGCCTCAGCGGAAATGGGCCTCATCTCGCCTGGAGGGGAGAACCTCCTGGATTTTCTCGAGTTGCGGCAGGTCTTCTCGAGTTACGACGGGGACCTCAGGGACCCGCTCTGGTGGCCTCAGGAAAGGCCAGTCCCCATGCGAGTTGCTAGGGGACCTCTCGGGATTCCTCTCCCGTCCATGCCGGGGCCTCAGTCCTTGTGTGGAGTCGGGGCCGGAACCTGAGGATTCCTCTCCAGTGTTGCCATGGATCTTGGGGTGCTTCTGAGTCTCCCCAGGGGAGTCAGGCCTCGTCTCGAGTGGGGGCATGCACGTGCGCTTTCCTCCCGAGCTGCAGCAGTAGTGTCACGCTTCCTGTCACGTGGATCAAGGGATCTGTGGCTTTCCCTCGAGGCTGTCCCTCGAGGCTTTCCCACGAGGCTTTCCCACAGGGCTGTGCCACGTGCCACCTTGGTGTGAGTCGATCCTCGGCGTGAAAGACGAGCCGGTGAAGGGAAAAGAGGTTCCTCTGGAATGGACTGAGACATCTGGGGGACTCTTGGAATGGTGGCACGACCCTGGAGTTCCTCTCGCCGTTCCTGTTGAGAGGGCCTCCTCTTGAGATGCGACGGGAACGCCGGGAACTCTTTCCCGACGAAGCAGGGAAAGGATCCCTCATCTCGAGCTACGAGGCGGAAACGGGGCTCCTCTGGATGTGGGCGGGACCCTCGTGATTCCTCTCGAGTGGAGACGGGTATGTCGGGGAACTTCTTGATTTGCACCAAGGGTGTGAAGGACCCTTTCAAAGTTCCAGAGGTGAGGTGTGATCAGCCTCGAGACGCCTCAGCGGAAATGGGCCTCATCTCGCTTGGAGGGGAGAACCTCCTGGATTTTCTCGAGTTGCGGCAGGTCTTCTCGAGTTACGACGGGGACCTCAGGGACCCGCTCTGGTGGCCTCAGGAAAGGCCAGTCCCCATGCGAGTTGCTAGGGGACCTCTCGGGATTCCTCTCCCGTCCATGCCGGGGCCTCAGTCCTTGTGTGGTGTCGGGGCCGGAACCTGAGGATTCCTCTCCAGTGTTGCCATGGATCTTGGGGTGCTTCTGAGTCTCCCCAGGGGAGTCAGGCCTCGTCTCGAGTGGGGGCATGCACGTGCGCTTTCCTCCCGAGCTGCAGCAGTAGTGTCACGCTTCCTGTCACGTGGATCAAGGGATCTGTGGCTTTCCCTCGAGGCTGTCCCTCGAGGCTTTCCCACGAGGCTTTCCCACAGGGCTGTGCCACGTGCCACCTTGGTGTGAGTCGATCCTCGGCGTGAAAGACGAGCCGGTGAAGGGAAAAGAGGTTCCTCTGGAATGGACTGAGACATCTGGGGGACTCGTGGAATGGTGGCACGACCCTGGAGTTCCTCTCGCCGTTCCTGTTGAGAGGGCCTCCTCTTGAGATGCGACGGGAACGCCGGGAACTCTTTCCCGACGAAGCAGGGAAAGGATCCCTCATCTCGAGCTACGAGGCGGAAACGGGGCTCCTCTGGATGTGGGCGGGACCCTCGTGATTCCTCTCGAGTGGAGACGGCTAGGTCGGGGAACTTCTTGATTTGCACCAAGGGTGTGAAGGACCCTTTGGCCCTTCCAGAGGTGAGGTGTGATCAGCCTCGAGACGCCTCAGCGGAAATGGGCCTCATCTCGCCTGGAGGGGAGAACCTCCTGGATTTTCTCGAGTTGCGGCAGGTCTTCTCGAGTTACGACGGGGACCTCAGGGACCCGCTCTGGTGGCCTCAGGAAAGGCCAGTCCCCATGCGAGTTGCTAGGGGACCTCTCGGGATTCCTCTCCCGTCCATGCCGGGGCCTCAGTCCTTGTGTGGAGTCGGGGCCGGAACCTGAGGATTCCTCTCCAGTGTTGCCATGGATCTTGGGGTGCTTCTGAGTCTCCCCAGGGGAGTCAGGCCTCGTCTCGAGTGGGGGCATGCACGTGCGCTTTCCTCCCGAGCTGCAGCAGTAGTGTCACGCTTCCTGTCACGTGGATCAAGGGATCTGTGGCTTTCCCTCGAGGCTGTCCCTCGAGGCTTTCCCACGAGGCTTTCCCACAGGGCTGTGCCACGTGCCACCTTGGTGTGAGTCGATCCTCGGCGTGAAAGACGAGCCGGTGAAGGGAAAAGAGGTTCCTCTGGAATGGACTGAGACATCTGGGGGACTCTTGGAATGGTGGCACGACCCTGGAGTTCCTCTCGCCGTTCCTGTTGAGAGGGCCTCCTCTTGAGATGCGACGGGAACGCCGGGAACTCTTTCCCGACGAAGCAGGGAAAGGATCCCTCATCTCGAACTACGAGGCGGAAACGGGGCTCCTCTGGATGTGGGCGGGACCCTCGTGATTCCTCTCGAGTGGAGACGGGTATGTCGGGGAACTTCTTGATTTGCACCAAGGGTGTGAAGGACCCTTTCGAAGTTCCAGAGGTGAGGTGTGATCAGCCTCGAGACGCCTCAGCGGAAATGGGCCTCATCTCGCCTGGAGGGGAGAACCTCCTGGATTTTCTCGAGTTGCGGCAGGTCTTCTCGAGTTACGACGGGGACCTCAGGGACCCGCTCTGGTGGCCTCAGGAACGGCCAGTCCCCATGCGAGTTGCTAGGGGACCTCTCGGGATTCCTCTCCCGTCCATGCCGGGGCCTCAGTCCTTGTGTGGAGTCGGGGCCGGAACCTGAGGATTCCTCTCCAGTGTTGCCATGGATCTTGGGGTGCTTCTGAGTCTCCCCAGGGAAGTCAGGCCTCGTCTCGAGTGGGGGCATGCACGTGCGCTTTCCTCCCGAGCTGCAGCAGTAGTGTCACGCTTCCTGTCACGTGGATCAAGGGATCTGTGGCTTTCCCTCGAGGCTGTCCCTCGAGGCTTTCCCACGAGGCTTTCCCACAGGGCTGTGCCACGTGCCACCTTGGTGTGAGTCGATCCTCGGCGTGAAAGACGAGCCGGTGAAGGGAAAAGAGGTTCCTCTGGAATGGACTGAGACATCTGGGGGACTCGTGGAATGGTGGCACGACCCTGGAGTTCCTCTCGCCGTTCCTGTTGAGAGGGCCTCCTCTTGAGATGCGACGGGAACGCCGGGAACTCTTTCCCAACGAAGCAGGGAAAGGATCCCTCATCTCGAGCTACGAGGCGGAAACGGGGCTCCTCTGGATGTGGGCGGGACCCTCGTGATTCCTCTCGAGTGGAGACGGGTATGTCGGGGAACTTCTTGATTTGCACCAAGGGTGTGAAGGACCCTTTCGAAGTTCCAGAGGTGAGGTGTGATCAGCCTCGAGATGCCTCAGCGGAAATGGGCCTCATCTCGCCTGGAGGGGAGAACCTCCTGGATTTTCTCGAGTTGCGGCAGGTCTTCTCGAGTTATGACGGGGACCTCAGGGACCCGCTCTGGTGGCCTCAGGAAAGGCCAGTCCCCATGCGAGTTGCTAGGGGACCTCTCAGGATTCCTCTCCCGTCCATGCCGGGGCCTCAGTCCTTGTGTGGAGTCGGGGCCGGAACCTGAGGATTCCTCTCCAGTGTTGCCATGGATCTTGGGGTGCTTCTGAGTCTCCCCAGGGGAGTCAGGCCTCGTCTCGAGTGGGGGCATGCACGTGCGCTTTCCTCCCGAGCTGCAGCAGTAGTGTCACGCTTCCTGTCACGTGGATCAAGGGATCTGTGGCTTTCCCTCGAGGCTGTCCCTCGAGGCTTTCCCACGAGGCTTTCCCACAGGGCTGTGCCACGTGCCACCTTGGTGTGAGTCGATCCTCGGCGTGAAATACGAGCCGGTGAAGGGAAAAGAGGTTCCTCTGGAATGGACTGAGACATCTGGGGGACTCTTGGAATGGTGGCACGACCCTGGAGTTCCTCTCGCCGTTCCTGTTGAGAGGGCCTCCTCTTGAGATGCGACGGGAACGCCGGGAACTCTTTCCCGACGAAGCAGGGAAAGGATCCCTCATCTCGAGCTACGAGGCGGAAACGGGGCTCCTCTGGATGTGGGCGGGACCCTCGTGATTCCTCTCGAGTGGAGACGGGTATGTCGGGGAACTTCTTGATTTGCACCAAGGGTGTGAAGGACCCTTTCGAAGTTCCAGAGGTGAGGTGTGATCAGCCTCGAGACGCCTCAGCGGAAATGGGCCTCATCTCGCCTGGAGGGGAGAACCTCCTGGATTTTCTCGAGTTGCGGCAGGTCTTCTCGAGTTACGACGGGGACCTCAGGGACCCGCTCTGGTGGCCTCAGGAAAGGCCAGTCCCCATGCGAGTTGCTAGGGGACCTCTCGGGATTCCTCTCCCGTCCATGCCGGGGCCTCAGTCCTTGTGTGGAGTCGGGGCCGGAACCTGAGGATTCCTCTCCAGTGTTGCCATGGATCTTGGGGTGCTTCTGAGTCTCCCCAGGGGAGTCAGGCCTCGTCTCGAGTGGGGGCATGCACGTGCGCTTTCCTCCCGAGCTGCAGCAGTAGTGTCACGCTTCCTGTCACGTGGATCAAGGGATCTGTGGCTTTCCCTCGAGGCTGTCCCTCGAGGCTTTCCCACGAGGCTTTCCCACAGGGCTGTGCCACGTGCCACCTTGGTGTGAGTCGATCCTCGGCGTGAAAGACGAGCCGGTGAAGGGAAAAGAGGTTCCTCTGGAATGGACTGAGACATCTGGGGGACTCTTGGAATGGTGGCACGACCCTGGAGTTCCTCTCGCCGTTCCTGTTGAGAGGGCCTCCTCTTGAGATGCGACGGGAACGCCGGGAACTCTTTCCCGACGAAGCAGGGAAAGGATCCCTCATCTCGAGCTACGAGGCGGAAACGGGGCTCCTCTGGATGTGGGCGGGACCCTCGTGATTCCTCTCGAGTGGAGACGGGTATGTCGGGGAACTTCTTGATTTGCACCAAGGGTGTGAAGGACCCTTTCAAAGTTCCAGAGGTGAGGTGTGATCAGCCTCGAGACGCCTCAGCGGAAATGGGCCTCATCTCGCTTGGAGGGGAGAACCTCCTGGATTTTCTCGAGTTGCGGCAGGTCTTCTCGAGTTACGACGGGGACCTCAGGGACCCGCTCTGGTGGCCTCAGGAAAGGCCAGTCCCCATGCGAGTTGCTAGGGGACCTCTCGGGATTCCTCTCCCGTCCATGCCGGGGCCTCAGTCCTTGTGTGGTGTCGGGGCCGGAACCTGAGGATTCCTCTCCAGTGTTGCCATGGATCTTGGGGTGCTTCTGAGTCTCCCCAGGGGAGTCAGGCCTCGTCTCGAGTGGGGGCATGCACGTGCGCTTTCCTCCCGAGCTGCAGCAGTAGTGTCACGCTTCCTGTCACGTGGATCAAGGGATCTGTGGCTTTCCCTCGAGGCTGTCCCTCGAGGCTTTCCCACGAGGCTTTCCCACAGGGCTGTGCCATGTGCCACCTTGGTGTGAGTCGATCCTCGGCGTGAAAGACGAGCCGGTGAAGGGAAAAGAGGTTCCTCTGGAATGGACTGAGACATCTGGGGGACCCTTGGAATGGTGGCACGATCCTGGAGTTCTTCTCGCCGTTCCTGTTGAGAGCGCCTCCTCTTGAGATGCGACGGGAACGCCGGGAACTCTTTCCCGACGAAGCAGGGAAAGGATACCTCATCTCGAGCTACGAGGCGGAAACGGGGCTCCTCTGGATGTGGGCGGGACCCTAGTGATTCCTGTCGAGTGGAGACGGCTAGGTCGGGGAACTTCTTGATTTGCACCAAGGGTGTGAAGGACCCTTTCGAAGTTCCAGAGGTGAGGTGTGATCAGCCTCGAGACGCCTTAGCGGAAATAGGCCTCATCTCGCCTGGAGGGGAGAACCTCCTGGATTTTCTCGAGTTGCGGCAGGTCTTCTCGAGTTAAGACGGGGACCTCAGGGACCCGCTCTGGTGGCCTCAGGAAAGGCCAGTCCCCATGCGAGTTGCTAGGGGACCTCTCGGGATTCCTCTCCCGTCCATGCCGGGGCCTCAGTCCTTGTGTGGAGTCGGGGCCGGAACCTGAGGATTCCTCTCCAGTGTTGCCATGGAACTTCGGGTGCTTCTGAGTCTCCCCAGGAGAGTCAGGCCTCGTCTCGAGTGGGGGCATGCACGTGCGCTTTCCTCCCGAGCTGCAGCAGTAGTGTCACGCTTCCTGTCACGTGGTTCAAGGGATCTGTGGCTTTCGCTCGAGGCTGTCCCTCGAGGTTTTCGCACGAGGCTTTCACACAGGGCTGTGCCACGTGCCACCTTGGTGTGAGTCGATCCTCGCCGTGAAAGACGAGCCGGTGTAGGGAAAAGAGGTTCCTCTGGAATGGACTGAGACAGCTGGGGGACTCTTGGAATGGTGGCACGACCCTGGAGTTCCTCTCGCCGTTCCTGTTGAGAGGACCTCCTCTTGAGATGCGACGGGAAGGACAGGAATTCTTTGCCGACGAAGCAGGGAAAGATTCCCTCATCTCGAGCTACGAGGCGGAAACGGCGCTCCTCTGGATGTGGGCGGGACCCTCGTGATTCCTCTCGAGTGGAGACGGGTATGTCGGGGAACTTCTTGATTTGCACCAAGGGTGTGAAGGACCCTTTCGAAGTTCCAGAAGTGAGGTGTGATTAGCCTCGTGACGCCTCAGCGGAAATGGGCCTCATCTCGCCTGGAGGGGAGATCCTCCTGGATTTTCTCGAGTTGCGGCAGGTCTTCTCGAGTTACGACGGGGACCTCAGGGACCCGCTCTGTTGGCCTCAGGAAATGCCAGTCCCCATGCGAGTTGCTAGGGGACCTCTCGGGATTCCTCTCCCGTCCATGCCGGGGCCTCAGTCCTTGTGTGGAGTCGGGGCTGGAACCTGAGTATTCCTTTCCAGTGTTGCCATGGATCTTGGGGTGCTTCTGAGTCTCCCGAGGGGAGTTAGGCCTCGCCTCGAGTGGGGGCATGCACGTGCGCTTCCCTCCCTAGCTGCAGCAGTAGTGTCACGCTTCCTGTCATGTGGATCAAGGGATCTGTGGCTTTCCCTCGAGGCTGTCCCACGAGGCTTTCCCACAGGGCTTTGCCACGTTAGCCCTTGGTGTGAGTCGATCCTCGGCGTGAAAGACGAGCCGGTGAAGGGAAAAGAGGTTCCTCTGGAATGGAATGAGACATCTGGGGGACCCTTGGAATGGTGGCACGACCCTGGACTTCTTCTCGCCGTTCCTGTTGAGAGGGCCTCCTCTTGAGATGCGACGGGAACGCCGGGAACTCTTTCCCGACGAAGCAGGGAAAGGATCCCTCATCTCGAGCTACGAGGCAGAAACGGGGCTCCTCTGGATGTGGGCGGGACCCTCGTGATTCCTCTCGAGTGGAGACGGGTATGTCGGGGAACTTCTTGATTTGCACCAAGGGTGTGAAGGACCCTTTCGAAGTTCCAGAGGTGAGGTGTGATCAGTCTCGAGACGCCTCAGCGGAAATGGGCCTCATCTCGCCTGGAGGGGAGAACCTCCTGGATTTTCTCGAGTTGCGGCAGGACTTCTCGAGTTACGACGGACACCTCAGGGACCCGCTCTGGTGGCCTCAGGAAAGGCCAGTCCCCATGCAAGTTGCTAGGGGACCTCTCGGGATTCCTCTCCCGTCCATGCCGGGTCCTCAGTCCTTGTGTGGAGTCGGGGCCGGAACCTGAGGATTCCTCTTCAGTGTTGACATGGATCTAGGGGTGCTTCTGAGTCTCCCCAGGGGAGTCAGGCCTCGTCTCGAGTGGGGGTATGCTCGTGAGCTTTCCTCCCGAGCTGCAGCAGTAGTGTCACGCTTCCTGTCACGTGGATCAAGGGATCTGTGGCTTTCCCTCGAGGCTGTCCCTCGAGGCTTTCCCACGAGGCTTTCCCACAGGGCTGTGCCACGTGCCACCTTGGTGTGAGTCGATCCTCGGCGTGAAAGACGAGCCGGTGAAGGGAAAAGAGGTTCCTCTGGAATGGACTGAGACATCTGGGGGACTCTTGGAATGGTGGCACGACCCTGGAGTTCCTCTCGCCGTTCCTGTTGAGAGGGCCTCCTCTTGAAATGCGACGGGAACGCCGGGAACTCTTTCCCGAAGAAGCAGGGAAAGGATCCCTCATCTCGAGCTACGTGGCGGAAACGGGGCTCCTCTGGATGTGGGCGGGACCCTCGTGATTCCTGTCGAGTGGAGACGGGTATGTCGGGGAACTTCTTGATTTGCACCAAGGGTGTGAAGGACCCTTTCGAAGTTCCAGAGGTGAGGTGTGATCAGCCTCGAGACGCCTCAGCGGAAATGGGCCTCATCTCGCCTGGAGGGGAGAACCTCCTGGATTTTCTCGAGTTGCGGCAGGTCTTCTCGAGTTACGACGGGGACCTCAGGGACCCGCTCTGGTGGCCTCAGGAAAGGCCAGTCCCCATGCGAGTTGCTAGGGGACCTCTCGGGATTCCTCTCCCGTTCATGCCGGGGCCTCAGTCCTTGTGTGGAGTCGGGGCCGGAACCTGAGGATTCCTCTCCAGTGTTGCCATGGATCTTCGGGTGCTTCTGAGTCTCCCGAGGGGAGTTAGGCCTCGCCTCGAGTGGGGGCATGCACGTGCGCTTCCCTCCCTAGCTGCAGCAGTAGTGTCACGCTTCCTGTCATGTGGATCAAGGGATCTGTGGCTTTCCCTCGAGGCTGTCCCTCGAGGCTTTCCCACAGGGCTTTGCCACGTTCCACCTTGGTGTGAGTCGATCCTCGGCGTGAAAGACGAGCCGGTGAAGGGAAAAGAGGTTCCTCTGGAATGGAATGAGACATCTGGGGGACCCTTGGAATGGTGGCACGATCCTGGAGTTCTTCTCGCCGTTCCTGTTGAGAGCGCCTCCTCTTGAGATGCGACGGGAACGCCGGGAACTCTTTCCCGACGAAGCAGGGAAAGGATACCTCATCTCGAGCTACGAGGCGGAAACGGGGCTCCTCTGGATGTGGGCGGGACCATCGTGATTCCTGTCGAGTGGAGACGGGTATGTCGGGGAACTTCTTGATTTGCACCAAGGGTGTGAAGGACCCTTTCGAAGTTCCAGAGGTGAGGTGTGATCAGCCTCGAGACGCCTTAGCGGAAATAGGCCTCATCTCGCCTGGAGGGGAGAACCTCCTGGATTTTCTCGAGTTGCGGCAGGTCTTCTCGAGTTAAGACGGGGACCTCAGGGACCCGCTCTGGTGGCCTCAGGAAAGGCCAGTCCCCATGCGAGTTGCTAGGGGACCTCTCGGGATTCCTCTCCCGTCCATGCCGGGGCCTCAGTCCTTGTGTGGAGTCGGGGCCGGAACCTGAGGATTCCTCTCCAGTGTTGCCATGGAACTTCGGGTGCTTCTGAGTCTCCCCAGGAGAGTCAGGCCTCGTCTCGAGTGGGGGCATGCACGTGCGCTTTCCTCCCGAGCTGCAGCAGTAGTGTCACGCTTCCTGTCACGTGGTTCAAGGGATCTGTGGCTTTCGCTCGAGGCTGTCCCTCGAGGTTTTCCCACGAGGCTTTCCCACAGGGCTGTGCCACGTGCCACCTTGGTGGGAGTCGATCCTCGCCGTGAAAGACGAGCCGGTGTAGGGAAAAGAGGTTCCTCTGGAATGGACTGAGACATCTGGGGGACTCTTGGAATGGTGGCACGACCCTGGAGTTCCTCTCGCCGTTCCTGTTGAGAGGGCCTCCTCTTGAGATGCGACGGGAACGCCGGGAACTCTTTCCCGACGAAGCAGGGAAAGGATCCCTCATCTCGAGCTACGAGGCGGAAACGGGGCTCCTCTGGATGTGGGCGGGACCCTCGTGATTCCTCTCGAGTGGAGACGGGTATGTCGGGGAACTTCTTGATTTGCACCAAGGGTGTGAAGGACCCTTTCGAAGTTCCAGAGGTGAGGTGTGATCAGCCTCGAGACGCCTCAGCGGAAATGGGCCTCATCTCGCTTGGAGGGGAGAACCTCCTGGATTTTCTCGAGTTGCGGCAGGTCTTCTCGAGTTACGACGGGGACCTCAGGGACCCGCTCTGGTGGCCTCAGGAAAGGCCAGTCCCCATGCGAGTTGCTAGGGGACCTCTCGGGATTCCTCTCCCGTCCATGCCGGGGCCTCAGTCCTTGTGTGGTGTCGGGGCCGGAACCTGAGGATTCCTCTCCAGTGTTGCCATGGATCTTGGGGTGCTTCTGAGTCTCCCCAGGGGAGTCAGGCCTCGTCTCGAGTGGGGGCATGCACGTGCGCTTTCCTCCCGAGCTGCAGCAGTAGTGTCACGCTTCCTGTCACGTGGATCAAGGGATCTGTGGCTTTCCCTCGAGGCTGTCCCTCGAGGCTTTCCCACGAGGCTTTCCCACAGGGCTGTGCCACGTGCCACCTTGGTGTGAGTCGATCCTCGGCGTGAAAGACGAGCCGGTGAAGGGAAAAGAGGTTCCTCTGGAATGGACTGAGACATCTGGGGGACTCGTGGAATGGTGGCACGACCCTGGAGTTCCTCTCGCCGTTCCTGTTGAGAGGGCCTCCTCTTGAGATGCGACGGGAACGCCGGGAACTCTTTCCCGACGAAGCAGGGAAAGGATCCCTCATCTCGAGCTACGAGGCGGAAACGGGGCTCCTCTGGATGTGGGCGGGACCCTCGTGATTCCTCTCGAGTGGAGACGGGTATGTCGGGGAACTTCTTGATTTGCACCAAGGGTGTGAAGGACCCTTTGGCCCTTCCAGAGGTGAGGTGTGATCAGCCTCGAGACGCCTCAGCGGAAATGGGCCTCATCTCGCTTGGAGGGGAGAACCTCCTGGATTTTCTCGAGTTGCGGCAGGTCTTCTCGAGTTACGACGGGGACCTCAGGGACCCGCTCTGGTGGCCTCAGGAAAGGCCAGTCCCCATGCGAGTTGCTAGGGGACCTCTCGGGATTCCTCTCCCGTCCATGCCGGGGCCTCAGTCCTTGTGTGGTGTCGGGGCCGGAACCTGAGGATTCCTCTCCAGTGTTGCCATGGATCTTGGGGTGCTTCTGAGTCTCCCCAGGGGAGTCAGGCCTCGTCTCGAGTGGGGGCATGCACGTGCGCTTTCCTCCCGAGCTGCAGCAGTAGTGTCACGCTTCCTGTCACGTGGATCAAGGGATCTGTGGCTTTCCCTCGAGGCTGTCCCTCGAGGCTTTCCCACGAGGCTTTCCCACAGGGCTGTGCCACGTGCCACCTTGGTGTGAGTCGATCCTCGGCGTGAAAGACGAGCCGGTGAAGGGAAAAGAGGTTCCTCTGGAATGGACTGAGACATCTGGGGGACTCGTGGAATGGTGGCACGACCCTGGAGTTCCTCTCGCCGTTCCTGTTGAGAGGGCCTCCTCTTGAGATGCGACGGGAACGCCGGGAACTCTTTCCCGACGAAGCAGGGAAAGGATCCCTCATCTCGAGCTACGAGGCGGAAACGGGGCTCCTCTGGATGTGGGCGGGACCCTCGTGATTCCTCTCGAGTGGAGACGGGTATGTCGGGGAACTTCTTGATTTGCACCAAGGGTGTGAAGGACCCTTTGGCCCTTCCAGAGGTGAGGTGTGATCAGCCTCGAGACGCCTCAGCGGAAATGGGCCTCATCTCGCCTGGAGGGGAGAACCTCCTGGATTTTCTCGAGTTGCGGCAGGTCTTCTCGAGTTACGACGGGGACCTCAGGGACCCGCTCTGGTGGCCTCAGGAAAGGCCAGTCCCCATGCGAGTTGCTAGGGGACCTCTCGGGATTCCTCTCCCGTCCATGCCGGGGCCTCAGTCCTTGTGTGGAGTCGGGGCCAGAACCTGAGGATTCCTCTCCAGTGTTGCCATGGATCTTGGGGTGCTTCTGAGTCTCCCCAGGGGAGTCAGGCCTCGTCTCGAGTGGGGGCATGCACGTGCGCTTTCCTCCCGAGCTGCAGCAGTAGTGTCACGCTTCCTGTCACGTGGATCAAGGGATCTGTGGCTTTCCCTCGAGGATGTCCCTCGAGGCTTTCCCACGAGGCTTTCCCACAGGGCTGTGCCACGTGCCACCTTGGTGTGAGTCGATCCTCGGCGTGAAAGACGAGCCGGTGAAGGGAAAAGAGGTTCCTCTGGAATGGACTGAGACATCTGGGGGACTCGTGGAATGGTGGCACGACCCTGGAGTTCCTCTCGCCGTTCCTGTTGAGAGGGCCTCCTCTTGAGATGCGACGGGAACGCCGGGAACTCTTTCCCGAAGAAGCAGGGAAAGGATCCCTCATCTCGAGCTACGTGGCGGAAACGGGGCTCCTCTGGATGTGGGCGGGACCCTCGTGATTCCTCTCGAGTGGAGACGGCTAGGTCGGGGAACTTCTTGATTTGCACCAAGGGTGTGAAGGACCCTTTCGAAGTTCCAGAGGTGAGGTGTGATCAGCCTCGAGACGCCTCAGCGGAAATGGGCCTCATCTCGCCTGGAGGGGAGAACCTCCTGGATTTTCTCGAGTTGCGGCAGGTCTTCTCGAGTTACGACGGGGACCTCAGGGACCCGCTCTGGTGGCCTCAGGAAAGGCCAGTCCCCATGCGAGTTGCTAGGGGACCTCTCGGGATTCCTCTCCCGTTCATGCCGGGGCCTCAGTCCTTGTGTGGAGTCGGGGCCGGAACCTGAGGATTCCTCTCCAGTGTTGCCATGGATCTTCGGGTGCTTCTGAGTCTCCCGAGGGGAGTTAGGCCTCGCCTCGAGTGGGGGCATGCACGTGCGCTTCCCTCCCTAGCTGCAGCAGTAGTGTCACGCTTCCTGTCATGTGGATCAAGGGATCTGTGGCTTTCCCTCGAGGCTGTCCCACGAGGCTTTCCCACAGGGCTTTGCCACGTTCCACCTTGGTGTGAGTCCTACCTCGGCGTGAAAGACGAGCCGGTGAAGGGAAAGAGGTTCCCTTGGAATGGACTGAGACATCTGGGGGACTCTTGGAATGGTGGCACGACCCTGGACTTCTTCTCGCCGTTCCTGTTGAGAGGGCCTCCTCTTGAGATGCGACGGGAATGCCGGGAACTCTTTCCCGACGAAGCAGGGAAAGGATCCCTCATCTCGAGCTACGAGGCGGAAACGGGGCTCCTCTGGATGTGGGCGGGACCCTCGTGATTCCTCTCGAGTGGAGACGGGTATGTCGGGGAACTTCTTGATTTGCACCAAGGGTGTGAAGGACCCTTTCGAAGTTCCAGAGGTGAGGTGTGATCAGTCTCGAGACGCCTCAGCGGAAATGGGCCTCATCTCGCCTGGAGGGGAGAACCTCCTGGATTTTCTCGAGTTGCGGCAGGACTTCTCGAGTTACGACGGGCACCTCAGGGACCCGCTCTGGTGGCCTCAGGAAAGGCCAGTCCCCATGCGAGTTGCTAGGGGACCTCTCGGGATTCCTCTCCCGTCCATGCCGGGGCCTCAGTCCTTGTGTGGAGTCGGGGCCGGAACCTGAGGATTCCTCTCCAGTGTTGACATGGATCTAGGGGTGCTTCTGAGTCTCCCCAGGGGAGTCAGGCCTCGTCTCGAGTGGGGGCATGCACGTGAGCTTTCCTCCCGAGCTGCAGCAGTAGTGTCACGCTTCCTATCACGTGGATCAAGGGATCTGTGGCTTTCCCTCGAGGCTGTCCCTCGAGGCTTTCCCACGAGGCTTTCCCACAGGGCTGTGCCACGTGCCACCTTGGTGTGAGTCGATCCTCGGCGTGAAAGACGAGCCGGTGAAGGGAAAAGAGGTTCCTCTGGAATGGACTGAGACATCTGGGGGACTCTTGGAATGGTGGCACGACCCTGGAGTTCCTCTCGCCGTTCCTGTTGAGAGGGCCTCCTCTTGAGATGCAACGGGAAGGCCGGGAACATTTCCCGACGAAGCAGGGAAAGGATCCCTCATCTCGAGCTACGAGGCGGAAACGGGGCTCCTCTGGATGTGGGCGGGACCCTCGTGATTCCTCTCGAGTGGAGACAGGTATGTCGGGGAACTTCTTGATTTGCACCAAGGGTGTGAAGGACCCTTTCGAAGTTCCAGAGGTGAGGAGTGATCAGCCTCGAGACGCGTCAGCTGAAATGAGCCTCAACTCGCCTGGAGGGGAGAACCTCCTGGATTTCCTCGAGTTGAGGCAGGTCTTCTCGAGTTACGACGGGGACCTCAGGGACCCGCTCTGGTGGCCTCAGGAAAGGCCAGTCCCCATGCGAGTTGCTAGGGGACCTCTCGGGATTCCTCTCCCGTCCATGCCGGGTCCTCAGTCCTTGTGTGGAGTCGGGGCCGGAACCTGAGGATTCCTCTCCAGTGTTGCCATGGATCTAGGGGTGCTTCTGAGTCTCCCGAGGGTAGTCAGGCCTCGACTCGAGTGGGGGCATGCACGTGCGCTTCCCTCCCGAGCTGCTGCAAGTGTCACGCTTCCTGTCATGTGGATCAAGGGATCTGTGGCTTTCCTTCGAGGCTGTGCCACGAGGCTTTCCCACAGGGCTGTGCCACGTTCCACCTTGGTGTGAGTCGATCCTCGGCGTGAAAGACGAGCCGGTGAAGGGAAAAGAGGTTCCTCTGGAATGGACTGAGACATCTGGGGGACCCTTGGAATGGTGGCACGATCCTGGAGTTCTTCTCGCCGTTCCTGTTGAGAGCGCCTCCTCTTGAGATGCGACGGGAACGCCGGGAACTCTTTCCCGACGAAGCAGGGAAAGGATACCTCATCTCGAGCTACGAGGCGGAAACGGGGCTCCTCTGGATGTGGGCGGGACCATCGTGATTCCTGTCGAGTGGAGACGACTAGGTCGGGGAACTTCTTGATTTGCACCAAGGGTGTGAAGGACCCTTTCGAAGTTCCAGAGGTGAGGTGTGATCAGCCTCGAGACGCCTTAGCGGAAATAGGCCTCATCTCGCCTGGAGGGGAGAACCTCCTGGATTTTCTCGAGTTGCGGCAGGTCTTCTCGAGTTAAGACGGGGACCTCAGGGACCCGCTCTGGTGGCCTCAGGAAAGGCCAGTCCCCATGCGAGTTGCTAGGGGACCTCTCGGGATTCCTCTCCCGTCCATGCCGGGGCCTCAGTCCTTGTGTGGAGTCGGGGCCGGAACCTGAGGATTCCTCTCCAGTGTTGCCATGGAACTTCGGGTGCTTCTGAGTCTCCCCAGGAGAGTCAGGCCTCGTCTCGAGTGGGGGCATGCACGTGCGCTTTCCTCCCGAGCTGCAGCAGTAGTGTCACGCTTCCTGTCACGTGGTTCAAGGGATCTGTGGCTTTCGCTCGAGGCTGTCCCTCGAGGTTTTCGCACGAGGCTTTCACACAGGGCTGTGCCACGTGCCACCTTGGTGTGAGTCGATCCTCGCCGTGAAAGACGAGCCGGTGTAGGGAAAAGAGGTTCCTCTGGAATGGACTGAGACAGCTGGGGGACTCTTGGAATGGTGGCACGACCCTGGAGTTCCTCTCGCCGTTCCTGTTGAGAGGACCTCCTCTTGAGATGCGACGGGAAGGACAGGAATTCTTTGCCGACGAAGCAGGGAAAGATTCCCTCATCTCGAGCTACGAGGCGGAAACGGCGCTCCTCTGGATGTGGGCGGGACCCTCGTGATTCCTCTCGAGTGGAGACGGGTATGTCGGGGAACTTCTTGATTTGCACCAAGGGTGTGAAGGACCCTTTCGAAGTTCCAGAAGTGAGGTGTGATTAGCCTCGTGACGCCTCAGCGGAAATGGGCCTCATCTCGCCTGGAGGGGAGATCCTCCTGGATTTTCTCGAGTTGCGGCAGGTCTTCTCGAGTTACGACGGGGACCTCAGGGACCCGCTCTGTTGGCCTCAGGAAATGCCAGTCCCCATGCGAGTTGCTAGGGGACCTCTCGGGATTCCTCTCCCGTCCATGCCGGGGCCTCAGTCCTTGTGTGGAGTCGGGGCTGGAACCTGAGTATTCCTTTCCAGTGTTGCCATGGATCTTGGGGTGCTTCTGAGTCTCCCGAGGGGAGTTAGGCCTCGCCTCGAGTGGGGGCATGCACGTGCGCTTCCCTCCCTAGCTGCAGCAGTAGTGTCACGCTTCCTGTCATGTGGATCAAGGGATCTGTGGCTTTCCCTCGAGGCTGTCCCACGAGGCTTTCCCACAGGGCTTTGCCACGTTCCACCTTGGTGTGAGTCGATCCTCGGCGTGAAAGACGAGCCGGTGAAGGGAAAAGAGGTTCCTCTGGAATGGAATGAGACATCTGGGGGACCCTTGGAATGGTGGCACGACCCTGGACTTCTTCTCGCCGTTCCTGTTGAGAGGGCCTCCTCTTGAGATGCGACGGGAACGCCGGGAACTCTTTCCCGACGAAGCAGGGAAAGGATCCCTCATCTCGAGCTACGAGGCAGAAACGGGGCTCCTCTGGATGTGGGCGGGACCCTCGTGATTCCTCTCGAGTGGAGACGGGTATGTCGGGGAACTTCTTGATTTGCACCAAGGGTGTGAAGGACCCTTTCGAAGTTCCAGAGGTGAGGTGTGATCAGTCTCGAGACGCCTCAGCGGAAATGGGCCTCATCTCGCCTGGAGGGGAGAACCTCCTGGATTTTCTCGAGTTGCGGCAGGACTTCTCGAGTTACGACGGACACCTCAGGGACCCGCTCTGGTGGCCTCAGGAAAGGCCAGTCCCCATGCAAGTTGCTAGGGGACCTCTCGGGATTCCTCTCCCGTCCATGCCGGGTCCTCAGTCCTTGTGTGGAGTCGGGGCCGGAACCTGAGGATTCCTCTTCAGTGTTGACATGGATCTAGGGGTGCTTCTGAGTCTCCCCAGGGGAGTCAGGCCTCGTCTCGAGTGGGGGTATGCTCGTGAGCTTTCCTCCCGAGCTGCAGCAGTAGTGTCACGCTTCCTGTCACGTGGATCAAGGGATCTGTGGCTTTCCCTCGAGGCTGTCCCTCGAGGCTTTCCCACGAGGCTTTCCCACAGGGCTGTGCCACGTGCCACCTTGGTGTGAGTCGATCCTCGGCGTGAAAGACGAGCCGGTGAAGGGAAAAGAGGTTCCTCTGGAATGGACTGAGACATCTGGGGGACTCTTGGAATGGTGGCACGACCCTGGAGTTCCTCTCGCCGTTCCTGTTGAGAGGGCCTCCTCTTGAAATGCGACGGGAACGCCGGGAACTCTTTCCCGAAGAAGCAGGGAAAGGATCCCTCATCTCGAGCTACGTGGCGGAAACGGGGCTCCTCTGGATGTGGGCGGGACCCTCGTGATTCCTGTCGAGTGGAGACGGGTATGTCGGGGAACTTCTTGATTTGCACCAAGGGTGTGAAGGACCCTTTCGAAGTTCCAGAGGTGAGGTGTGATCAGCCTCGAGACGCCTCAGCGGAAATGGGCCTCATCTCGCCTGGAGGGGAGAACCTCCTGGATTTTCTCGAGTTGCGGCAGGTCTTCTCGAGTTACGACGGGGACCTCAGGGACCCGCTCTGGTGGCCTCAGGAAAGGCCAGTCCCCATGCGAGTTGCTAGGGGACCTCTCGGGATTCCTCTCCCGTTCATGCCGGGGCCTCAGTCCTTGTGTGGAGTCGGGGCCGGAACCTGAGGATTCCTCTCCAGTGTTGCCATGGATCTTCGGGTGCTTCTGAGTCTCCCGAGGGGAGTTAGGCCTCGCCTCGAGTGGGGGCATGCACGTGCGCTTCCCTCCCTAGCTGCAGCAGTAGTGTCACGCTTCCTGTCATGTGGATCAAGGGATCTGTGGCTTTCCCTCGAGGCTGTCCCACGAGGCTTTCCCACAGGGCTTTGCCACGTTCCACCTTGGTGTGAGTCGATCCTCGGCGTGAAAGACGAGCCGGTGAAGGGAAAAGAGGTTCCTCTGGAATGGAATGAGACATCTGGGGGACCCTTGGAATGGTGGCACGATCCTGGAGTTCTTCTCGCCGTTCCTGTTGAGAGCGCCTCCTCTTGAGATGCGACGGGAACGCCGGGAACTCTTTCCCGACGAAGCAGGGAAAGGATACCTCATCTCGAGCTACGAGGCGGAAACGGGGCTCCTCTGGATGTGGGCGGGACCATCGTGATTCCTGTCGAGTGGAGACGGGTATGTCGGGGAACTTCTTGATTTGCACCAAGGGTGTGAAGGACCCTTTCGAAGTTCCAGAGGTGAGGTGTGATCAGCCTCGAGACGCCTTAGCGGAAATAGGCCTAATCTCGCCTGGAGGGGAGAACCTCCTGGATTTTCTCGAGTTGCGGCAGGTATTCTCGAGTTAAGACGGGGACCTCAGGGACCCGCTCTGGTGGCCTCAGGAAAGGCCAGTCCCCATGCGAGTTGCTAGGGGACCTCTCGGGATTCCTCTCCCGTCCATGCCGGGGCCTCAGTCCTTGTGTGGAGTCGGGGCCGGAACCTGAGGATTCCTCTCCAGTGTTGCCATGGAACTTCGGGTGCTTCTGAGTCTCCCCAGGAGAGTCAGGCCTCGTCTCGAGTGGGGGCATGCACGTGCGCTTTCCTCCCGAGCTGCAGCAGTAGTGTCACGCTTCCTGTCACGTGGTTCAAGGGATCTGTGGCTTTCGCTCGAGGCTGTCCCTCGAGGTTTTCCCACGAGGCTTTCCCACAGGGCTGTGCCACGTGCCACCTTGGTGGGAGTCGATCCTCGCCGTGAAAGACGAGCCGGTGTAGGGAAAAGAGGTTCCTCTGGAATGGACTGAGACATCTGGGGGACTCTTGGAATGGTGGCACGACCCTGGAGTTCCTCTCGCCGTTCCTGTTGAGAGGGCCTCCTCTTGAGATGCGACGGGAACGCCGGGAACTCTTTCCCGACGAAGCAGGGAAAGGATCCCTCATCTCGAGCTACGAGGCGGAAACGGGGCTCCTCTGGATGTGGGCGGGACCCTCGTGATTCCTCTCGAGTGGAGACGGGTATGTCGGGGAACTTCTTGATTTGCACCAAGGGTGTGAAGGACCCTTTCGAAGTTCCAGAGGTGAGGTGTGATCAGCCTCGAGACGCCTCAGCGGAAATGGGCCTCATCTCGCTTGGAGGGGAGAACCTCCTGGATTTTCTCGAGTTGCGGCAGGTCTTCTCGAGTTACGACGGGGACCTCAGGGACCCGCTCTGGTGGCCTCAGGAAAGGCCAGTCCCCATGCGAGTTGCTAGGGGACCTCTCGGGATTCCTCTCCCGTCCATGCCGGGGCCTCAGTCCTTGTGTGGTGTCGGGGCCGGAACCTGAGGATTCCTCTCCAGTGTTGCCATGGATCTTGGGGTGCTTCTGAGTCTCCCCAGGGGAGTCAGGCCTCGTCTCGAGTGGGGGCATGCACGTGCGCTTTCCTCCCGAGCTGCAGCAGTAGTGTCACGCTTCCTGTCACGTGGATCAAGGGATCTGTGGCTTTCCCTCGAGGCTGTCCCTCGAGGCTTTCCCACGAGGCTTTCCCACAGGGCTGTGCCACGTGCCACCTTGGTGTGAGTCTATCCTCGGCGTGAAAGACGAGCCGGTGAAGGGAAAAGAGGTTCCTCTGGAATGGACTGAGACATCTGGGGGACTCGTGGAATGGTGGCACGACCCTGGAGTTCCTCTCGCCGTTCCTGTTGAGAGGGCCTCCTCTTGAGATGCGACGGGAACGCCGGGAACTCTTTCCCGACGAAGCAGGGAAAGGATCCCTCATCTCGAGCTACGAGGCGGAAACGGGGCTCCTCTGGATGTGGGCGGGACCCTCGTGATTCCTCTCGAGTGGAGACGGGTATGTCGGGGAACTTCTTGATTTGCACCAAGGGTGTGAAGGACCCTTTGGCCCTTCCAGAGGTGAGGTGTGATCAGCCTCGAGACGCCTCAGCGGAAATGGGCCTCATCTCGCCTGGAGGGGAGAACCTCCTGGATTTTCTCGAGTTGCGGCAGGTCTTCTCGAGTTACGACGGGGACCTCAGGGACCCGCTCTGGTGGCCTCAGGAAAGGCCAGTCCCCATGCGAGTTGCTAGGGGACCTCTCGGGATTCCTCTCCCGTCCATGCCGGGGCCTCAGTCCTTGTGTGGAGTCGGGGCCGGAACCTGAGGATTCCTCTCCAGTGTTGCCATGGATCTTGGGGTGCTTCTGAGTCTCCCCAGGGGAGTCAGGCCTCGTCTCGAGTGGGGGCATGAACGTGCGCTTTCCTCCTGAGCTGCAGCAGTAGTGTCACGCTTCCTGTCACGTGGATCAAGGGATCTGTGGCTTTCCCTCGAGGATGTCCCTCGAGGCTTTCCCACGAGGCTTTCCCACAGGGCTGTGCCACGTGCCACCTTGGTGTGAGTCGATCCTCGGCGTGAAAGACGAGCCGGTGAAGGGAAAAGAGGTTCCTCTGGAATGGACTGAGACATCTGGGGGACTCGTGGAATGGTGGCACGACCCTGGAGTTCCTCTCGCCGTTCCTGTTGAGAGGGCCTCCTCTTGAGATGCGACGGGAACGCCGGGAACTCTTTCCCGAAGAAGCAGGGAAAGGATCCCTCATCTCGAGCTACGTGGCGGAAACGGGGCTCCTCTGGATGTGGGCGGGACCCTCGTGATTCCTGTCGAGTGGAGACGGCTAGGTCGGGGAACTTCTTGATTTGCACCAAGGGTGTGAAGGACCCTTTCGAAGTTCCAGAGGTGAGGTGTGATCAGCCTCGAGACGCCTCAGCGGAAATGGGCCTCATCTCGCCTGGAGGGGAGAACCTCCTGGATTTTCTCGAGTTGCGGCAGGTCTTCTCGAGTTACGACGGGGACCTCAGGGACCCGCTCTGGTGGCCTCAGGAAAGGCCAGTCCCCATGCGAGTTGCTAGGGGACCTCTCGGGATTCCTCTCCCGTTCATGCCGGGGCCTCAGTCCTTGTGTGGAGTCGGGGCCGGAACCTGAGGATTCCTCTCCAGTGTTGCCATGGATCTTCGGGTGCTTCTGAGTCTCCCGAGGGGAGTTAGGCCTCGCCTCGAGTGGGGGCATGCACGTGCGCTTCCCTCCCTAGCTGCAGCAGTAGTGTCACGCTTCCTGTCATGTGGATCAAGGGATCTGTGGCTTTCCCTCGAGGCTGTCCCACGAGGCTTTCCCACAGGGCTTTGCCACGTTCCACCTTGGTGTGAGTCCTACCTCGGCGTGAAAGACGAGCCGGTGAAGGGAAAGAGGTTCCCTTGGAATGGACTGAGACATCTGGGGGACTCTTGGAATGGTGGCACGACCCTGGACTTCTTCTCGCCGTTCCTGTTGAGAGGGCCTCCTCTTGAGATGCGACGGGAATGCCGGGAACTCTTTCCCGACGAAGCAGGGAAAGGATCCCTCATCTCGAGCTACGAGGCGGAAACGGGGCTCCTCTGGATGTGGGCGGGACCCTCGTGATTCCTCTCGAGTGGAGACGGGTATGTCGGGGAACTTCTTGATTTGCACCAAGGGTGTGAAGGACCCTTTCGAAGTTCCAGAGGTGAGGTGTGATCAGTCTCGAGATGCCTCAGCGGAAATGGGCCTCATCTCGCCTGGAGGGGAGAACCTCCTGGATTTTCTCGAGTTGCGGCAGGACTTCTCGAGTTACGACGGGCACCTCAGGGACCCGCTCTGGTGGCCTCAGGAAAGGCCAGTCCCCATGCGAGTTGCTAGGGGACCTCTCGGGATTCCTCTCCCGTCCATGCCGGGGCCTCAGTCCTTGTGTGGAGTCGGGGCCGGAACCTGAGGATTCCTCTCCAGTGTTGACATGGATCTAGGGGTGCTTCTGAGTCTCCCCAGGGGAGTCAGGCCTCGTCTCGAGTGGGGGCATGCACGTGAGCTTTCCTCCCGAGCTGCAGCAGTAGTGTCACGCTTCCTATCACGTGGATCAAGGGATCTGTGGCTTTCCCTCGAGGCTGTCCCTCGAGGCTTTCCCACGAGGCTTTCCCACAGGGCTGTGCCACGTGCCACCTTGGTGTGAGTCGATCCTCGGCGTGAAAGACGAGCCGGTGAAGGGAAAAGAGGTTCCTCTGGAATGGACTGAGACATCTGGGGGACTCTTGGAATGGTGGCACGACCCTGGAGTTCCTCTCGCCGTTCCTGTTGAGAGGGCCTCCTCTTGAGATGCAACGGGAAGGCCGGGAACATTTCCCGACGAAGCAGGGAAAGGATCCCTCATCTCGAGCTACGAGGCGGAAACGGGGCTCCTCTGGATGTGGGCGGGACCCTCGTGATTCCTCTCGAGTGGAGACAGGTATGTCGGGGAACTTCTTGATTTGCACCAAGGGTGTGAAGGACCCTTTCGAAGTTCCAGAGGTGAGGAGTGATCAGCCTCGAGACGCGTCAGCTGAAATGAGCCTCAACTCGCCTGGAGGGGAGAACCTCCTGGATTTTCTCGAGTTGCGGCAGGTCTTCTCGAGTTACGACGGGGACCTCAGGGACCCGCTCTGGTGGCCTCAGGAAAGGCCAGTCCCCATGCGAGTTGCTAGGGGACCTCTCGGGATTCCTCTCCCGTCCATGCCGGGGCCTCAGTCCTTGTGTGGAGTCGGGGCCGGAACCTGAGGATTCCTCTCCAGTGTTGCCATGGATCTAGGGGTGCTTCTGAGTCTCCCGAGGGTAGTCAGGCCTCGACTCGAGTGGGGGCATGCACGTGCGCTTCCCTCCCGAGCTGCTGCAAGTGTCACGCTTCCTGTCATGTGGATCAAGGGATCTGTGGCTTTCCTTCGAGGCTGTGCCACGAGGCTTTCCCACAGGGCTGTGCCACGTTCCGCCTTGGTGTGAGTCGATCCTCGGCGTGAAAGACGAGCCGGTGAAGGGAAAAGAGGTTCCTCTGGAATGGACTGAGACATCTGGGGGACCCTTGGAATGGTGGCACGATCCTGGAGTTCTTCTCGCCGTTCCTGTTGAGAGCGCCTCCTCTTGAGATGCGACGGGAACGCCGGGAACTCTTTCCCGACGAAGCAGGGAAAGGATACCTCATCTCGAGCTACGAGGCGGAAACGGGGCTCCTCTGGATGTGGGCGGGACCATCGTGATTCCTGTCGAGTGGAGACGGGTATGTCGGGGAACTTCTTGATTTGCACCAAGGGTGTGAAGGACCCTTTCGAAGTTCCAGAGGTGAGGTGTGATCAGCCTCGAGACGCCTTAGCGGAAATAGGCCTCATCTCGCCTGGAGGGGAGAACCTCCTGGATTTTCTCGAGTTGCGGCAGGTCTTCTCGAGTTAAGACGGGGACCTCAGGGACCCGCTCTGGTGGCCTCAGGAAAGGCCAGTCCCCATGCGAGTTGCTAGGGGACCTCTCGGGATTCCTCTCCCGTCCATGCCGGTGCCTCAGTCCTTGTGTGGAGTCGGGGCCGGAACCTGAGGATTCCTCTCCAGTGTTGCCATGGAACTTCGGGTGCTTCTGAGTCTCCCCAGGAGAGTCAGGCCTCGTCTCGAGTGGGGGCATGCACGTGCGCTTTCCTCCCGAGCTGCAGCAGTAGTGTCACGCTTCCTGTCACGTGGTTCAAGGGATCTGTGGCTTTCGCTCGAGGCTGTCCCTCGAGGTTTTCCCACGAGGCTTTCCCACAGGGCTGTGCCACGTGCCACCTTGGTGTGAGTCGATCCTCGCCGTGAAAGACGAGCCGGTGTAGGGAAAAGAGGTTCCTCTGGAATGGACTGAGACAGCTGGGGGACTCTTGGAATGGTGGCACGACCCTGGAGTTCCTCTCGCCGTTCCTGTTGAGAGGACCTCCTCTTGAGATGCGACGGGAAGGACAGGAATTCTTTGCCGACGAAGCAGGGAAAGATTCCCTCATCTCGAGCTACGAGGCGGAAACGGCGCTCCTCTGGATGTGGGCGGGACCCTCGTGATTCCTCTCGAGTGGAGACGGGTATGTCGGGGAACTTCTTGATTTGCACCAAGGGTGTGAAGGACCCTTTCGAAGTTCCAGAAGTGAGGTGTGATTAGCCTCGTGACGCCTCAGCGGAAATGGGCCTCATCTCGCCTGGAGGGGAGATCCTCCTGGATTTTCTCGAGTTGCGGCAGGTCTTCTCGAGTTACGACGGGGACCTCAGGGACCCGCTCTGTTGGCCTCAGGAAATGCCAGTCCCCATGCGAGTTGCTAGGGGACCTCTCGGGATTCCTCTCCCGTCCATGCCGGGGCCTCAGTCCTTGTGTGGAGTCGGGGCTGGAACCTGAGTATTCCTTTCCAGTGTTGCCATGGATCTTGGGGTGCTTCTGAGTCTCCCGAGGGGAGTTAGGCCTCGCCTCGAGTGGGGGCATGCACGTGCGCTTCCCTCCCTAGCTGCAGCAGTAGTGTCACGCTTCCTGTCATGTGGATCAAGGGATCTGTGGCTTTCCCTCGAGGCTGTCCCACGAGGCTTTCCCACAGGGCTTTGCCACGTTCCACCTTGGTGTGAGTCGATCCTCGGCGTGAAAGACGAGCCGGTGAAGGGAAAAGAGGTTCCTCTGGAATGGAATGAGACATCTGGGGGACCCTTGGAATGGTGGCACGACCCTGGACTTCTTCTCGCCGTTCCTGTTGAGAGGGCCTCCTCTTGAGATGCGACGGGAACGCCGGGAACTCTTTCCCGACGAAGCAGGGAAAGGATCCCTCATCTCGAGCTACGAGGCAGAAACGGGGCTCCTCTGGATGTGGGCGGGACCCTCGTGATTCCTCTCGAGTGGAGACGGGTATGTCGGGGAACTTCTTGATTTGCACCAAGGGTGTGAAGGACCCTTTCGAAGTTCCAGAGGTGAGGTGTGATCAGTCTCGAGACGCCTCAGCGGAAATGGGCCTCATCTCGCCTGGAGGGGAGAACCTCCTGGATTTTCTCGAGTTGCAGCAGGACTTCTCGAGTTACGACGGGCACCTCAGGGACCCGCTCTGGTGGCCTCAGGAAAGGCCAGTCCCCATGCAAGTTGCTAGGGGACCTCTCGGGATTCCTCTCCCGTCCATGCCGGGTCCTCAGTCCTTGTGTGGAGTCGGGGCCGGAACCTGAGGATTCCTCTTCAGTGTTGACATGGATCTAGGGGTGCTTCTGAGTCTCCCCAGGGGAGTCAGGCCTCGTCTCGAGTGGGGGTATGCACGTGAGCTTTCCTCCCGAGCTGCAGCAGTAGTGTCACGCTTCCTGTCACGTGGATCAAGGGATCTGTGGCTTTCCCTCGAGTCTGTCCCTCGAGGCTTTCCCACGAGGCTTTCCCACAGGGCTGTGCCACGTGCCACCTTGGTGTGAGTCGATCCTCGGCATGAAAGACGAGCCGGTGAAGGGAAAAGAGGTTCCTCTGGAATGGACTGAGACATCTGGGGGACTCTTGGAATGGTGGCACGACCCTGGAGTTCCTCTCGCCGTTCCTGTTGAGAGGGCCTCCTCTTGAGATGCGACGGGAACGCCGGGAACTCTTTCCCGAAGAAGCAGGGAAAGGATCCCTCATCTCGAGCTACGTGGCGGAAACGGGGCTCCTCTGGATGTGGGCGGGACCCTCGTGATTCCTGTCGAGTGGAGACGGCTAGGTCGGGGAACTTCTTGATTTGCACCAAGGGTGTGAAGGACCCTTTCGAAGTTCCAGAGGTGAGGTGTGATCAGCCTCGAGACGCCTCAGCGGAAATGGGCCTCATCTCGCCTGGAGGGGAGAACCTCCTGGATTTTCTCGAGTTGCGGCAGGTCTTCTCGAGTTACGACGGGGACCTCAGGGACCCGCTCTGGTGGCCTCAGGAAAGGCCAGTCCCCATGCGAGTTGCTAGGGGACCTCTCGGGATTCCTCTCCCGTTCATGCCGGGGCCTCAGTCCTTGTGTGGAGTCGGGGCCGGAACCTGAGGATTCCTCTCCAGTGTTGCCATGGATCTTCGGGTGCTTCTGAGTCTCCCGAGGGGAGTTAGGCCTCGCCTCGAGTGGGGGCATGCACGTGCGCTTCCCTCCCTAGCTGCAGCAGTAGTGTCACGCTTCCTGTCATGTGGATCAAGGGATCTGTGGCTTTCCCTCGAGGCTGTCCCACGAGGCTTTCCCACAGGGCTTTGCCACGTTCCACCTTGGTGTGAGTCCTACCTCGGCGTGAAAGACGAGCCGGTGAAGGGAAAGAGGTTCCCTTGGAATGGACTGAGACATCTGGGGGACTCTTGGAATGGTGGCACGACCCTGGACTTCTTCTCGCCGTTCCTGTTGAGAGGGCCTCCTCTTGAGATGCGACGGGAATGCCGGGAACTCTTTCCCGACGAAGCAGGGAAAGGATCCCTCATCTCGAGCTACGAGGCGGAAACGGGGCTCCTCTGGATGTGGGCGGGACCCTCGTGATTCCTCTCGAGTGGAGACGGGTATGTCGGGGAACTTCTTGATTTGCACCAAGGGTGTGAAGGACCCTTTCGAAGTTCCAGAGGTGAGGTGTGATCAGTCTCGAGATGCCTCAGCGGAAATGGGCCTCATCTCGCCTGGAGGGGAGAACCTCCTGGATTTTCTCGAGTTGCGGCAGGACTTCTCGAGTTACGACGGGCACCTCAGGGACCCGCTCTGGTGGCCTCAGGAAAGGCCAGTCCCCATGCGAGTTGCTAGGGGACCTCTCGGGATTCCTCTCCCGTCCATGCCGGGGCCTCAGTCCTTGTGTGGAGTCGGGGCCGGAACCTGAGGATTCCTCTCCAGTGTTGACATGGATCTAGGGGTGCTTCTGAGTCTCCCCAGGGGAGTCAGGCCTCGTCTCGAGTGGGGGCATGCACGTGAGCTTTCCTCCCGAGCTGCAGCAGTAGTGTCACGCTTCCTATCACGTGGATCAAGGGATCTGTGGCTTTCCCTCGAGGCTGTCCCTCGAGGCTTTCCCACGAGGCTTTCCCACAGGGCTGTGCCACGTGCCACCTTGGTGTGAGTCGATCCTCGGCGTGAAAGACGAGCCGGTGAAGGGAAAAGAGGTTCCTCTGGAATGGACTGAGACATCTGGGGGACTCTTGGAATGGTGGCACGACCCTGGAGTTCCTCTCGCCGTTCCTGTTGAGAGGGCCTCCTCTTGAGATGCAACGGGAAGGCCGGGAACATTTCCCGACGAAGCAGGGAAAGGATCCCTCATCTCGAGCTACGAGGCGGAAACGGGGCTCCTCTGGATGTGGGCGGGACCCTCGTGATTCCTCTCGAGTGGAGACAGGTATGTCAGGGAACTTCTTGATTTGCACCAAGGGTGTGAAGGACCCTTTCGAAGTTCCAGAGGTGAGGAGTGATCAGCCTCGAGACGCGTCAGCTGAAATGAGCCTCAACTCGCCTGGAGGGGAGAACCTCCTGGATTTTCTCGAGTTGCGGCAGGTCTTCTCGAGTTACGACGGGGACCTCAGGGACCCGCTCTGGTGGCCTCAGGAAAGGCCAGTCCCCATGCGAGTTGCTAGGGGACCTCTCGGGATTCCTCTCCCGTCCATGCCGGGGCCTCAGTCCTTGTGTGGAGTCGGGGCCGGAACCTGAGGATTCCTCTCCAGTGTTGCCATGGATCTAGGGGTGCTTCTGAGTCTCCCGAGGGTAGTCAGGCCTCGACTCGAGTGGGGGCATGCACGTGCGCTTCCCTCCCGAGCTGCTGCAAGTGTCACGCTTCCTGTCATGTGGATCAAGGGATCTGTGGCTTTCCTTCGAGGCTGTGCCACGAGGCTTTCCCACAGGGCTGTGCCACGTTCCGCCTTGGTGTGAGTCGATCCTCGGCGTGAAAGACGAGCCGGTGAAGGGAAAAGAGGTTCCTCTGGAATGGACTGAGACATCTGGGGGACCCTTGGAATGGTGGCACGATCCTGGAGTTCTTCTCGCCGTTCCTGTTGAGAGCGCCTCCTCTTGAGATGCGACGGGAACGCCGGGAACTCTTTCCCGACGAAGCAGGGAAAGGATACCTCATCTCGAGCTACGAGGCGGAAACGGGGCTCCTCTGGATGTGGGCGGGACCATCGTGATTCCTGTCGAGTGGAGACGGGTATGTCGGGGAACTTCTTGATTTGCACCAAGGGTGTGAAGGACCCTTTCGAAGTTCCAGAGGTGAGGTGTGATCAGCCTCGAGACGCCTTAGCGGAAATAGGCCTCATCTCGCCTGGAGGGGAGAACCTCCTGGATTTTCTCGAGTTGCGGCAGGTCTTCTCGAGTTAAGACGGGGACCTCAGGGACCCGCTCTGGTGGCCTCAGGAAAGGCCAGTCCCCATGCGAGTTGCTAGGGGACCTCTCGGGATTCCTCTCCCGTCCATGCCGGTGCCTCAGTCCTTGTGTGGAGTCGGGGCCGGAACCTGAGGATTCCTCTCCAGTGTTGCCATGGAACTTCGGGTGCTTCTGAGTCTCCCCAGGAGAGTCAGGCCTCGTCTCGAGTGGGGGCATGCACGTGCGCTTTCCTCCCGAGCTGCAGCAGTAGTGTCACGCTTCCTGTCACGTGGTTCAAGGGATCTGTGGCTTTCGCTCGAGGCTGTCCCTCGAGGTTTTCCCACGAGGCTTTCCCACAGGGCTGTGCCACGTGCCACCTTGGTGTGAGTCGATCCTCGCCGTGAAAGACGAGCCGGTGTAGGGAAAAGAGGTTCCTCTGGAATGGACTGAGACAGCTGGGGGACTCTTGGAATGGTGGCACGACCCTGGAGTTCCTCTCGCCGTTCCTGTTGAGAGGACCTCCTCTTGAGATGCGACGGGAAGGACAGGAATTCTTTGCCGACGAAGCAGGGAAAGATTCCCTCATCTCGAGCTACGAGGCGGAAACGGCGCTCCTCTGGATGTGGGCGGGACCCTCGTGATTCCTCTCGAGTGGAGACGGGTATGTCGGGGAACTTCTTGATTTGCACCAAGGGTGTGAAGGACCCTTTCGAAGTTCCAGAAGTGAGGTGTGATTAGCCTCGTGACGCCTCAGCGGAAATGGGCCTCATCTCGCCTGGAGGGGAGATCCTCCTGGATTTTCTCGAGTTGCGGCAGGTCTTCTCGAGTTACGACGGGGACCTCAGGGACCCGCTCTGTTGGCCTCAGGAAATGCCAGTCCCCATGCGAGTTGCTAGGGGACCTCTCGGGATTCCTCTCCCGTCCATGCCGGGGCCTCAGTCCTTGTGTGGAGTCGGGGCTGGAACCTGAGTATTCCTTTCCAGTGTTGCCATGGATCTTGGGGTGCTTCTGAGTCTCCCGAGGGGAGTTAGGCCTCGCCTCGAGTGGGGGCATGCACGTGCGCTTCCCTCCCTAGCTGCAGCAGTAGTGTCACGCTTCCTGTCATGTGGATCAAGGGATCTGTGGCTTTCCCTCGAGGCTGTCCCACGAGGCTTTCCCACAGGGCTTTGCCACGTTCCACCTTGGTGTGAGTCGATCCTCGGCGTGAAAGACGAGCCGGTGAAGGGAAAAGAGGTTCCTCTGGAATGGAATGAGACATCTGGGGGACCCTTGGAATGGTGGCACGACCCTGGACTTCTTCTCGCCGTTCCTGTTGAGAGGGCCTCCTCTTGAGATGCGACGGGAACGCCGGGAACTCTTTCCCGACGAAGCAGGGAAAGGATCCCTCATCTCGAGCTACGAGGCAGAAACGGGGCTCCTCTGGATGTGGGCGGGACCCTCGTGATTCCTCTCGAGTGGAGACGGGTATGTCGGGGAACTTCTTGATTTGCACCAAGGGTGTGAAGGACCCTTTCGAAGTTCCAGAGGTGAGGTGTGATCAGTCTCGAGACGCCTCAGCGGAAATGGGCCTCATCTCGCCTGGAGGGGAGAACCTCCTGGATTTTCTCGAGTTGCAGCAGGACTTCTCGAGTTACGACGGGCACCTCAGGGACCCGCTCTGGTGGCCTCAGGAAAGGCCAGTCCCCATGCAAGTTGCTAGGGGACCTCTCGGGATTCCTCTCCCGTCCATGCCGGGTCCTCAGTCCTTGTGTGGAGTCGGGGCCGGAACCTGAGGATTCCTCTTCAGTGTTGACATGGATCTAGGGGTGCTTCTGAGTCTCCCCAGGGGAGTCAGGCCTCGTCTCGAGTGGGGGTATGCACGTGAGCTTTCCTCCCGAGCTGCAGCAGTAGTGTCACGCTTCCTGTCACGTGGATCAAGGGATCTGTGGCTTTCCCTCGAGTCTGTCCCTCGAGGCTTTCCCACGAGGCTTTCCCACAGGGCTGTGCCACGTGCCACCTTGGTGTGAGTCGATCCTCGGCATGAAAGACGAGCCGGTGAAGGGAAAAGAGGTTCCTCTGGAATGGACTGAGACATCTGGGGGACTCTTGGAATGGTGGCACGACCCTGGAGTTCCTCTCGCCGTTCCTGTTGAGAGGGCCTCCTCTTGAGATGCGACGGGAACGCCGGGAACTCTTTCCCGAAGAAGCAGGGAAAGGATCCCTCATCTCGAGCTACGTGGCGGAAACGGGGCTCCTCTGGATGTGGGCGGGACCCTCGTGATTCCTGTCGAGTGGAGACGGGTATGTCGGGGAACTTCTTGATTTGCACCAAGGGTGTGAAGGACCCTTTCGAAGTTCCAGAGGTGAGGTGTGATCAGCCTCGAGACGCCTCAGCGGAAATGGGCCTCATCTCGCCTGGAGGGGAGAACCTCCTGGATTTTCTCGAGTTGCGGCAGGTCTTCTCGAGTTACGACGGGGACCTCAGGGACCCGCTCTGGTGGCCTCAGGAAAGGCCAGTCCCCATGCGAGTTGCTAGGGGACCTCTCGGGATTCCTCTCCCGTTCATGCCGGGGCCTCAGTCCTTGTGTGGAGTCGGGGCCGGAACCTGAGGATTCCTCTCCAGTGTTGCCATGGATCTTCGGGTGCTTCTGAGTCTCCCGAGGGGAGTTAGGCCTCGCCTCGAGTGGGGGCATGCACGTGCGCTTCCCTCCCTAGCTGCAGCAGTAGTGTCACGCTTCCTGTCATGTGGATCAAGGGATCTGTGGCTTTCCCTCGAGGCTGTCCCACGAGGCTTTCCCACAGGGCTTTGCCACGTTCCACCTTGGTGTGAGTCGATCCTCGCCGTGAAAGACGAGCCGGTGAAGGGAAAAGAGGTTCCTCTGGAATGGAATGAGACATCTGGGGGACCCTTGGAATGGTGGCACGATCCTGGAGTTCTTCTCGCCGTTCCTGTTGAGAGCGCCTCCTCTTGAGATGCGACGGGAACGCCGGGAACTCTTTCCCGACGAAGCAGGGAAAGGATACCTCATCTCGAGCTACGAGGCGGAAACGGGGCTCCTCTGGATGTGGGCGGGACCATCGTGATTCCTGTCGAGTGGAGACGGGTATGTCGGGGAACTTCTTGATTTGCACCAAGGGTGTGAAGGACCCTTTTGAAGTTCCAGAGGTGAGGTGTGATCAGCCTCGAGACGCCTTAGCGGAAATAGGCCTCATCTCGCCTGGAGGGGAGAACCTCCTGGATTTTCTCGAGTTGCGGCAGGTCTTCTCGAGTTAAGACGGGGACCTCAGGGACCCGCTCTGGTGGCCTCAGGAAAGGCCAGTCCCCATGCGAGTTGCTAGGGGACCTCTCGGGATTCCTCTCCCGTCCATGCCGGGGCCTCAGTCCTTGTGTGGAGTCGGGGCCGGAACCTGAGGATTCCTCTCCAGTGTTGCCATGGAACTTCGGGTGCTTCTGAGTCTCCCCAGGAGAGTCAGGCCTCGTCTCGAGTGGGGGCATGCACGTGCGCTTTCCTCCCGAGCTGCAGCAGTAGTGTCACGCTTCCTGTCACGTGGTTCAAGGGATCTGTGGCTTTCGCTCGAGGCTGTCCCTCGAGGTTTTCCCACGAGGCTTTCCCACAGGGCTGTGCCACGTGCCACCTTGGTGGGAGTCGATCCTCGCCGTGAAAGACGAGCCGGTGTAGGGAAAAGAGGTTCCTCTGGAATGGACTGAGACATCTGGGGGACTCTTGGAATGGTGGCACGACCCTGGAGTTCCTCTCGCCGTTCCTGTTGAGAGGGCCTCCTCTTGAGATGCGACGGGAACGCCGGGAACTCTTTCCCGACGAAGCAGGGAAAGGATCCCTCATCTCGAGCTACGAGGCGGAAACGGGGCTCCTCTGGATGTGGGCGGGACCCTCGTGATTCCTCTCGAGTGGAGACGGGTATGTCGGGGAACTTCTTGATTTGCACCAAGGGTGTGAAGGACCCTTTCGAAGTTCCAGAGGTGAGGTGTGATCAGCCTCGAGACGCCTCAGCGGAAATGGGCCTCATCTCGCTTGGAGGGGAGAACCTCCTGGATTTTCTCGAGTTGCGGCAGGTCTTCTCGAGTTACGACGGGGACCTCAGGGACCCGCTCTGGTGGCCTCAGGAAAGGCCAGTCCCCATGCGAGTTGCTAGGGGACCTCTCGGGATTCCTCTCCCGTCCATGCCGGGGCCTCAGTCCTTGTGTGGTGTCGGGGCCGGAACCTGAGGATTCCTCTCCAGTGTTGCCATGGATCTTGGGGTGCTTCTGAGTCTCCCCAGGGGAGTCAGGCCTCGTCTCGAGTGGGGGCATGCACGTGCGCTTTCCTCCCGAGCTGCAGCAGTAGTGTCACGCTTCCTGTCACGTGGATCAAGGGATCTGTGGCTTTCCCTCGAGGCTGTCCCTCGAGGCTTTCCCACGAGGCTTTCCCACAGGGCTGTGCCACGTGCCACCTTGGTGTGAGTCGATCCTCGGCGTGAAAGACGAGCCGGTGAAGGGAAAAGAGGTTCCTCTGGAATGGACTGAGACATCTGGGGGACTCGTGGAATGGTGGCACGACCCTGGAGTTCCTCTCGCCGTTCCTGTTGAGAGGGCCTCCTCTTGAGATGCGACGGGAACGCCGGGAACTCTTTCCCGACGAAGCAGGGAAAGGATCCCTCATCTCGAGCTACGAGGCGGAAACGGGGCTCCTCTGGATGTGGGCGGGACCCTCGTGATTCCTCTCGAGTGGAGACGGGTATGTCGGGGAACTTCTTGATTTGCACCAAGGGTGTGAAGGACCCTTTGGCCCTTCCAGAGGTGAGGTGTGATCAGCCTCGAGACGCCTCAGCGGAAATGGGCCTCATCTCGCCTGGAGGGGAGAACCTCCTGGATTTTCTCGAGTTGCGGCAGGTCTTCTCGAGTTACGACGGGGACCTCAGGGACCCGCTCTGGTGGCCTCAGGAAAGGCCAGTCCCCATGCGAGTTGCTCGGGGACCTCTCGGGATTCCTCTCCCGTCCATGCCGGGGCCTCAGTCCTTGTGTGGAGTCGGGGCCGGAACCTGAGGATTCCTCTCCAGTGTTGCCATGGATCTTGGGGTGCTTCTGAGTCTCCCCAGGGGAGTCAGGCCTCGTCTCGAGTGGGGGCATGCACGTGCGCTTTCCTCCCGAGCTGCAGCAGTAGTGTCACGCTTCCTGTCACGTGGATCAAGGGATCTGTGGCTTTCCCTCGAGGATGTCCCTCGAGGCTTTCCCACGAGGCTTTCCCACAGGGCTGTGCCACGTGCCACCTTGGTGTGAGTCGATCCTCGGCGTGAAAGACGAGCCGGTGAAGGGAAAAGAGGTTCCTCTGGAATGGACTGAGACATCTGGGGGACTCGTGGAATGGTGGCACGACCCTGGAGTTCCTCTCGCCGTTCCTGTTGAGAGGGCCTCCTCTTGAGATGCGACGGGAACGCCGGGAACTCTTTCCCGAAGAAGCAGGGAAAGGATCCCTCATCTCGAGCTACGAGGCGGAAACGGGGCTCCTCTGGATGTGGGCGGGACCCTCGTGATTCCTGTCGAGTGGAGACGGCTAGGTCGGGGAACTTCTTGATTTGCACCAAGGGTGTGAAGGACCCTTTCGAAGTTCCAGAGGTGAGGTGTGATCAGCCTCGAGACGCCTCAGCGGAAATGGGCCTCATCTCGCCTGGAGGGGAGAACCTCCTGGATTTTCTCGAGTTGCGGCAGGTCTTCTCGAGTTACGACGGGGACCTCAGGGACCCGCTCTGGTGGCCTCAGGAAAGGCCAGTCCCCATGCGAGTTGCTAGGGGACCTCTCGGGATTCCTCTCCCGTTCATGCCGGGGCCTCAGTCCTTGTGTGGAGTCGGGGCCGGAACCTGAGGATTCCTCTCCAGTGTTGCCATGGATCTTCGGGTGCTTCTGAGTCTCCCGAGGGGAGTTAGGCCTCGCCTCGAGTGGGGGCATGCACGTGCGCTTCCCTCCCTAGCTGCAGCTGTAGTGTCACGCTTCCTGTCATGTGGATCAAGGGATCTGTGGCTTTCCCTCGAGGCTGTCCCACGAGGCTTTCCCACAGGGCTTTGCCACGTTCCACCTTGGTGTGAGTCCTACCTCGGCGTGAAAGACGAGCCGGTGAAGGGAAAGAGGTTCCCTTGGAATGGACTGAGACATCTGGGGGACTCTTGGAATGGTGGCACGACCCTGGACTTCTTCTCGCCGTTCCTGTTGAGAGGGCCTCCTCTTGAGATGCGACGGGAATGCCGGGAACTCTTTCCCGACGAAGCAGGGAAAGGATCCCTCATCTCGAGCTACGAGGCGGAAACGGGGCTCCTCTGGATGTGGGCGGGACCCTCGTGATTCCTCTCGAGTGGAGACGGGTATGTCGGGGAACTTCTTGATTTGCACCAAGGGTGTGAAGGACCCTTTCGAAGTTCCAGAGGTGAGGTGTGATCAGTCTCGAGACGCCTCAGCGGAAATGGGCCTCATCTCGCCTGGAGGGGAGAACCTCCTGGATTTTCTCGAGTTGCGGCAGGACTTCTCGAGTTACGACGGGCACCTCAGGGACCCGCTCTGGTGGCCTCAGGAAAGGCCAGTCCCCATGCGAGTTGCTAGGGGACCTCTCGGGATTCCTCTCCCGTCCATGCCGGGGCCTCAGTCCTTGTGTGGAGTCGGGGCCGGAACCTGAGGATTCCTCTCCAGTGTTGACATGGATCTAGGGGTGCTTCTGAGTCTCCCCAGGGGAGTCAGGCCTCGTCTTGAGTGGGGGCATGCACGTGAGCTTTCCTCCCGAGCTGCAGCAGTAGTGTCACGCTTCCTATCACGTGGATCAAGGGATCTGTGGCTTTCCCTCGAGGCTGTCCCTCGAGGCTTTCCCACGAGGCTTTCCCACAGGGCTGTGCCACGTGCCACCTTGGTGTGAGTCGATCCTCGGCGTGAAAGACGAGCCGGTGAAGGGAAAAGAGGTTCCTCTGGAATGGACTGAGACATCTGGGGGACTCTTGGAATGGTGGCACGACCCTGGAGTTCCTCTCGCCGTTCCTGTTGAGAGGGCCTCCTCTTGAGATGCAACGGGAAGGCCGGGAACATTTCCCGACGAAGCAGGGAAAGGATCCCTCATCTCGAGCTACGAGGCGGAAACGGGGCTCCTCTGGATGTGGGCGGGACCCTCGTGATTCCTCTCGAGTGGAGACAGGTATGTCGGGGAACTTCTTGATTTGCACCAAGGGTGTGAAGGACCCTTTCGAAGTTCCAGAGGTGAGGAGTGATCAGCCTCGAGACGCGTCAGCTGAAATGAGCCTCAACTCGCCTGGAGGGGAGAACCTCCTGGATTTCCTCGAGTTGAGGCAGGTCTTCTCGAGTTACGACGGGGACCTCAGGGACCCGCTCTGGTGGCCTCAGGAAAGGCCAGTCCCCATGCGAGTTGCTAGGGGACCTCTCGGGATTCCTCTCCCGTCCATGCCGGGTCCTCAGTCCTTGTGTGGAGTCGGGGCCGGAACCTGAGGATTCCTCTCCAGTGTTGCCATGGATCTAGGGGTGCTTCTGAGTCTCCCGAGGGTAGTCAGGCCTCGACTCGAGTGGGGGCATGCACGTGCGCTTCCCTCCCGAGCTGCTGCAAGTGTCACGCTTCCTGTCATGTGGATCAAGGGATCTGTGGCTTTCCTTCGAGGCTGTGCCACGAGGCTTTCCCACAGGGCTGTGCCACGTTCCACCTTGGTGTGAGTCGATCCTCGGCGTGAAAGACGAGCCGGTGAAGGGAAAAGAGGTTCCTCTGGAATGGACTGAGACATCTGGGGGACCCTTGGAATGGTGGCACGATCCTGGAGTTCTTCTCGCCGTTCCTGTTGAGAGCGCCTCCTCTTGAGATGCGACGGGAACGCCGGGAACTCTTTCCCGACGAAGCAGGGAAAGGATACCTCATCTCGAGCTACGAGGCGGAAACGGGGCTCCTCTGGATGTGGGCGGGACCATCGTGATTCCTGTCGAGTGGAGACGGGTATGTCGGGGAACTTCTTGATTTGCACCAAGGGTGTGAAGGACCCTTTCGAAGTTCCAGAGGTGAGGTGTGATCAGCCTCGAGACGCCTTAGCGGAAATAGGCCTCATCTCGCCTGGAGGGGAGAACCTCCTGGATTTTCTCGAGTTGCGGCAGGTCTTCTCGAGTTAAGACGGGGACCTCAGGGACCCGCTCTGGTGGCCTCAGGAAAGGCCAGTCCCCATGCGAGTTGCTAGGGGACCTCTCGGGATTCCTCTCCCGTCCATGCCGGTGCCTCAGTCCTTGTGTGGAGTCGGGTCCGGAACCTGAGGATTCCTCTCCAGTGTTGCCATGGAACTTCGGGTGCTTCTGAGTCTCCCCAGGAGAGTCAGGCCTCGTCTCGAGTGGGGGCATGCACGTGCGCTTTCCTCCCGAGCTGCAGCAGTAGTGTCACGCTTCCTGTCACGTGGTTCAAGGGATCTGTGGCTTTCGCTCGAGGCTGTCCCTCGAGGTTTTCCCACGAGGCTTTCCCACAGGGCTGTGCCACGTGCCACCTTGGTGTGAGTCGATCCTCGCCGTGAAAGACGAGCCGGTGTAGGGAAAAGAGGTTCCTCTGGAATGGACTGAGACAGCTGGGGGACTCTTGGAATGGTGGCACGACCCTGGAGTTCCTCTCGCCGTTCCTGTTGAGAGGACCTCCTCTTGAGATGCGACGGGAAGGACAGGAATTCTTTGCCGACGAAGCAGGGAAAGATTCCCTCATCTCGAGCTACGAGGCGGAAACGGCGCTCCTCTGGATGTGGGCGGGACCCTCGTGATTCCTCTCGAGTGGAGACGGGTATGTCGGGGAACTTCTTGATTTGCACCAAGGGTGTGAAGGACCCTTTCGAAGTTCCAGAAGTGAGGTGTGATTAGCCTCGTGACGCCTCAGCGGAAATGGGCCTCATCTCGCCTGGAGGGGAGATCCTCCTGGATTTTCTCGAGTTGCGGCAGGTCTTCTCGAGTTACGACGGGGACCTCAGGGACCCGCTCTGTTGGCCTCAGGAAATGCCAGTCCCCATGCGAGTTGCTAGGGGACCTCTCGGGATTCCTCTCCCGTCCATGCCGGGGCCTCAGTCCTTGTGTGGAGTCGGGGCTGGAACCTGAGTATTCCTTTCCAGTGTTGCCATGGATCTTGGGGTGCTTCTGAGTCTCCCGAGGGGAGTTAGGCCTCGCCTCGAGTGGGGGCATGCACGTGCGCTTCCCTCCCTAGCTGCAGCAGTAGTGTCACGCTTCCTGTCATGTGGATCAAGGGATCTGTGGCTTTCCCTCGAGGCTGTCCCACGAGGCTTTCCCACAGGGCTTTGCCACGTTCCACCTTGGTGTGAGTCGATCCTCGGCGTGAAAGACGAGCCGGTGAAGGGAAAAGAGGTTCCTCTGGAATGGAATGAGACATCTGGGGGACCCTTGGAATGGTGGCACGACCCTGGACTTCTTCTCGCCGTTCCTGTTGAGAGGGCCTCCTCTTGAGATGCGACGGGAACGCCGGGAACTCTTTCCCGACGAAGCAGGGAAAGGATCCCTCATCTCGAGCTACGAGGCAGAAACGGGGCTCCTCTGGATGTGGGCGGGACCCTCGTGATTCCTCTCGAGTGGAGACGGGTATGTCGGGGAACTTCTTGATTTGCACCAAGGGTGTGAAGGACCCTTTCGAAGTTCCAGAGGTGAGGTGTGATCAGTCTCGAGACGCCTCAGCGGAAATGGGCCTCATCTCGCCTGGAGGGGAGAACCTCCTGGATTTTCTCGAGTTGCAGCAGGACTTCTCGAGTTACGACGGGCACCTCAGGGACCCGCTCTGGTGGCCTCAGGAAAGGCCAGTCCCCATGCAAGTTGCTAGGGGACCTCTCGGGATTCCTCTCCCGTCCATGCCGGGTCCTCAGTCCTTGTGTGGAGTCGGGGCCGGAACCTGAGGATTCCTCTTCAGTGTTGACATGGATCTAGGGGTGCTTCTGAGTCTCCCCAGGGGAGTCAGGCCTCGTCTCGAGTGGGGGTATGCACGTGAGCTTTCCTCCCGAGCTGCAGCAGTAGTGTCACGCTTCCTGTCACGTGGATCAAGGGATCTGTGGCTTTCCCTCGAGTCTGTCCCTCGAGGCTTTCCCACGAGGCTTTCCCACAGGGCTGTGCCACGTGCCACCTTGGTGTGAGTCGATCCTCGGCGTGAAAGACGAGCCGGTGAAGGGAAAAGAGGTTCCTCTGGAATGGACTGAGACATCTGGGGGACTCTTGGAATGGTGGCACGACCCTGGAGTTCCTCTCGCCGTTCCTGTTGAGAGGGCCTCCTCTTGAGATGCGACGGGAACGCCGGGAACTCTTTCCCGAAGAAGCAGGGAAAGGATCCCTCATCTCGAGCTACGTGGCGGAAACGGGGCTCCTCTGGATGTGGGCGGGACCCTCGTGATTCCTGTCGAGTGGAGACGGGTATGTCGGGGAACTTCTTGATTTGCACCAAGGGTGTGAAGGACCCTTTCGAAGTTCCAGAGGTGAGGTGTGATCAGCCTCGAGACGCCTCAGCGGAAATGGGCCTCATCTCGCCTGGAGGGGAGAACCTCCTGGATTTTCTCGAGTTGCGGCAGGTCTTCTCGAGTTACGACGGGGACCTCAGGGACCCGCTCTGGTGGCCTCAGGAAAGGCCAGTCCCCATGCGAGTTGCTAGGGGACCTCTCGGGATTCCTCTCCCGTTCATGCCGGGGCCTCAGTCCTTGTGTGGAGTCGGGGCCGGAACCTGAGGATTCCTCTCCAGTGTTGACATGGATCTAGGGGTGCTTCTGAGTCTCCCCAGGGGAGTCAGGCCTCGTCTCGAGTGGGGGCATGCACGTGAGCTTTCCTCCCGAGCTGCAGCAGTAGTGTCACGCTTCCTGTCACGTGGATCAAGGGATCTGTGGCTTTCCCTCGAGGCTGTCCCTCGAGGCTTTCCCACGAGGCTTTCCCACAGGGCTGTGCCACGTGCCACCTTGGTGTGAGTCGATCCTCGGCGTGAAAGACGAGCCGGTGAAGGGAAAAGAGGTTCCTCTGGAATGGACTGAGACATCTGGGGGACTCTTGGAATGGTGGCACGACCCTGGAGTTCCTCTCGCCGTTCCTGTTGAGAGGGCCTCCTCTTGAGATGCAACGGGAAGGCCGGGAACATTTCCCGACGAAGCAGGGAAAGGATCCCTCATCTCGAGCTACGAGGCGGAAACGGGGCTCCTCTGGATGTGGGCGGGACCCTCGTGATTCCTCTCGAGTGGAGACAGGTATGTCGGGGAACTTCTTGATTTGCACCAAGGGTGTGAAGGACCCTTTCGAAGTTCCAGAGGTGAGGAGTGATCAGCCGCGAGACGCGTCAGCTGAAATGAGCCTCAACTCGCCTGGAGGGGAGAACCTCCTGGATTTCCTCGAGTTGAGGCAGGTCTTCTCGAGTTACGACGGGGACCTCAGGGACCCGCTCTGGTGGCCTCAGGAAAGGCCAGTCCCCATGCGAGTTGCTAGGGGACCTCTCGGGATTCCTCTCCCGTCCATGCCGGGTCCTCAGTCCTTGTGTGGAGTCGGGGCCGGAACCTGAGGATTCCTCTCCAGTGTTGCCATGGATCTAGGGGTGCTTCTGAGTCTCCCCAGGGTAGTCAGGCCTCGACTCGAGTGGGGGCATGCACGTGCGCTTCCCTCCCGAGCTGCTGCAAGTGTCACGCTTCCTGTCATGTGGATCAAGGGATCTGTGGCTTTCCTTCGAGGCTGTGCCACGAGGCTTTCCCACAGGGCTGTGCCACGTTCCACCTTGGTGTGAGTCGATCCTCGGCGTGAAAGACGAGCCGGTGAAGGGAAAAGAGGTTCCTCTGGAATGGACTGAGACATCTGGGGGACCCTTGGAATGGTGGCACGATCCTGGAGTTCTTCTCGCCGTTCCTGTTGAGAGCGCCTCCTCTTGAGATGCGACGGGAACGCCGGGAACTCTTTCCCGACGAAGCAGGGAAAGGATCCCTCATCTCGAGCTACGAGGCGGAAACGGGGCTCCTCTGGATGTGGGCGGGACCATCGTGATTCCTGTCGAGTGGAGACGGGTATGTCGGGGAACTTCTTGATTTGCACCAAGGGTGTGAAGGACCCTTTCGAAGTTCCAGAGGTGAGGTGTGATCAGCCTCGAGACGCCTTAGCGGAAATAGGCCTCATCTCGCCTGGAGGGGAGAACCTCCTGGATTTTCTCGAGTTGCGGCAGGTCTTCTCGAGTTAAGACGGGGACCTCAGGGACCCGCTCTGGTGGCCTCAGGAAAGGCCAGTCCCCATGCGAGTTGCTAGGGGACCTCTCGGGATTCCTCTCCCGTCCATGCCGGGGCCTCAGTCCTTGTGTGGAGTCGGGGCCGGAACCTGAGGATTCCTCTCCAGTGTTGCCATGGAACTTCGGGTGCTTCTGAGTCTCCCCAGGGGAGTCAGGCCTCGTCTCGAGTGGGGGCATGCACGTGCGCTTTCCTCCCGAGCTGCAGCAGTAGTGTCACGCTTCCTGTCACGTGGTTCAAGGGATCTGTGGCTTTCGCTCGAGGCTGTCCCTCGAGGTTTTCCCACGAGGCTTTCCCACAGGGCTGTGCCACGTGCCACCTTGGTGTGAGTCGATCCTCGCCGTGAAAGACGAGCCGGTGTAGGGAAAAGAGGTTCCTCTGGAATGGACTGAGACAGCTGGGGGACTCTTGGAATGGTGGCACGACCCTGGAGTTCCTCTCGCCGTTCCTGTTGAGAGGACCTCCTCTTGAGATGCGACGGGAAGGACAGGAATTCTTTCCCGACGAAGCAGGGAAAGATTCCCTCATCTCGAGCTACGAGGCGGAAACGGCGCTCCTCTGGATGTGGGCGGGACCCTCGTGATTCCTCTCGAGTGGAGACGGGTATGTCGGGGAACTTCTTGATTTGCACCAAGGGTGTGAAGGACCCTTTCGAAGTTCCAGAAGTGAGGTGTGATTAGCCTCGTGACGCCTCAGCGGAAATGGGCCTCATCTCGCCTGGAGGGGAGATCCTCCTGGATTTTCTCGAGTTGCGGCAGGTCTTCTCGAGTTACGACGGGGACCTCAGGGACCCGCTCTGTTGGCCTCAGGAAATGCCAGTCCCCATGCGAGTTGCTAGGGGACCTCTCGGGATTCCTCTCCCGTCCATGCCGGGGCCTCAGTCCTTGTGTGGAGTCGGGGCTGGAACCTGAGTATTCCTTTCCAGTGTTGCCATGGATCTTGGGGTGCTTCTGAGTCTCCCGAGGGGAGTTAGGCCTCGCCTCGAGTGGGGGCATGCACGTGCGCTTCCCTCCCTAGCTGCAGCAGTAGTGTCACGCTTCCTGTCATGTGGATCAAGGGATCTGTGGCTTTCCCTCGAGGCTGTCCCACGAGGCTTTCCCACAGGGCTTTGCCACGTTCCACCTTGGTGTGAGTCGATCCTCGGCGTCAAAGACGAGCCGGTGAAGGGAAAAGAGGTTCCTCTGGAATGGAATGAGACATCTGGGGGACCCTTGGAATGGTGGCACGACCCTGGACTTCTTCTCGCCGTTCCTGTTGAGAGGGCCTCCTCTTGAGATGCGACGGGAACGCCGGGAACTCTTTCCCGACGAAGCAGGGAAAGGATCCCTCATCTCGAGCTACGAGGCAGAAACGGGGCTCCTCTGGGTGTGGGCGGGACCCTCGTGATTCCTCTCGAGTGGAGACGGGTATGTCGGGGAACTTCTTGATTTGCACCAAGGGTGTGAAGGACCCTTTCGAAGTTCCAGAGGTGAGGTGTGATCAGTCTCGAGACGCCTCAGCGGAAATGGGCCTCATCTCGCCTGGAGGGGAGAACCTCCTGGATTTTCTCGAGTTGCGGCAGGACTTCTCGAGTTACGACGGGCACCTCAGGGACCCGCTCTGGTGGCCTCAGGAAAGGCCAGTCCCCATGCAAGTTGCTAGGGGACCTCTCGGGATTCCTCTCCCGTCCATGCCGGGTCCTCAGTCCTTGTGTGGAGTCGGGGCCGGAACCTGAGGATTCCTCTTCAGTGTTGACATGGATCTAGGGGTGCTTCTGAGTCTCCCCAGGGGAGTCAGGCCTCGTCTCGAGTGGGGGTATGCACGTGAGCTTTCCTCCCGAGCTGCAGCAGTAGTGTCACGCTTCCTGTCACGTGGATCAAGGGATCTGTGGCTTTCCCTCGAGGCTGTCCCTCGAGGCTTTCCCACGAGGCTTTCCCACAGGGCTGTGCCACGTGCCACCTTGGTGTGAGTCGATCCTCGGCGTGAAAGACGAGCCGGTGAAGGGAAAAGTGGTTCCTCTGGAATGGACTGAGACATCTGGGGGACTCTTGGAATGGTGGCACGACCCTGGAGTTCCTCTCGCCGTTCCTGTTGAGAGGGCCTCCTCTTGAGTTGCTACGGGAACGCCGGGAACTCTTTCCCGACGAAGCAGGGAAAGGATCCCTCATCTCGAGCTACGAGGCGGAAACGGGGCTCCTCTGGATGTGGGCGGGACCCTCGTGATTCCTCTCGAGTGGAGACAGGTATGTCGGGGAACTTCTTGATTTGCACCAAGGGTGTGAAGGACCCTTTCGAAGTTCCAGAGGTGAGGTGTGATCAGCCTCGAGACGCGTCAGCTGAAATGATCCTCAACTCGCCTGGAGGGGAGAACCTCCTGGATTTCCTCGAGTTGAGGCAGGTCTTCTCGAGTTACGACGGGGACCTCAGGGACCCGCTCTGGTGGCCTCAGGAAAGGCCAGTCCCCATGCGAGTTGCTAGGGGACCTCTCGGGATTCCTCTCCCGTCCATGCCGGGTCCTCAGTCCTTGTGTGGAGTCGGGGCCGGAACCTGAGGATTCCTCTCCAGTGTTGCCATGGATCTAGGGGTGCTTCTGAGTCTCCCCAGGGGAGTCAGGCCTCGACTCGAGTGGGGGCATGCACGTGCGCTTCCCTCCCGAGCTGCTGCAAGTGT